>NW_009954323.1:0-696 GCF_000747805.2 Chaetura pelagica | reverse complement strand
GCAGGAATTAGTCACCAATCAATCATCTCCATCTGTCTCATGTTGAATTATAAACAACTAGACTAGACCCAGCCCAAGGCATCTTCGCAGGAATTAGTGTCCCCAGGCAGTCATCTGTGGGTGTGCAGTGATTGATTATAAAGAACTGGACCAGACCCAACAGGCAGCTCGAATCATAGAATTTGTTTGGTTGGAAAATTCCGAGTCTGACAACCCAATGTTATAAATTGTGGCCCAATAATTGACAGGAACCAGTCCAATTAACCAATGTAGTTTATTAAGTAAGCGAACAACAAGCAAACCAGCGCTGGGGGCCGGGGAGTCTCCGCTCTGCCAACGGCGCGCGCCCGTCAATCAACGTCACAGCCCTTTATAGTCCCTGCACGTGCGGGCTGTTGTCAGGGGGTCTCTTCCTGTCCCCTGGTGGTCGTGGAGAGGAGGCAGGAGATGAGGAGGGTGGAGATGAGGAGGGTGGAGATGAGGCAGGAGATGAGTCCTCCCCGCTGCCCTGAAACGCACTCTTAAGGAACCACAGTTACACCCCCCCTCCCAGCGTAGGGACAAGAAATCAACTGTTCCCTGTTGTTGCAGGGACTTTCAAAACTTTTAATGAACAAATATCCTATTTTACCTATTACAATCCCTCGTTTTTCTTTTCGTTACTTATTTTAAAAGCACAAGTTAAAAAGCATCAGA
>NW_009954322.1:1738-12921 GCF_000747805.2 Chaetura pelagica | reverse complement strand
GAGGAGTTGGGAATGAAGCAGTGAATTTGAGCCTGGAAAAATCGGGGAGGAGGTGGTTTAGGTTTTGTCTTTGATTCTCACCATCGAAATCTATTTTTTAATTAAACTGATTTTATTAAATTAATTTTCCCCAAGCAAAGTCTGTTTTACCCATGATGGCAACTGATAAGTGATCTCTCTATCTTTATCTTGACACATAAGCTTTTCCATATTATTTTTTCCCCCCTGTTCTGTTGATGAGGGGGAATGAGAGAGCAGCTGGTTGGGCAGCTGGCCAAGGTCAACCCAACATAATTTAGTTCAACATTCATAGAGCAGTCATCATAATAAGCTAGTCCTGGATGCAGTTGAAAAATTAACCTGCAAACCCAGTTACTCAGGTTTGTCCTGTAACAGTTGTATTAGGGAATGGCTATTCTAGAAGAAGAGTCTATAAGAAAATAAGCATATATACAATACATGATAAATCAGCTACTTGGGAGAAGGTGGATGGGGGAGCCGTATGAAGATAATAAAGACTGTTTTGGAAAATAAACAAAATCCTTAGAGAAAATCAAAGTAATCTACATGATTTGAGAATACATACTTACCGTCGGTTTTTATAAGGGAAGACATGAAAAATCCCAAATCTCCTCTGAAAAGGTCACTACTATAAGTTTTGTTGCTTATATAGTAAAAACACCTTTAAAATATGAGCTATGAACAGCTGCATTATAAAATATATTTTCTAGTTTGTCTTTTTTCAATTTTTGCTTTCTACTTACTTTCCATTATTCAAATAAAAAAATAAACCAAATTTTAACCTCCAAATTGCAATCCTTCAATTTATGAGTCATAGATATTATCTCTTCCATCTTTGCTTTATCATCTTTCCTCTGAAGTCTCCAAGTTGCTAGTTTACTACACTAATACCTCCTTATTGCAAAAATAACTGAATTGATAGTCTAATTACATCATTCAGAAGATTGTTCATACAAATGCTTAACTCCTACTTAAATTAACTGAATTCACATGCTTAAAACTAAGTGCTTGCTAACAACTTCCCTAAAGATAGACAGACCTAAATACCTGCTTCAAATATGCTTTATAAATGCTTTTTAAGTCCCCAGGTTAGAAAAATATGCCACATAAATATTATTCAAATATAAATACAAGCATTTGTTTTACTGAATAAATAATCTTCATCTACTAATATGCTTTGCTGTGAGAATTCTAATGTTGGTGATATCACAGAACACCACATTCCAAAATGGACTATTTGAGCTGGAAGTTACTATTCACAGAGTCTGACTCAAGAGACCCATTTAACAAAGACTTTTTCAGAACGCAACACTAAAACATCCCAAGTCAAATGAGTAATATTAAAGTAGTTTATATTTCCATACAATGTTCTTATTCTACACTATGATGGTAGAACTATTGCTTTTATTAATTTTTAAACTGTATGTTTTAAGCTGTTAGGACAGCTCTCTGCTATTCAGAAAAAAAAATTAAATGGTGCTATTTTAATGAAATATAACATCCCAAAGAACTAAATTGGGCTTTTTATTATAGTTTTTGTCCTTTAGCAGAACTACACTTTAACTGTTCTAAAAGCAGAAACAAGAATTGAACAAGGGTATTAATCTAATTTAGACTAAGATTTTGCTAGCATTTTTTTTTAAGTGCTAATTATTAAGTCAGCCACGTGAGAAATTTTAAACTTAAATATAGTTACATAAAGTAATGCATTTTACTATTTGTGAGAGAATTTCTGTCTCATTACATCTCCACGCCACCTACCTGCCACATATATTCTACCTTTTTCACAACTTTTTTAATCCTTTGTGTTAAATGTAATACACTGACAGGCTGGTATGACAGTAAATTTGTCCACCACGCAGTTTTATACAAATCTTCACAAGAATTTCATAAACCTTTTTGAAAAAGGTTAGAGTTTGATTTAAAATAGCCAATTTTCTTGTGTTTAGCAAATAAAATGAAAAAATTCAATATAAGATTTTATATCAACATTCATCTCAAAAAGATGTTCAAGTTGACTCTAAGATGTTTTTGTCAAACAGTTCTTATGGTTTTGCTCATTATTTTCAATCATCAAGATTCTGCAGGCCAAATTAGATATCTACAAATACCACTACAGGATCAGTGTTTTCATTAATATTTCAGCAAATCCACTGGAGAAGGACTAAAAAATGGCATATTGAAGAAGTGACCATATGCCTTTTCTCTCCAATAAGTCGTTCTGTAGTAGCACAATTAATGACAACTATAGGAAACAGGAAATCTAGCTTATGCCTTTTGCTCTTTAAACGTATCTGTATTACAAGAGTATAGGGTGTGGATGTTTACTGATTGGCCAGCTGTCTATTGCCAGATGGAGTATATAACACCTGAGCACTGACTGCCTTTTCTTCAACAGTAGCATGAATTTAGTCTTATCTCTCCCCAGATAATTATTTTGATGAAATATGTGTTTTTGAAACCTCTACCTCTCTTTCAAATAAGATAGAGGGTGGTATTTCCTTAGGAACTTAAGAATAAAAAGATGTCTCAAAAGTTATCTGAAAGGCTAAGATAATTAGTCCATACAATACCAAATTTGTGTACCTCAAAACATTTCATACTACTTGATCAATGTTTTCTACAGGGACCTCAAAAAGGAATAACAAAATGAAGACTGCTCTGAAAGCAAAATGTTGGGGGGAAGAAGCAAATTTCTTCCTAAGATAGCATTCATGAATGAAAACTGTTTTGTAACTTGTATTTTGTTTCTTCTCCAGAATTCATAACCTTGAAATGTTTTTTCCAAAGCAAAATCAATATTAGGGTTTTTTTGTCTACATTAGGATAATGGGCTTATAAGACAAACCATAAAAATAAGCTGCCTCATCTCCTGCACTTTTAGGATTTAGCCTTGTAAAGAACACAGTAGCAACAAAGTCCATAATCAAGCACACATTTCCATCAATACAGGCAAAAAGATAAAGACTTAATAAGTAAAGTAATTGCTACTTTACATTACTTTCAAGGACAGATCACTGTGACATTAAAAGCTACCCTATTGATTGTGATCTCAAAAGTGATGGAAAACAGCTTGGAAAACAGTCTAAAATTATTATATCTACATTATATCTATCTATAGTTAAAGACATCTAGATATATTATACTGAGAAAATAGGTGTCATTTAAAATTTGCTAATGATTATATGAACTATATTTTACAGTCTTGATTTTTGTTAGATCTAGTTTTTGCTGAGAACAAGTTTTTTCCTCTTTGTTGCTCAAGGATGTACTGTAGTACAGGAGGGACTTGAGCAGTTGCAATGCTGTCCAACCTCAGTTGTTCCATAAGTAATTCTTTATTAGTGCCATAAAATAGTCCCTTGAATGGAACTAAAGTAAATGAAACTTCTGCAAACATATAAGTTAGTTTATACAAAACAGGACAGAGCCTCAAATTGTAGTTTGGTGAGACAGCTTGGTTGAATAAGTATTCACATGAAGAAATTCAACAAGAACCAGGCCCCACTGAGATTAAACCAGCACTTCCCCTTCCCCCCGCTCCACTATTATGGAGTATCTCCATCATCTGTGAGACTAGCATGCTTCTACAGTACCAGTTGTCCATGTTCAATGCTCCCTTTAGTCTTTTCCACTCAAAATCCTTCTCTCTCACTCCTCAGCATCAAACTTTCAAGTACTCAATGCAAGTACTTGTTCTGCAAAAATCTAAGTATACCTCAACTGAGCACACATACAGATAATTTCTAAATTATCTTAAAAAATAATTTTAAAACTTCCTCAGGTTCTTCTACTTGACAAAAAGGCAAATTCCTTAACAGGATTATTTTCACAATATGTTTGAAGAGGTTTTAACGAATCTTCAGGTTGCTGGGATGAAAAATAGATCCTGAACTGCATTCTGTCTAGAAATTTGCAACTTGCTGAATGAGTCTTCTTAAAAATTAATTTTAAATTTCAATTTTGTGTATATTGCAATGATGCAGGTAATGTTTACATCCCAAAAGAAAATAGATTAACAAAAGAGTAACTGTAGGCTATCCCTGCAGCTCAGCTGGATATACTTCAGAAATCGCTGCTACAATGCTTCCTAGCCTCACCGTATCCCAACCTCAAGTAAACCGTGAAACATCAAACCATGTGGAAACAAAGCATCTAACAAGGAAAAAGAAAGAACAGCGGATAGGAAACAATTCACCAAAAAAGGAACCATACTGAGGAGATTAATAAAGATTGAAACTGAGTGCCAGCAAATACAGAAAACAGAATTATAAAATGTACATGAACAAACAAAACTATCAACAATAATAAAAAAGCAAAGTAGGACTAAAACATAAATTGCAAAAGCAAAGAAAATATTGACACAAAAAGATTTAAAGACTGACAGTTTAATTTCTTATATGAAACAAAATTATCAAAATGTTCCAAGGATGTTCTTAAGCTTCCCCCATTATCTGAATTCCAAATATGCCTTTTAAAATCTAGCATTTTGTCTTCCATTTCAAAGGCTTGTATCTGCATGTTACTAAACAATCATTCTAAAAAAATAACAATTATTTTCCTAATATATTACTTTATAGTTAGCTCAAAATTAGGTTTAATTCAAAAAGACTGGTAATGTGATAAAACAAAAAGGAATCACTGAAGATAAAAATATCCCTGTTTTGTGCCATGTAAGTATGAGCGTAAGAGGCAACTAAACGTTTCTCACCATGGCACTTTAGAGAGAAACTAGAATAAATCCTTTTAAAGCAATTATACAGGAAATACACATGAAAGTTATGTTAAGAGTCAATGAAAAACACTGGCTAAGGGGTTATGAAGAACTAGATAGTTACACAATACTAGTGTTTTTCTTCTTTTAAATTAATTTTAAAATAGGCTAAAGCCCACAGTAGATGTATTCTGTCATTGTTTTTCTACGTAGCACTTTTACTGGGTAGCAGAAAAACATACATTCATAAGAAAGCATGTACATTTTTTGTAAGAGGTGTACTTTTAACCACAGTATAAGCTAGATTTAATAGACTATGAAACTATCTTATAACATCTACTGAGATAATACAACTTCATACAGCAACTGAATGATAACATGGATCAACAACATGGCATGGTTGGACCACCTTAATTAAGAAAACATACCCAGGTAGATAGTTCTTATTTCTATGGAACTATATATTAAAGACTTCTTTAGCTCTTCAGAAACAAATGTGTTTCTAAGAAAGTAAGTCAAACACACAGTGTTGTGTACTCTGAATATGAAAAATTTGAGTTTACTTTAAATTTAGTGGTTTCTATGCTAGCAGGTTAAATTCTCCAAGTAGTATGAGCTGGAGAATTCAAAAAGGCCCTGAATAAGTGCATTAAAAAATAATACAATCAAATATTTCATGTAGAACAAATATTTTAAAAATAAAATTAAAATGTTATTTGATGAGAACAGAAAATTAGGAATTAAAAAGTACAGCCGTAAAATTAAATTATAAATTTAAATTACACTTGCAACCAGATAACTTGGTTTTTTGAAGTGACAGCTAATTACACTGAAGAATTTTATATAATACTAATTAGCCCTTCAACCTCTAGTATTAACTACTAATCACACCTTGAAGACAGTTTTAAAACATCTCTAACCCCTCTGCTGTTACCTACTGGCCTTCCCTATTGATATGCAAGATACTTTGGAACATTATAAGTACCACAGCATGTCAGATAACAACTTTCAATTAAAAAAAAACCCAACTCTTTAGTATAAACAACCACAAGGAAATTTACATATTTTTTTTTCCTATTGGGACTGATGTCTCTTCCCATATTATAAAATGGAAGGGAAGAAGAGCTGAGGAAGAGAAAGCGCTCGAGGCTTCTCTCCCCCCTCCCCCTTAATCAATAGTGAAGCCCAACGGAGCAGTCCCAGCCTGCAAGGAGAGAGGAGGTAAAGGTTGGGGTGGAGGGGGGAAGGGAAGAAAGGAATAGAAAGGCAAGATTGCAAGCGTGTACAGAACAGTTACATTCACCTGAACTGTGGAAAGCTGTGTTGTTATTCTTGCTTGTGGTGGCTGTTGTAGGTGACGATGATGAAGGAGACGGAAAGCAGCAGAAGAGCTGTTGTTGATGAGTAACAATCACCAGGACTACAATGACTATGGCGGATGATTCACAAGGCAACAGTTGCTATAACTCACAAAAGAGAGAGAGAGAGAGAGAGAGAAAGCGAGAGGAGGAGGCGGTGGCCCAGCCGAAGAGACCCGGAAGAGGCAGTGCCTTCTCTAAGACCGAAGGGGAGGGGGATCTGTTTCCTCGCGGGGGAAAGAAAAGAACTTTGGGAGGGACGTATTAACTCCCTTACCTCGCTAAGAGCGCGCGAGGGAGCATTCTATCCTCAAAGAGCTAAGTGGCAGTAGTATGAGAGTGGACTATCCATGGATGTAAGATCACACTACATGGGAGCAGGCAGGGAGGGAGTCTGTAGTGGTGGCTTACTGTTCAAATGAATATCCACGCTGAAACCCGAGTGGGAGGGAGAGGAGGTGTGGTCATATCTGCATATCTGTCTCCTGCGTGGATCATGCTCACCGACAGCCTAACGTCACATCCGATTAGCGACTAAGATAAAGGGGAGTTTTGTGTAGGGATCTTTCAGTGGTTTGCTTTGCTTTTCCACCCTGCTCCTTCCTGCTACTTGGAAGCAGATTGAACAGGAAGTTCTGCTTTGTGTTCGCTGCTTATCACCTTTTCCACTTCTTTTTGCATCAGAAAATGGCAGTGGGGGTATTTGTTAAAGTAACTGACACTGTGGGAATGTTTTGGATTGCTAGGTTTACAGTACCTTTCCACATTTCCACCAAGACACTGATTTTTCCTTTTCTCTCAGTGTACTTCCTTTCTCATTTACCGATAGAAAGACTGCAAAAGCTGTTCCGTCCCATGTAAAGCACCAGAAGGTTCTAGCCATATACTGAAATTGAGAGAATATAGTCATGGACCATATAGAATCCCATTGCACCTCTGTCTGTTGGCTATTCTGATTGGTTTCCTGACATTTAATTATCTGTTTCATTTTGTCTCTCAATTTTGGTCTCAAACCAAGCTCCCACTAGCATTAGTCTCCAAATCAAAATCAGACCTATAACAACAATCCCAAACTGGTATGTAAATTTAGACATGTTTTAAGGTTAGTTTTAAAGTTTTTGGATCTCTATTGATGATCTTCCATGAAGGGGGTGCCTTCTTTTCTCTGGTGTAGTGGATCCACACCTCTGATTTGGCCATCTTGATAGCTGTAAAGGTAGTTAGCAGCACCTGAAAGGGTCCTTTCCAGTGTTCCTGTAAAGGTTCAGAGGTCCATGTCCTCACATAGACATAGTCTCCAAGTTGAAAATCATGTACTGGGTTTTCTGAGGACAGGGGTCTGTTCCACACCACAGCGTTCCAAATTGCAGTTAAGGTTTTTCCTAGAGAAACCACATACACATCCTGTTTTCCTTTTATATGCATGTTTGGATTTGGTTCTGGGGATTCATGTGGTGTTACGGTTCGACTCAGGATTGACAACAATGCTCTCAATCCCCTCCCCCTCCCACCCAGGTAGGGATGGAGAACTCTGGATTGAAAACTAAACTACACAGCTTTAATTAAACACTAATGATAAAATAAAATATATACAATTATGTAGAAATGTGTTCAGGTATGTGCAAAACCCCTATTGTCTTCCCCCACCCTCAGCAACTTCCACAGCACTCTCCTTAAAAGCGAACAGTCCCGAAAAGTCCCCGACTGCTGCCGAAGAGAGTGCAGAGTTATGAGATTCAGGAGAGCTTGAGCCTAGGGGTCAATGGTGATGGATGGACAGAGACCTCCCTGGACACCGGCCATGGATGGAAGAGAAGGGAAGAAGAAGCAGGAAGGAAGTTGTCTTCTGTGATCTCTCACCTTTCTCTGAGCTTATATAGATATATGGAATGGAATATCTCTGGCCAATTTTACTGTCTAACTCGGCCTACTACAGGGGAGTCAACGATCTCCCCGTAGTGTCTGAGCTGGCAGAGTGAAGGTGTGACCTTGAAGACCCAGCAATAGCATACATTCCAACGTTTGTTATCAGTCCTAGCTAGAACAATTTGTTACTAGTCAAAAGAAAGCTTACTGAAGGAAAAAAAATCAGTAAAAGTGGCTTAATCCTGGCTCAAACCAGGACATATGGTTTCCCATATAGCAATTCATAAGAACTGACTGAGGTGCCACTTTTTGGCTGTACTCTGTTTCGCAGCAACGCCAATGGGAGTGCCTGAGGCCACTTCAAATTAGTTTATTGACATATTTTGCTAATTTGTCTTTTTAGTGTCTGGTTCATCCTTTCTACTTTTCCAGTATATTGTGGCCTCCATGGTGTATGCAAATCCCAAGAGATTCCCAGGGCTTTGCACACACTTTGCACAATTTCAGCAACAAAATGTGGACCTCTGTCCAAAGAGATCCCAATAGGGACTCCAAACATTTGTATTATTTCTTGTAATAGCCATTTTACATTCTCTTTTGCCTGTGTAGTATGAAAAGGAAGGCTTCTGGCCACCCTGTAAAAGTGTCAATGCCCACCAGAATGTATCGATACCCATTTTGTCTGGGTAGCTCTGAAAAGTCTATTTGCCAATAATCACCTGGTTCTGTGCCAGATTTGAGCTTACCTATCTGAACTTTGTTCTTCATCACTGGATTATTCTTTAAATGATTAAAGGGGCCTAGGGGTTTATAATATTAGGGAACCTATCGATTAAGGGATTTTTTAATATTAGGGTTCTATGGATTAAGGGTTAACATTGTCTATTGATTAAGGGTTAACATTTTAAGATTAATATAATGTTAGAGAGTAGAATCTACTAATGTTTATGTTTAATAGAGACATTGTGCAGGAGTAGGATGTGTTTCACCTGAGAGCCCACGAAACAGGATCCAGATGAGGCTGTGCCTGTCCGTGCCTATCCATGCCTGCTTCATCAGTCAATATGCCAGAATGATGGACTCAACCTGTCAGAGTGATGGACAATACAGCCTAAGGTGAAAAGTGCACAGCAAGGAAGACTGTGAGCCTTCCTCCAAGAGACCTCTGCCCACAACCACAGAGAGGCACTGCACATGCGGGAATGGGTGTTACTTTATGTTAATGATTTCGGGGAAACAATTTAAATATTATAATGAATTTTTTAAATTAATTTGTTTAATCCTGCCTATTTCTTTGTTAGGTAATGCGTATGTATATTTTTAAGTAAATAAATATGTACTGTTCTTGTCCGTTGGTGTGTGTGTTTGGAGGAGTGATCCTCCGGGCACCCAGTGCTGCAATAAAGAATACCTGCTTTATAGTTTCACAAGCCTATAGAGAGTCTATTTCTTTGCTTGAAAACACACATCACATTTTGCATTTATTATTTTGGCTATCCCTAACATTTTGACTGATACCACTTGCCTTTTTAAAAGGGTAACTAAGGTTTCCACACCCCAATTACATTCTTGGTCTTTTGTCTGAATTATTTCATTAGGAGAGGTGGTACTACTACCTGTCCATTAGGTGTGATCCACAATCCAGGTGAATTTTTCTTTGCATCCAATAATTTTCCTAACTTATCATCTTCCTCTGAATATTTAGGTTCTTCCTTCAGAAGAGTTATTGTTTTGGTTGGAATCAAAGCCATTTGCAAAGACGTCTCTTGCTGCCTTCCTGGAAGCTCTATCTGCTAAGTTATTTCGTCCAATCTCTTTTGTATTTCTCACCTGATGCGCTTTACAGTGCATGATTGCCACCTGGGTAGGCTTTTGAATGGCTTGCAGTACTTGCAAAATTTTGTTTTGATGTTTAATATTTGATCCTTGGGGGGATAATAATACTCATTCTTTCCACAGGATCCCATGGACTTGTACTACCCTAAAGGCATATTTTGAATCAGTCCAAATATTCACCTTCTTTCTTTCACTTAATTCATAACCAGTGTCCCCCCTTTTGTTCTAAAACAGTTATTACCATGTGTGGGACATACACTGTTATCATTCTTGCCAAAGTCAGTTTTCAGGCTTCTTGGATAAGCATCACTGTAGCAGCAACTGCTCAGAGACAAGTAGGCCACCCCTTACTTACAGTATCCAGTTGTTTGGAGAAATATCCAACTGGTCTCTTCCAGCTTCCCATTCTCTGGGTCAGCACTCCCAACGCTAGATGCTGTCTTTCATGAACAAACAACTGGAAATCTTTGGTTAAATCTGGAAGTCCAAGGGCAGGTGCAGACATTAATGCTCATTTCAGGTCTCTAAAGGCCTGTTGCTGATCTGGACTCCATACAAAGGAAGAGTTCTTTTGGGCTTCATACAATGACTTGGCTATTAGACCGTAATTCATTATCCACAGATGATACCACCTAGCCATTCCCAGGAATACCCTCAGTTCATGAACATTTTGGGTTCCAGGATGCCACAAATGGTTTCCTTACGGTATGTTCCAAATTGCCCTTGTCCTTTTGAAATTTTGAAGCCCATATATATCACAGTCTGTTTTGCTATTTGGGCTTTCATTCTGGATACCTTGTACCTGTTTAGTCCCAGAAAATGTAAAGGTTCTATTGTTACCTTTATGCAGGCAGATCTCTCTTCTGTAGTGATCAGTATGCCACCCACATACTGTAGAAGCAGCTGTCCCGGTTTCATTCTTGAATCATCTTGTTTCCATATTTCAAGTTCTTTGGCCAGTTGCTTTCCAAAAATTGTTGGGCTATTTTTGAATCCTTGTGGCAGCCTTGTCCATGTCAGCTGCATCTTTTGCCCTGTTTGTGGATTCTCCCATTCAAAAGTGAACAGTTTTCTGCTTTCCTCATCCAGGGGTATGCAAAAGAAAGCATATTTTAAATCAAGCACTCTAAACCACTAATGTTCCTCCCTCAAGGCTGTTAAAGTATACAGATGTCCTGGTTTGAGCCAGGATGAAGCCAATTTTTCTTTTTACTGATTTTTTTTCCTTCAGTAAGCTTTCTTTTAACTAGCAACAGTGTGTTCTGCTAGGCTGATAAGACAATGGAATGCTTTTCTAACTACTGAGGCTTCAAGGTCGCACCTTCACTCTGCCGGGTCAGACACTATGGGGAGATCTGTGACCCCCCCGTAGGAGGCTGAGTTAGACA
>NW_009954322.1:0-1391 GCF_000747805.2 Chaetura pelagica | reverse complement strand
TTTTCTCTCTCCCCTCCCCTACGGGGGGGGGGGAGGGGATCGAGAGCATTGTTGTCAGACCTGAGTCAAACAGTGACAACGGATTTGCCACTACAGGGTGTATGTCCTTAACTATCTGATTTATAGCTCTCAGATCCTGTACCAATCTATACTCACTTGAAGGTTTTCTCACCGGTAAGATTGAGGTATTGTACTCGAATTCACACTCTGAGAATTTTATATTCTATAAACATATCAATTATTTTCTTAATTCCCTTCCTAGCTTCTGGTTTGATTGGATATTGTTTAATCCTCACTGGCTTTGCACCCTCTTTCAATTCTATTTTGACAGGTTGTGCTAATTTTGATTTTCCAGGTTTATCCGTTTCCCATACTGTAGGGATTACTGCCAAATCCACCTCTCATGGAATGTTCTTCCTGATATTCACATGGAACCTCCTATGCTCCAGTTTGCATCCATTGTCCCTTGTCCTATCACTGGTCATCACTGAAAATAGCTTGGCTCCATCATCCTGACACTCACCCTTTACATATTTGTAAACATGGATGAGGTCACCTGTTGAGGGTTTTTTTAGCAAACAATGGACATGTGAGCAATCCAGCTTTTACTGAAAACACCTGGGCCTCACTGACCAAGGACTCTCTCATGGGAACCAGCTGATAAAAGTGGGCAACGAAGTAAACAACCGGATGTGCCAAAGAAGGAAGTGGGGTGGAGAGTTCTGATTGCACATGTGCGTGCTTAAGGCTAGGAATCAATCACTGTTTAGGTCGTGACAGGCTTTAGTACAATTGACCAATCATAAGTGTAGTTCTGGACACGTAGATACGGGAAGAGACTATATATAAGTGCTTGTCATCTCTAATAAAGTGAAGTTTTGCTTTATCAATCATATTGATTGCTTGCATCCTTCCCTCGCCGATCGCCCCCGCGACAACAAATGGCGCCTGAACAGGGACCTGAAGATCCGAACGGGGACCGAAAGATCCGAGGCGGAGGTAAGCGAGCGGGACAGCACCGGGAAGCAGCGCCCGGGGGGCTTAGGGCAGAAGATGCTGGCATCGTATTTCTGCTCCGTGCCTGGACCGACCCTATAGAGGAGTGTCCGCCGCCCGATATGCTACTGGGATAAAGGCTGCATGCGCGCAACTAAGGCAAATGGTGTGGGTGCCCTAAGATAAGAGGACTAACAGAATGGAACGACGGGTAGCATATGATTTGTTTAAGTGCTTTTCAGAAAAGCGAAAACCTGAGAGTTTAGATTTAAAAAAGGAATTACAGGAGCTGTTAGCATACGCAGAGTCTAAAGGGTTTTTTAAAGACCCGGAGGAAGTTTTTCAGACCGAGGTATGGCGTAAGATGGGGACGCGTGAACAATGTATATTAACCA
>NW_009954321.1:965245-972251 GCF_000747805.2 Chaetura pelagica | reverse complement strand
TACTCATCCATCAGTGCTGCTGGGGAGGTTTATACTTGTCTGGAGGCATCTGACAATAGTTGACTTTACAAGTGAAGGTTACCAAGATTATTGTTTTGTGTTTTTTTTTTCTTGTTTTCAATATAAAAGTGGTTTATTATGCACTGGTACCTGTTTGGAGAAGCAGACCCTGTTCACCTGTGGTCCCGGTAAGGGACTCCATGGAATTTAGCACTTCTGATTAGAAAAGTTTTAGTACTGGGGGAAGCAAAACCAATGACTGATCCTGAGCCAGCTGGAGGGGGTGACAGCTACAGTGTCTGTTAGATGCTTGAATGTTCCCTGCTAAATCTGAAATATTTTCCTGCTTATGCAAGAGTCATATGAAGGTGGCTACTCTTCTTTAGTAAAAAATGCCTGTATTTTGCTAGAGTGGGCCAAATGTTCAATGACTTGCACAAACAAGTCATTTTCCTAAGTGAAAAGGAAGGGAGAGGTCCTCTCCTCCAGCCAGTCCCCTTCTTTCTGTCTTTTGTGATCCCAGATTAAGTGCTTTTAAATCTTCTATACACAAAGTGGTGGCAATTTCACTGTGTTGGTGTAGTTAAAATTTGCTCTCTCCTGGTGAAGTGTGAGGTTAAATGACATTATTTGAATGTTTATATGCAGAGTTTAAAGCCTAGACAGGGCCTTCATGTTACAGTTATTCTGGTTAAAAAAAAAAAATAAATAAATTAAATAGCTGAATCAAGTCAGTTATACAGGTGTGGTGAGAAAAAATTAAAAGCCAACGATGCAGCTTCTCTGCTAGGGACAGGCCTCTGTGGGACCAACCTGTCCGAGCAGAATTGCTTCCTATATCTGAGACACAGGTGAACCAAGCAAGTGAGGATGTCCCATATGCTATGGGTGACACCAGGACCAGTTTTGTGCCCCCCCAGAAGCCATGGGTACTGCCCTGCCTGTGGCCAGTCCTGCAGTGCCCAGGGCTGTACCCAGCTCCTGTGAGGAGAGGTGGGAGACTCAGTTCTCCACCACTTCTGCAGTCACACCAGATCTTCCACTGCTTCTAAAGGGTCTCATGACTTTATTTCTTTTTCTGTTCACATTTAATACCACAGACACAGCTGAGATTTGAAACACTTAGGTGATGCCAGGTGTGCGGTCAGTTCATTTACACAGACGTGTTCTTGGTTGAGCTCACATCTTCTCAGCCTTTTCAAGATTCCCAAATTTCTTGTTTCCCTGAGTTGCATGACATCTGCCATCAGATATGGTGTTGTCAGTCCACAACAAGCAAGAGAACAAAACGGGGACTAAGGTGGAACGTGGTGAGAGGTGAAGCAGATGTTCCTATAGCACTGCTGCTCCTCTATAGGTTTGCACACATCAAACCTGTGCTAGCTGTGGGTGCTGGAGCAAGACAGGCTTGGATGCCACATCACTGAGCAGCTATTGGCCTCCTGGCCCTAGAAAAGAGCTGGGTGAAATAAAAGACACTGTAGATACAAGAGAGGCCAAATTCTCTTTTGAGTTATACATGGGCAGCACCCTCAGCTTAAGGTGTGACAGGAGAACAAGGCCCATCAGCGTTAACAGGGGTCTGGAGGTGGCAGGACTTCTGCTGGACAGACAGTTCCTTATGGAGCATCAATTATGGACCAGCTGGTAATAAATATTAGAACAAAATAAATAAAAAGCTGCTATTGCACATGCATGCTCTGGAGCTCTATAAGCTGGACCACAAAATCTACCTGTTGGTGTGACAATCAAAGCAGTATCAGACATACTCATTAGCATAAAGGACTGAAAGTTTTCTGGTTTGCCTTTGAATGGCATCATTGAGTTATAAAAACCACTTGAGTTTAAGATTTTTATGGATCATATATGAAAATGTGTCCACCAGTGTCTTTTAAGGCAGATTTTTCTATTACTTTGTCACATCCTGTTGCTGAAAAAAGAATGTTCTGAATTTAACACTGCAGCAAACAAGTACAACAGCAAACGGGGCTTTATGGGTGGCTGTGCTACCAGCAAGAGGCTTTGAACAGACAGCAGTGATGGTTTGCAGGCAGGAGACCTGTCTCAGCAGCCCCTGGGGGCATGGATCTGCACAGCACAGGGACAGGGAGCCACAGACTTGCTACAAATAGCAAAACAGCTAAAAGCTTACAGGGTCAAACACATCAAGTTGCTTGCCGTCAAGCTGAACGCCGTCAAGCTGAACACAACAAGTACAGATGATCTAGCTGGTAGAAAAACATATGACTTTGGTGGGAGATTGCATTCTGTATTTTTATAGCATCACTGCAGTCCTGAAGTCAGCACTGTCCTTATTCCACTGATATATATTTTAAAAAAAAATATTTCAGTACAGTCATGCTCTGAGCCACTTCTGTGTAAGGTTTTTTTTTAAATTTCCTTTCTACTCACACGTGACAGGAAGGTCATCTATTTTTAGCCCGTTTAAAAATTATCCATTTTATTTCTCATTTTCTTTTTTAAGAAATCATTTTCCTCCTCTAGAGAAAAATGTCAGTTTATTTAAAAATCAAGATTATGAAAAGTGTATCAAATTCCGTATTTGCTACTCCAAAGAGGCAATTCAATTTTCTCTCTCTAGGGCTGAGGGATAGGCTAGCAAAATTCTTAGCAAAAGTAAAGTTAACTCTGGAAAAATTCAGCTTGACTGAGCTGGTGCTGAAGTCAGGCAAACTCTCAAGCAAACTGGGCTACGTTTGCCTGCTAAGAATGGGAAAGCCCAGCTCATCTGCTCAAGTCAGCACTAAAACACATGGGCAAAAGCAGCAGAAAAATGATACTTGAGAGTTGCCGAATTCCGTGACCATGTCCCTCCTTTTATAGTCTCAAAGGTTGTGTTTTTTAGATCTTTAACTGCCTACATTCTGCCTTTCAGCACATCCAGACGATGCCTGAAGTACAACTGGGACGTTGCCATTTGTGTTTCTCGCCCTCTTTCGTTATGGCTTTCTGGAAAATCCAGGTGAGTGATGCTCTGGTGCTGGAATCCAGGTATCATGTAACAACACTGGGTTCTGTCCACACTAGGGAACTTTCCTGCTTGGTGCTGGAGAGTCTTTGCTTTGGGAGGGGTTTGAGGCCAAAGAGCCGGCAAGCGGCCACGCGGTACTTCTTGGACATGATGTTGTAGAGGATGGGGTTGATGGCTGCACTAAGGTAGAAGAGGACAAAGGACACCAGGTTGCAGTACTGGCTGATCACTGCTATCTCCAAGGATCCAGCTTCAAAGGATTTGGAAAATAAGTATCGTCCTACGTGAAAAGGCAACCAGCAGAGTATGAAAGCAAATACCACCACAACTAAAATAAAAACAGCAGAAGAGACTGTGTTAAGTGAGAGCATAAAAATATGGGTGATTAAAATTAGATGTTAAAATTCTGTTTCTTTACCAAATTAATCACAAAGTGTGAAAATGCAGTTTTCAGTTTTGTGTCTCTCAGTTCATTCTATGAGAGTATAACTTGGTAATACACATTGATCATCTCTAAACAGGGTGCCTGTATAATGCACAACTAACCTGACATAACATACTTCTGACCTCTAAAACTTAGCATTTTCATAGAGAATTAAAGAATGAAAATGGTGACAAAAAAGTAGAACAATCTACCATCTGCAGTGTTTAACAAACGCAAATGATAGATAGAATGTGACAGACTCAACACTGTGGTTTATAATGGGTAACTTTATCTCTGGTAAGCAAATGTATTTCAGGAGAAGCAAAATTATTTAAGGCAAAAGCCCAAAAATCAAATACACCACCAGAACGTGGACTTGAAGAGCATGTGTGCCAAGGTGAGAACACAAGTAGTGCACCCCTCCAGTTTGTCCGTTTTTTGAACACAAGCTACTACAAGAAGAGTAAAACTAAATATGTAAGTACATAACGATAGTCATACAGTAGATCTGTACTATTCCACTATCACTGTGGTTGCATTTATATGTATATAATGGATGCAGAATAATAGGAATGTGTGGTGGTTTTTTTAACACTGGCCCTCTTGAATTTCCATTCTAGAGAAAGGGAAATGTTTTCTGTTCATTTCCTCTGTGCTATTGACCTTTATTATTTTTCATATTGCTTTGAGTGTATCTATTAATACACCAGAGAGAGAAAAACCAGAAAACTCAAGCAAGGTTTTTTGACATTCTTAAGCAATTTTTACCAGTTAACCTGTTCTCTTGGGTTAGCAATCCTGCTTTCTCATGCCAGGGCACAGCTGATAACAAAATTCAAAGAGCTAAGAGGGGTGACTATAGGCATCTTTCCCAAAAAACTTTCTGAACAAGTATTCCCAAGTTTAAATGGATACTTATGCAGGACTTTTGGTGGACTCAAAAGCACAGAGCTGAGGTTCAGAGCATGTTTTCCAGTTCTGCATCTTCCTGACCCAGCCACTTGAAGATATTGAGCAAAAAATCACCTACAAAATTCAAGTGATGCTTCTCTTGCCCACAAGTGGAGTTTAAACCATGTAATGCATATTACCATGGTGGTCACTATGAACAGAAGTTAAAGCATAATCAATATTTTCCCATGTAGGCATGCCTACCCCTAGTCAGGCTTCTGACAGCTTGATCTTCATACATGCAGAATCACCCTGGTTTCAGTAGAAAAGGGTATGATAGCTCCTTTGCAAGGCAGGCTATACATTTAAGTGTTTAATTACTGACCTAGAAGCACAACCTTTCTCTACAGCTGAAAAGCTACTGCTGTTTACGTGATGTTCCATGACTTGCTAAAGTGCCTTCTAATTTTTAAGCAGAACGTTAAAACCAGTGAGAGCAAACTGCACTGAGCATCTGCTGGTGCTGAGCCCTTACTACCTTCCTTCCATCTTTCCATCAGACTGGTATCATTTAGTGAATATTGGCTCCTGTCAGAGAACAGTCTTGCCACTGTCTTGCTGTTCTCAGACCTTGTAAAAGGGGGAAAAAAAAAAAAAAGTGTCTGAAATATTGTAGTGCTTGTGGCAATACTTTAGGGCAGAAATAAACAGTTATTCTTTCAGAATTCTTTAAAGTATACAGAAATATAAACATGGTGGTAATATATGCTAGCAATTTACTTATTGTAAGTAGAGATTCATAATCCTGAAACTCTAGAAGTGTAAATGATTAATTACTTCCAAGGTCACGCTTACCAGGCTGAATCTATTGATCATAAAACGTAGCTGAAAGGGCACAAAGAATGCCATGGGTTTTATTATTCCTCCTGCTGTTGCATCGTAATAAAGTAGGACACGAACAAAACAGCAGTTAGGCTCCCGATTCCTAATTAAGGTGCTTAGGACACGGTGCCACCTCTGTGTAGCTCATTAGCCCATCACTTCAACCCAGCTGAAACGAGCACAGAAGAGCTGCTGCCCGTGCAACCTTCCTCATGCAGAGCATCGTGTCCCCACGGAAAGCCACGGGATGACTTGCACTGCAGAGGAGGACTTTTTCCTTGGATAAAAGTACGCAGCAGCAGCAGCAGGGTTCTGCAGTTGTCAGCCACTAAACTCCAGAACAACTTCTTGCTTCTGTGCATCAAACTCCCACCCAATGCACTGCCTTACTATGTTGAAGTTTGTTGTTTGCATGTGGCAATGAGCTCTTGTTTAAACCATGCAGCAATGTAAATGCACAAAGTTGGGAATGCCAGTGCCTGTCATCCCAGTCCTGTTTTCTTGAAGTCAGAATTTACAGGATCACAGACTGTGGAGGAGACACAATGCTCCTTGCCCAGCACATCCTGCTGCCTTGCTAATAGAAAAATGCAATTAATTTTCATAAGCTGGCACAGCCATGCTAGTAAATAACCCCGATTTAAAACTTTGATACTCTTTTGATATGAAACTGTGTGCACATCCTATCCTGCTTGCTTAGTCTGAAGCTCAGCCATGTGGATTGAGGAGATTTTGGGTTTGTTTAAAAATCAAATAAACTATCCTTCTGTAAATAACATTGGTATCCACAACTAAAGAGCAAAAATGTTAAAAAATCTCCAGGGCACTTGTGTAGTATTTGTCCTTGTCTGTGATTGTTGTAAACATTTGTTTAACTATTTGAGTCTCCAGCTCAAACCAGTTAGAAGTAAATCTAAGGGAGGAGGAGAGCTGGTCTATGAATACCTTGAGGTGTATGAAACATTTTCAACAAATGCTTTCCTTTGGAAGCAACTGTAGTGAACTACCAGAGCTCTCTCTGCCTTCCTCTCTCTGTCTCTCACACACACACAAGCACACACATCCTTTGGAAAAGCAGAGCAGGAAGAGTCATACCTAACATTTTCACAGTTTGCTTGTTGTTCTTATCCCTGATGACAGCGTTTGGACCGATGTTCTTTCTCTTCCTCCTCCAGAGCTTCCTCCCAATGAGGCTGTACAGCACGGTCAGGCAGAACACGGGCAGAAAGAAGAAGATGCTGGAGGTCCAGACCATGATGGTGAGGAGCCCCGAGCGGATGGCGTATTCCGTGGCTCGGCACTCGTTGGTGCTCAGGGGGTTCGTGCCGTTCTCGTGCTCGACCCCCACCAGGACAAAGATGGGTCCGGCGCTAATGAAGGAGATGGCCCAGAGGAAGAGGATGACCAGCTTGACCTTCCTCTTGGTGATGATGACTTTGGCTCGGAGGGGGAAGCAGATGGCGACGTAGCGCTCCACGCTGAGGGCGGTGATGTTGAGGATGGTGGAGTAGGTGCAGCTCTCGCTGACAAACTGGAAGAGCTTGCACAGGACGTCCCCAAAGTTCCAGGGCCGGTACTGCCAGAGGCGGAAGAGGTCCAGGGGCATGCAGAGGAAGATGAGCAGGTCGGAGAAGGCCATGCTGGACAGGTAGAAGTTGGTGGTGGTCCTCATGTCCCGGAACCGCGACACCACCAGCATGGTCATGAGGTTGCCGATGATCCCGATGACGAAGAGGAGGACGCAGGCGACGGTGATGCCGGTGAGGACGGGAGCGGGGAAAAGGTGCAGCGGGGGTTCGGCCCCGGTCCGGTTCTCC
>NW_009954321.1:954915-963784 GCF_000747805.2 Chaetura pelagica | reverse complement strand
CCGCACCTCTCCCTGCCCTCACCTCTCCTGCCCTCACCTCTCCTGCCCTCACCTCTCCCTTCCCGCACCTCTCCCTGCCCGCACCTCTCCCTGCCCGCACCTCTCCTCCCCGCTCCGCGGGCTGCAGGGCAGCTGCGGTTCCCACTCGCCGCAGCCGCACAGGGCGATGTTACGCTCCGGAGAGCAATGACTCCCTGTGACTCCCTGTGAGTCCCTTTTGCCGGTGCTTTAAGCGGTTCCTTCTCTCCGCAGGTCAAACTGCTGCTGTTGCGGGGCGCGCAGTCCCGCGGGGCTCGTGGAGCCGTCGCGCTGGGTGCAGAAACAGCATTTCTGCAATTTCTGTCTCCTTGTTTTGTACGTCTGCTCTGCCCTTGGATCTTGGCAGGAGCCTCGTAAGGCTCCAGTTCAGCGGAGCCGCAGTAATCACCCTCTTCTGTATGATTTACCCACAATTAAATTTCAGCTCAGCGTGTTGCTGCTTTCCTGTCCTGTGCCCTTTGCAGACACTGCCACCAGAGCCGTGTTTCCCCAGCTGCAGACTCCTACGGATATTTAAAGGATAATGTTGTACCCAAGGAGAAATAAGATGGAAGCAAAAGAAGGTGCCATCAGGGACAGTGACGTGACCCCCAGGACACCCGTAAAGAGGGTATTTCTCCTCCTTTCCAACGTGTTCCTGCAGACTGTCAGAGTGTGCTACAGCACAACCTTTATCACCGCTGTCTGTCTAGAGGGGCTGCTCCCCTTCCCTGTGCCCCATCTCTCCCAGGGCAGCCTGGGCTCAGAATCCACGTTGCTCTCTGGCTTTATTCAGCTGAAGACACAATTTTATACTGGTTTTCCGGGGTGCACTCTCACCCTGCGGGTGCCACCTGCCAGCATTGCGCTTTGCTAGCTGGGGAGCCGTGTTTGGGGACAGAGCACGAGCGTGGTGTGACACAACCGGCTTTCAGTGGAGCACTTCCCGTGATTAACACAAGCCTTAGTGCCATGTCCGTGCCCTAATTTGGGTGATACATTTTTGCAGTTTCACTGCAATCAGTACTCAGCATCCCTGCTCCTGAACCACCAGTCTGATCTGTTGCAGGTTACTCACCAGCTGCTAACTTGTATGGGGGATGGCTACATGTTAATTGCAGTTGAAAAGAAAAGAGAGCCTAAGGTGCTTCTGACTTTCTTTATCCAGCTGCCAATATAATTGTTGTACATGTTGCTGCAGAGTAATCATGGGGTGTGTGCCACCAATGTACAGTTACTTCATATTAGAGTTTTGTGCCCAATGGCGTAGCATGCATCATGGGGGAGCTGGGGACTGCCTCTGTATTTAGGCTGCAAAACACTTTGCATTATTATAAGGAATTCTCTAACTCATTTTTCTGGGTGAAATCTCAGACCAGTGGCATTAGCTGCAGGATGTTGATATTTGGCAGAGAAAATGGCCTGAAGCTACAAATGTGACTTTTCTGAGTAGAGAGGATCCTTCATTCTCATGAAGTTCTTCCGGCTTTTAATGAACTGTATCTTGTCAAAAATGACCATTGTGCCTTCCCCAGGGAGAGAAAAGCTTGCTTCTCATTTGGGCTTGTTGTTGTTGTTGTGTTTGTTTGTTTCAGAAACAAATATTCCTTATTGAAATAATCCTTGAAGAGAGGTGTATGTGGCAAAATCCAGTAGTTAAAAGTGAGGTAGTGCCAGATTTATACACTCTGGACAGCTTGAGCTTGTAATACAACAGATTAACACTGAATTCATTGAGAGTTTGATGTGCTGAGTGATGAGCCACTTGGATGAGAAATGGCAGTTTTGCTTTGCATCCAACAACACTGAACCCGATTCCGTTTAAGGGCATCCTGAGACAAAGGCTTTTCTGGCTGCTTTTCCTTCACAGAGTCAGGGCTAGAAAACAAGTCAGCTGAGAGAGAAGAAAAGCAGCTCCAGTCTTCTGATTCATTCCGATTTCTTCAGCAATTGCAGGCCAAATTTTGATGGGATATAAAAAAATTGGCATCCCACAAACTTTGTGCGATAATGAATTCCTGCCTCAGCTTTGCATATGCTGAAGGGCAGTGAAGGGCAGTGATGACATAAGCAATAAGAATTGTGAGAGAAGATGGATTTATGCTCCAGAAAGTTATCTACTTGGCCTCAGCTGCAAGAACAGTACTTTTGTGGTGTCTTAACAACTGCAGAAAGGACTGAAGTTACTGATGTTATTGGGATGAGAGAAATGGAGAGAGGCAGAAGTGAAGTACTTTTTATTCACAGTTTTATCCACTAATTGCATGTATGGATAAACAAGATATTAGAAAAATAATTTGTAAAAGAGCTTTATAGTGGACATTTACCTTTCATGGAACTCTTAACAATATTGGTGATTCTTTTTGGCAGCATGAAAGCTGTGCTGAACACTGGAGATAAGATAGAAGAGAGTTCATATCTATGGAGTTTTGAACTCTCTCTCCTTTGTTCCATTCTTTCCATTTTCTTCTCATCCAATGGAGTTTTGATTCTTGTTTGTAAAATTGATTGTTGTCATGGAAATATCTGAAGGTTTTGAATATAGAATTATTATGGTTTTATTGTGGAGACATGAAGGAAGTGGAAAACAAACTCTAAGAGAGAGGTGTCCCATTTAAAAATTATGCACCTCCAACAATTTGCACAAAAAGCAAATGCAGGTTTTTATTTTACCCAGGGGCAGAAGATGTTTTGACTTTTATTATAAATGTATTTTAGGAACAGAAGGCAGCACCTGGTGTGTGCTTTCAAAGGTTTAGCAGCTATCATCAGTGAGCAGCACTGAGGAAACAGCAGTAATCCAACTTAATAACTTAAAGCCCAGAATGTGCTCAAATGACTTTACAGTTGTTTACATGACAGTAAACATCTGCAAGCAGACTTTAAAGGAGCATCGGTTCATTCATCAGCAAAGCTGTGCTCTAAGGCCATTAATTCAGAGGTGGCTGTTTCAGGCTGAGCTTCTCGCCGTGTTTCTGCTCATTGTGCTGCTCTGTCCCACCCTGGGCACTCATGTCCCTCTTGGTTCAACTTGTTCACCTTGGGGAGAGAGAACATGGTTCCTCAGTCACAGGTATGTTTCCTCTGTATTAAAAGTACATAGAGTTTATTAAATAATACATGATATAAGAATAATAGATATATCCTGCATTTAAAAAAGTATCATTGGACATTCTTTCTAAGTAAGGTCTGCAGGTTTTGACTCAAAGCTGATCTGGCTTTGGATGGAGGTATTAAGCTGACTTTACATGTGTTTATTAATATCCATTAGGACTTGAGTTCTTTTAATGCCTGAACATGCAGGATGGGATTGCACAGTTAATTATCCCTGGTCATACCTTCTTGTTGATAATTCTCATGTTAAATGGGGAGTGATAACTTGGGTCAATTCACCAGCAGATAATCCATTTTGTCTTCATCCAGTAGTTATATGGGCTAAATAGCCACGACTCAGTACACACTGAGAATAATAAGAGCTGAATAGTTCACAATCAGACAAAAATCAGACGTATCTTGAGGAGGGATTTGTGCAGTTGGATTCTATTGTGCTTAAATTGCTGGTTTCTGAAAGGCAGGTTGAACAACTTTAGATTCCCTAATGTTTACTGATGCTGTGAGTGTCATCTACATGGATGTGCCCAGTGCAGAAGTATTATGTGCATCAAAGACTAGGAGTGTGATTTATATCAACTCGTAGAACAGCCTGTAAAAATGGGAAGCTACTTAAACCAACAAGCTTCTGCTGTAAGCTGCAGCCCTGTCTCACCCACCACAAGGGTTTTGACAGCATTTCTGTCCCAACCCAATTTCCCAACTTGATGGCACCCCTAAATCTTTCAGAAGAAATTAATGGAAACATCTATCTAGAGGTTTGGATTATGAATGTCAGTAGAAAAGACATGACTTTGCAAAGCATCAGTGTCGTGGTGGTCAGGCAGGTAACTGTGGTGCCCTGGTAAACAGAGGAAATTTATTTTTAACGTGTCAGAGGATATAATTTCAGTTTGTTAATGCAGAGAAAGAGTTATGGAGAGGCAAATTTTCAATGGTTCTGATTAAATTTGCTCTAAATTTCCATGTAGCTCTATATTAAACCCCCCCCCAATTTGTGAAAATTGGATGAGATTGAACAATATTCTCATCTATCTTCCATTTCTGTTACTGAAAGGCACAAGGTACCTTAGAGGGATGAAAATCTTGTCTCAGTGTGTTTAGTATTTTTCTATTGATCATTACATTCAGTCTTGTCTTAGAACCTAATATTTAGATGCAATCTGAAAACTAAAATTCTCAAAAGCTCAGTGTCTGAATCAGGCTTTTTAACTGTTCACATAGAGCACAACAGATGCATCCCTGATCCTGCTTAGGCAGTGAATACTGCTGCAATACAAACAGTAATAAATTTATTAAGGCAAAGAGAGGCAAAAAATAGAAGTCCATTTCTATGTATTATTGAAAGGTACAATAAAACCCCAGTTAAATGGCATGTCCTCTTTCCCATGGAAACACCAGAAAAGAGAGAAGCCTCTGCAGAAAGCAAAGCAGTCTCTATGAAAGAAATAAATTTATTTTTAAAACCTGTGGGTATCTCTGCAATTTAGGGCTGTGGTGGCAGAGGCTGCTCCTCCCCAGCAATGTTGTACTGGTTCCAGTGGGGTTTGGTGTGGATGGGGAGACCCCCCACCCCAGACCTACTCATCTGATGGCCAAGCCTTGAGGCATGCCCATCTCTTCCACATAAAGCCCAACACAAATGCTGGGGGAAATGTATGGATGTTATGAGTCCATTAAGGAGGCAAAGCAACCTTTGTTCATCATAGATGTGCAGGGTGTAAAATGGGTATATGGGAGGCTGCCCAAGGCCAGTACAGGGAGAAGATAGTGTTGGAGCTGCTGAGGAGGGAATGCCATGTCAAAAGGAGACATGAGGAGGTGGAACAGCCCTTGAGAGTGGGGGCAGTTTTCCTGGGGGTTTGTCCCTTGGGAGCAGCCACGTTCCCTGTGGCAAGTTGCTGCTGCTCCAGCTGTGGCCCCTGGCTGCACAGGCAGGGCAAAACCAGCCCCTCTCTCATCTCAGGGCTGGGGGCCAGGGAAGGTGATGCCTTCATGTCTTGTTGAGTTTCCAAGGTTCGCTTGGGCTTCCTACCCTTTTTTGGTGGGACAAATTTGGAAGTGGAGTGAACAGACCAAACAGTATTCATGTTTGCTGTGGGGCAGGGAGAGGTTTTGTTTTCAGCATCATGTGATACCAAGTTTACTGCTGCTTTACAACATCTGTGTAAATGGCCCTTGTCCCTAGGAATTCAAAAGATCTTCTACTGGAGAATTTGATGATGGACAGAAATGTTTCCACACTAAACAGATTTTCCAGTGCTTAAGTAATTGCCAAAGCCCAGAAACATGAGGACCTCAAGGGAAGGGTTTTGTAGTCCCTAATAATGAGATCATTTTGTCTTTTCTTCAGTGTACTCCGTCCAGACACTGTTCACCAGCAGGGTCTGGAAGCCACTCTTGTGGTGTTACACAACATGGCACTGCTCAGGGGCTTGCACCATGTCCCTGGTGTTTCCACCACTTGTGGCACTTAACGATTATGGAATCAATTATGATTATAACTGAAACCAACTGGTGTCAGAGAGGTTGTTTCAGGTGGGGTTGTTGTTAGGGAAACCATAGGACGACGCCAATAACCACTGCAAGACTAAAAACTATTTACTAAAAATGCTTTATACAAAACACATGTAGAAATTTACAATATGTACATGTTACCAGAACATGCTACAGCTACAAATAAAAATTTGCTACACTCGCCATGAGAAAGGTAAAGTGAGATGAAAATTATGATTCAGGTGCAAATGTACAAAGTGAGTTTACTGTATTTTTCCACTCATTTCATAGATGTCCTTTCTGATATTGCTTACTAATCTCTCCCAAGACAATGTCTGACCAGCATGCTTTGGATTATTCAGAAATGACACATATTCAGTGTGATCCCTGTTGAGATACGCTCTGTATGCAGAGCCCAGGAACATGGGTATTTAGACAAAAAAGGAAGATAATGCCAGGGAGCACTCCCCACATGACAGAAGGGATAGTGTTACATCTTGAGAGTTGAGAAAACATGGAGCAAAGAATCGATGCAGATGGTTTGTCTCAGCATAAGCTGCAGTTTGGGGTCCCTATGGTTTCCCTCCAGTCCCTTCCAGCAGCCACTCCTGTTGCAATGCCACTCCAATGCAAATTGGTTCTTGGCCACAGGGAGGGTTTCTGACTCTAAGCTGCCACCAGTAAATCTGAAACACTTTTTCACAGTTGTAGTAAGTTTTCTTTCAAATAAGATCCTAAAATAAATTTCTAAAAAAAAAA
The DNA here is from genome assembly GCF_000747805.2 of Chaetura pelagica. Classification (NCBI taxonomy): domain Eukaryota; kingdom Metazoa; phylum Chordata; class Aves; order Apodiformes; family Apodidae; genus Chaetura; species Chaetura pelagica. The sequence continues at coordinate 957,400 of NW_009954321.1, read as the reverse complement.
AAAAAATTAACAAAAATTTTAACTTTTTAATATAATAAATTGCTAAAAAAAACCCCAAGCCTGGTGAGATGGGTCAGTGTGCTGGGATTGAAAAGCCTGGTCCATTTGCAAGAAGTAATTTTGTTGATGCAGAAGATCTCCAGATATGTAGGGAATGGCTTTGCTCTCCCTAGCCTTTTCTAGCATGCAGAACATTTCTGAATTAAATACTGCAATCAGAAACCTGCAGAAATATTTTCTGTCCTCTGCTGAAACTGATTATTTGAGAATGAAGACAAACCCAAGTGCTCCAATAAGTGATGAAGAATTTCACACACTTGAAAACCACTGAAAACAGTGTATGTTAGGTTATAGTAACAAGCAAAAGTTAAAATTGATCATTTTATGCTTAAGGCACTGTGGTTCTTTGCCCTAACCTGACAAAGGAGGGTATTCCTGAAATTCTTCTCTTGCTGCTCGAACACAGGTATTTAAGTGAACCAACTGCTTTTCTGAATGAAAAAAATAAATGCAGGGGCTTGTGTCTATTAATTTCCTCTCATTGACAAGAGTAGTAAGATGAATGCTGCACATTTACTCAAGAGGCCCATGTGCAAGGGCTGTGCAGTGATTGAATTACCTCAAGGTGGAGGTGAATGTGAGGGTTCCCACGGTAACCTTAGGGTAACAAAAAAACAGACAAGCAGACTAGCCATCATTCTGTTAAGGAACATTTGCATAACAACTGTCTTCCTTTCCCTCCAGTTTGTTCTTTTGCACTTTCACCCTTCCCTCCCCTACAATGTTTTCCTTGAACCTGGACAAAATGTGTTCATGGTGCAAACTGATACTGCTTCCCTGACAATGCTGATTTATGTTTCCTGCCTTTGCTGTGGATCTATCCCCACAGCTTAGAACTGCAAATATTTTTTTCCTATTTTTAAAAAAATATAAAATACTTCTATTCATAGTTTAAAAAACCTAGTGTGCAGTTTTTTTTAAAAAAGTTATGGTTTTAAAAAAAAGTTATGAACATTTTCCTTTTATAACATAAAATAAAAATCAAAACAGCATAACCCAAATTGCAGCTCTTAAGTACAGATAGTTCTGTATGTTTTCCTTAACATATTAGTCATCATAGGGTGTGTTATTCTCCATTACATCCTACCAAACACAGGTCAGTACCAATAAACATGGAAGAGCCATGTCATGCTTAATTTGTGACAAGTGTCTAATAGAATTCAGTATTTACAGAAAAACACCTTTTTTTCTGAATCAAATACTTGCTGACAACAAGTGTAACAAGCAACCACATCACTAGCCCTGCTGGAAGCCTGGTGAAATCTTTGCAGCCCAGCAATTAAGTAAATGGGAACTATCATAATGCACCGATCAAAATACTGGTTGATTTCCAAACATCATCTGTGTCATCTCAGCAGCTGTTTTTATGTACAATATTCTGATTAAGACAGACTAATGTGTTTATTCAAGCCATGATCCTGAGAAATGCTTAAGCACATACTTTATTTCAAGCATGTAAATACCCTGCTTTAGTCAGATTGTTTGTATGCTTAAAATTAATTAGGTGCTTAAGCGCCTTGTTAGATGAGATGAAGACGTACAGTTTGAGCCTCTGATGGCCTTTCAACTTTTGTTGAACTGAAGATTGAAACAAAAACTTCCAAAGTCATTCCATGGGCATCTGGGAAACAGTATTAGCAAAATCTCCTTTCAGGAGCTGAGAAGAATCCTCCATCTCACCTGTCGTGACTGACCTGGTGTGGAGCATCTCTGCAGGGGTGGTGGTGAGTCCTTACCTTCCTGGGGTTCTGGCTGAAGGTATCTGTGGTGTGTGAAATCCTGGCATGCCCTGGCTGGGCAGTCAGCCATGGGGCTGGTGCCTGCTTGAAGCATGGCCATCCAGCTGCAGCCAGGTGCTGCTGCTCCTTCCCAACTGCTGGGAGAGTGTTGGGCACGGTCGGACCTGGCGCTGAGTGAGCTGAGAAAGGGGAGTCTGGTGTTGCTGGTATTGCTACAGCATTCACTTGCCATCCCCTATTTTATAGAAGTTTAAGCTGGTCCTGACTAGCTAAACTGGGTCCTTTGGAGTATGATTTTTCACCTTTTAACTGATCATAAAAGCTCCAAAAAAACTTGCTTCTTTGTCCATGTCAACTATGTCACTGTTACTGACAGAGACAAAAATCCTGTCCTCTCTTTTCAGCTGAAACACCCCACCTTGATAGATGGAATAAAGTCCATATTCTGCCTTTTTAGACCAGCAGCTCGTTCTTGCACTTTTCATGAGCAAAATGGGCTCTGGGTAATTAGTCAGTTTGTAAACATACTGGACAAGCTGTTTGGGGTTCCTGATCTGTGTCAACAAATCTGAATCCTCGCTCTCATTTTCACGAAAACGAAAATAAGTTTGTGAGTAGATGTAATAAAAGCCCGTTTGGGGTATCACCAACTCTCCATTTCTCAGCTCCACGTTGTAAAGGAAAGA
>NW_009954321.1:949406-954881 GCF_000747805.2 Chaetura pelagica | reverse complement strand
GGGTGAGGAATCTACTTGAGAAAAAAAAAAAAGAGAGAAATTATTAAATTAAAAGCCAGGTAGTGAAGCCCAATGTCTGTTAGTCAGGGAGCTTGGTTTTTAACAAAAAAGTAAGGGAACCTGCTGTCCCCAACAGCTGCTGGGTCCATTCTCAAAACAATTTAAATGTCCAGAATTAAGTTGTTTAGCTCTGTGGGAAGTCACATAGACTACCTTTATTTTTCATTTTTGCGCTCCTAAATAAGAGGAAAAATCATCATGTTGTTACTTAGTAACAAACATTAAATACTCATTTGTGTCTGATACCCAAGTTAAAATACCCATTTGTGTCTGGCACCCTCCAAAGCTGCAGAAACTCTACCAAACCTTTCATTAATCTGGCCTGAATGTCAAGTCTCTCGTGTTTCTGTCTCACATTTCTAACAGGTCTGTCACCACAGCAGCTGGGACTCATGCAACTGAAGGAAATTAAAGGAAAGAGAAAAACTTAACATTAGGAAGAAGGATTTTTCCTTTTTCCCCATAATGGAGGTTCCAGAGGAAATTTAGGGAGGTACCTAGAGGGAACAGGCTTTCTCCCTCTTCTGCAAGAATTAGCTGAAAAAAAACATTGTCTGGAGCAAGACGACTTTTTAAATGATTTGTTTCTTACTGTTAACTTAGTACAAGTATTAAAAAGTGTATGTAAGCACGAGGCTACCAACGAGAGAGTAATTTCTGTGATCTTTAACTGGTTTGAATGGGTTTTCCTTACTGCGTGGGGACAGGGAGCTCTTCCTGTTGCTGTTGCCCGTCAGATGCGCCGCGATCCTGGTGCTGGGACTGCGGGGTTGCTGCCCCTCCGTGTGTGACAGTGACAGGGCTCTTTCAGCTAAGGAAGGACCAGAAACAGAACCTCACGTTAGAAGCAAGGATGTGAGAAGACACATCTGCCACCTGGTAAGCACATCTGTCCCGTCTGACCTGATTTTAATTGGCTAAGTCAGAGACTGGATGCTATTTACTGCCTAATGAGCCTCAAATTTCTCTTTCTCTCTTGCTCTCCTTGAAATGCCTTTACATGTCTTTTTCTTCTTCTTTTTCTCCTTCCCCCACCCCAAAATTATCAGCAGGCAATCTAAAATAACCTACAGTACTGAAGTTTCATATTAATTATCAGTATTCTTTAAGGTTAAGTATTCAGTTTTTACTCTGAATTGCCACTTGGAGGTTGTAACACTTTTTCTCAACATGTTTAGAGCTGTAGGAGTTTCAGCAGAGCTGTTCCTCCATCCATCTATGCACAGAGCAGCTCAGTGCTGCTTGTTCCCAGAAGAACAAACTGTTTAAATGCCCCCATAACACCGTGGGACTGAGGTCTAGAAGCCAAATCCTCTGCATCCCCCTTGGTTACCTTGCTCTAACCACTCGACCAGATTTCTGGCTCCTGAAAATCTGCCTTCTAGTAATAAATAATCTCTTTTTTTTGTTGTTGTTGACTTGCTCTCAGTACAAGATCCTAGTCAGTGTTTTCTGCACTTTAAACAAATTCCTCGAGTCGCTACGCATCAGGTGCCAGTAGCAGCTCCTTTTTGCCACTTAATAAAATTATTAGAATACCATTGAGTGCAGAAATGTTTTCCTCGAAGCTTCTTGACATCATCTGCCAACAAACATGGAGAAAAAGAATTAGGTTGTCAGCTGAAACTGATAGGTGCAGGAAAAAGACACTCCTTCCTCACACTCATGAATAACAGGTGTGGGATCAGATCAACAAGCAAATCAAAACAAGCTTAGTCATTTGTTGCAAAGAAGTATTTCTACATGTACATCTTTTTTTTTGTAATGAAATATGCAGAAAGCATTTTCAAGACAGCTCAACCACCTGGGCTTTTCTCAAATAAGGGATACAGTGTACAAGCACCAGCTTCCATTTGCAGAACACCTGGCAGGATGCACTTCTGTGGGACCTTAGTGCTGAGAAATTAAATGTCATTTATTTTTCTACCTCTACTTATTTATCTATCTAAACTCTTATATCAGCTTATCTTACTTTGTGCATCCCCCTTCTTTTAACTGTGTGCTGACTGCTGGAATGCTTGGTTACCCATGGTAGTGCAGCAAGCTGATGGTTTCAGATAACTTACCTGGGTTACTAACAGGAGCCTCGTACTCCCACTTTCTGATGGGTTCTGCCCCGTCATATTTCTGTTTATCTAGCCTTCCATTCATCTTTTTTATTATTGTTACTGTTGTTGTTATGATCATTATCATAATTTGTTATTTCTGGCACCCCAGCTATCTTCTTCTAAGCCATCAGGGAGCTAGCAGGTATATTAGATGTGTTAATGTCCAGTAAATAAATTAATGTTTTCTTTATGCAGAAGTTCATGGTCTTTACTGGCAGAACTTCCACCAGAGGAGACAAGATCTCAGAATACAAATACAAGACCCGTTCTGGGCTGCAAGATTTGCCAGGTAAATTTCAGCCAGAAGTGATTTTTTATGGATGAACTTTTTTTACATGCTGGAGATGGGATTTTGAAAAGCACTGCAGAAAGTTTTAGCCTTTCTGACTTTTCAGCCAGGGTGATTTTCTTCTCTGTAGCCAAAATTATAGGTATTGTATGTAAGTCACACAGGAGCTGGTGTTCTCTGAATGCTGAGCTGGGAAGGTGCTGTGCCTGATGCCTTGTGCTCACTTGTTCTTTCCTCCCCTGATACATCACACAGCTCATGACCAGACTGTTCCTCAGGCACCTTTTTTCCTCCCCCTGTGTTACATATCATCTCATTTTCATGCCAGTCTCCCTGTATTCCTAAAGAGGCAGTGACACCTCTGCTAGCCCTATCATCTGTATGGTCAGGAAGAAAACAAGCTTGAGTCAAATTATTCTACCCTGAGGTGTTTCAGACAAGCCAACCTATCACTGAAATTCACTTAGTAAAACCTGATTGTCTTTGCTTTATTATTTCCTGAATCTAGTGACACCACTGCCATAGGTTTTGTTTTGGCTTCAGCACAAGCACTCTGCAGCTGAAGCTGTGGCTTGACTATTGCTTTGCAACAAAACAATCTGAGAGCCCCCCTTTGTTCTGCTCTTAGGATTCCTTAAATTGCAATATCACCAACACACTGTTCAGAGAGTCAGTTCCCAAATACCTTTTTAATTAAATTTCCCAGGTGCCACTTTACTTGCCAGCAGGGGTCAGCTGCTCTGTCTTCACTTTCATTTAGATCCATGTTTTGGATGAAATTTCCGATTTCCTCCCCAGTGAGACAAGCAATTCCACTCTTGGAGTACGTTTCCCGGAGCTGCAGCAGAAGAAAAGCCAGGATATTTTTCACCTCTGATGTGCTTGCAGATGTTCAGCTATGGTATGTCACTAAATTCACTACTTTCTTTTCTTTAAAGCATTTGCTATTGTTCTGCTCTTAGGATTCCTTAAATTGCAATATCACCAACACACTGTTCAGAGAGTCAGTTCCCAAATACCTTTTTAATTAAATTTCCCAGGTGCCACTTTACTTGCCAGCAGGGGTCAGCTGCTCTGTCTTCACTTTCATTTAGATCCATGTTTTGGATGAAATTTCCGATTTCCTCCCCAGTGAGACAAGCAATTCCACTCTTGGAGTACGTTTCCCGGAGCTGCAGCAGAAGAAAAGCCAGGATATTTTTCACCTCTGATGTGCTTGCAGATGTTCAGCTATGGTATGTCACTAAATTCACTACTTTCTTTTCTTTAAAGCATTTGCTATTGCGGTACAAGTTATGACTATAGAGACAGTACAAGTAATTAATTCTGATTTCACACATTGATTTAATTATGATGGCATACCCTATAGGCAAATATATACTTACATTATTTCCATGGGCAGAAATTTGGTATCAAGCATGCAGCTGTGTGAAAACACAATACCCAAATCACTACTGTCATGTATTATTTAGTTTCTCTAGGTCTGTGTTAAAAACATTTCCTTTGCACAGGGGATTTCTCTTCACAAATCATTGAGGATTACATAAAATACCAGACCTTAAAAGATCTATTCTGTCTTTGCAGCCAATGCCATTCACAGTCCAGGCTTTTACTGGCATATATCTATACCAGATCCTCCCCATATCCAGTTAGGGATCCCTCCATAACTGTACCTGACTTAACAGTCCAGAAAAAAATTCCAGAGAATAGAAAAGGCATTTGGGTTCAAATGAAATTATAATGCTGAATGTTTGTGACATGGGCCTACATCTGTACTCTCTAGTCATGAGACATCACATTTTTTTCTGGTAAAGAGAAATGAGTTTGAAGAGAGTAGCAAAACTCTTGTTGACCCCAAGGGAATCTGACTGGGAGGGTTTGTATCCCAGGAGAAAGCTCTTCCCAAGCCCTGCTGTGACACAGACAACTCCAGCTGGCGCTGTTGGTTCATGCACAACACAAAACCTGCCCAGAACCTGCAAATGCCAGCAGAGATCAGCTCCTGTTTGCTTTGAACTCAGTTGTTGCTGCATCAGCTGTAAAGACTAGTGAGGTTTGTTTGTTGTGCCAGGGAAGTGCTACAGGAGCTTGGAAGACACATCAATAAACATGCAAAGCATTCAGAAAGACTTCTTGTAACATTTAAATGTCACTCTATGTTAAATAAGTGTGTTTTGGTTTGCTAAACAGATAGATTTATTCTACAAGCACCAGTTTGGGGTGTAGACTGGAGTATTTAGAACAACAAATGGAGTCAACTCCTTCCCACGCCATGCATTTCCTGCTTGTTAGAAAACAAAGGTGTTTAGGAATAGATTTCATGCTCTAGGATTAGGAGAATTCACCCACATTAGCCTGCAGGTCCTACTGGGTTGAACAGCAGCTTCAGTTTGCAGCAGCTTCACCTAACACTTGAAATGATTTTGTACTTTGTAGGCATCAAAGTGAAATGGGGCCACCATGAGTGTTTGTGAAGGTCCTTGATGAGAAGTACTGTGATATTCTTAAATCAGGTTTCTCCTTTCAAGAACCCACTTAAAAGTTATTTAAATTATGTGCTTGTTAAGGTAAAAATGCAGCTAAAAATACAGGCTCTGACAGATTCAACTATGCTAGCTTCTCTAATGAAGTAGTTTGAGTTTTATAAAAAAATATGTAAGCAGTTGAGGTGTTACTGTTTATTCTCTTAGCAGATCTGCCACAGATCACCTCTGAGCTTTGCCCTCCAATCTAGAAGCAAACAGCCTTGCCCTTCTGCCTCCTCCTTACCAGGCATACTTTGCCCCAAACAGCTTTACTATCCTGCCATTTGAAAAGTATTTTGCATGCATTTTGAAATCCTCAGGGAATGCACCCTTTTCTCAGCACTGTATGGAACTGGAGGATTGGTGTTTCTGCTTTTTGAGCAGAGGAAGCATTGGGGTGCTGTAGGCTTACTTAAATGAGTAAGACTTACTGAAATTACTTATTCCAATCTGTAGCACTGGAGGTTTTGAAGACACAAGTCCTGCAGGAATG
>NW_009954321.1:947395-948873 GCF_000747805.2 Chaetura pelagica | reverse complement strand
CAGGAATGCTATCTTGAAAAGCTTCTCTCCTATTCTAGGTGTAGAGCACAGACTGTTTTGAAAACAGAAGGAAGTCAGGATATTTTCATTCCAGCCCTGTATCCTGAAGCAGAATGAACTTTATTGTGCTCATGTCTCAGCACTTCCCCCTATAGCAAAACTCTTAAAACAAATGGTCATATTCCCAGTCCTACCCAGATAACTACAGCTGCAGGGGGAAACCTGCTAATTATACTTGTATTTATTAAAAAGATCTGCAGCCTGCACAGCCACAGTAATTTGGTGAAGGTGTAGAAATGAAGATATTAACAACAAGGGGAAGAAAAATGGGCAGACAAAATTCCCAGTTTATAATTTGAGATTTATTCCACATGCACCATGTGGATGTGGGGTAGACTGTGTTTCTAGTTAAGCTTTTTCCTAGTTTATTGTGCACCAGATGGCACATGCAAGAATATGCATTTAGGATACCCCCTCCAGAGCCAGCAGCCTTACTTTGTAGCCCAGCAGAACTTCAGTGTGGGCAGATTCAGCTTTTCACACCAAATGCAGGCTTATTATTCTTCAGAAACTGCCAGTTTTATTTTAGGCAAGTAGCATTAGATGTGGTTGTGTCCCAGGTGTACATATTTGAATAGAGGGAAGGGAAAGATAAGTGTGGTTACTAATTATTTAGATTGGCAAGATCGTTAGCAACAGACTCTGAACTGTATATGAAGAATGCATTTCTATCTATTTCTTCATTAGCAGTACAATGTAGCCTGATAGCATCAAATCAACACATCTCTGTGACTCCCCCATTTCTCTCAAAATGGGACAGCCACAGCTAATACACTTTGCAGGAATATCTGTTTTATACATCTCCAAAATCTGAGCACAGGCTTCTGTTGTAGGATAGTGTACACCCTTTAACATTTGCTTCACAAAAGACTTGACATCTCAGAAGATTCCACCTCTTTAACTTGCTGTGGAATAAATGCACAGGTAACATAACATCCTACATTTCTGCAATACTTCCTGGACTTGTTGAGCTATAGCACACTTAGCTGCAATTAGATTTACCTTTGTGCCAGGGAGAGCAGCACACTGGTCCAACTTAAGAGTGGCACAGGAGGTTTAGGCAGGACACTCAGGGAAGCCCTGAGTACTAAGGGGTCCACGAAAAGCAGGACCACACACATCAATCTCTTGGGACTATGAACTAAATGTCATTTTCTTGGCGTGCAAACGACCTTGTGCAGGAAGAGGAAAGAGTTAAGCAGCAGGCTTGGAGGGGGGCTGCAAGGAGACCAGAGCATCTAGACTATACAATGGGTATTTTACAAGTCTGAGGAATTCAGTGGTGATTTCCATCTGGATGAAGTTCCTTTGGGATTAGTCACCGTTTTAAAAACTAACTGTTTTCTTACAGGAGGCATCGAAAGGGCACCTCAGCTTTTGTCAAGCATCCCCCCCCCCAGTTTGCAGGGCACCCCCCG
>NW_009954321.1:928788-945882 GCF_000747805.2 Chaetura pelagica | reverse complement strand
GGGAGGCTGCCCAGGGGGTTGTGGGGGTCTTGCCAGGGACCTCCTGGCTCTGCCTTTACCCCCTGAGTTCATTTCCAGCCGTTGCGTTGCTTGGCATTCCTAAGTAACGCTGCTGAGCCGCCAGCACTAGGGAACGGTGGGAGTGGGATTAAAAGGAGATGAAAGGCTCTGGTTAAGGAAATCTAGAGTTTCCTAACTCCAGGCTGTGTTGTCCTTCCCTGCAGCTTCTCCCGTCGAGCTGGTGCACGGCAGAAAGGTGCCCCTGGGCTGCCAGCCTGTTCCTGTGCCCTGTGCCCAGGGCTGGCCCTGCAGCTGGCACGGCACAGCTGCTCCCCGGGTCGGGACACGCTGCACCGGGCACCAGCACCACCTACATCCTGGGCTTTCTCCACCTGAAGCCACGTCTGGGTTTGGCCGAGGTTGGTTGGTTTTCAGACCTCTCAGACTCCTGCATGTAAGCTTTGCTCCAAACTGTTGAGCCCAGGTGGAAGTTTTCCAAAGGCACGTGCATTTCTCTTCAGGTTCAGGTTGGATGGGGCTTGGAGCAACACCAGGGAGGTGTCCCTGCCCGTGCAGAGGGGGTTGGATCTTTAAGGTCCTAAACTAGTCTGTGATTCTATGATTTAGGATGTGTCCACTGACGCTCACGGGGTTTTTGATACCTCAATCTCACAGAGACTGTAGCAACTTCCTCATTATCTGCAGGTTCTTTAAAATCAGCACAGGTAACCCTGGTATGGTCTGCTGACAGTGCAGCCATGGACAACTGGGATTTTAAGTCCAAGTGCAGACTTGAGTCAACTCACTTTCACACTGCTGCTGTGGGGAGGTGTGAAGTGTTGGTCCCCAACCAATGGCCATAACCTGTGGGCAGGATGCACGTGGGAGTTCTCAGTGCCATTACAGGATAAAGTTAAAATAAAGATCTCTTCACCTCTCCTGACTACCAAGACCTTTAGAAGCTGTAACTACATTGGATTCAAGCATTTACAGGAAAAGTACGTGGTGTTTTTTTTCTCCTGACGTAGTATAGCAAAATGATCCCTGAATCCCTGTGTGACATGGCAGAAGCAGTTTGTCTGGGTCTTCACAGCAGCCAATCTGTGTGCCCAGACAGTTCAAATCTATGTAATTCCAACACTTATGTCAGTTGGGGAGGATTAACATTTTCTTGCAAGTGAGCTCATGATCTCCTATTACTTCTCAGTGAAGTCAGTTAATAGAGGATAAAACTTGGAGGAGTATTGGCCTGCTGAAGAGAGTTTGTGGGTTTGCTTTCCAGATGTTCAGGGCAGTCCTACCTCATTTGAAGGAAACAAAACTACTTTCAATATTTACTTTCTAAGAGAATAGAAATGTAAGTGAAAGGAAGCCCAGGGCACTACAGAGCACTCCTGTTGTTGACCACGTTTTGGCGTTGGTTGTTCTGTGTTTTTCCAGCCCCCTGATCTATGATTTCTAGTAGAACTATATTTGTGGATAAATGTACCAATTAATGAAAGATTCTCTGAAGAACCCTGTACTCAGCTTGTAGATCATAGAATCATAGAATGCCAGATTGGAAGGGAACTCAAGGATCACCTGGTTCAACCTTTCTAGGTACTACAGTGGTTTCTATGAGATGGCTCAGCACCATGTCAAGCTCAGACTAAAACTGTCCAATCTGGGGGAATCCACTATTTCCCTTGAGAGACTATTCCAGTGTTTGATTGTTCTCATAGTGAAAAATTTACCTCTTGTGTCCAATTGGAATCTCCCCAGGATCAACTTTTGCCCATTACCCCTTTTCTATGTGTCTTCTTATAAATATGGAGTCTTCATCTTCTTGGTAGCCACCCTTTAAGTACTGGAACATTGTATTAAGGTCTCCCCAAAGCCTTCTTTTCTCAAGGCTGAAAAAACCCAGTTTTCCCAGTCTCTTCTCATATGGCACATTCTCCAGTCTTCTGATCATCCTTGTAGCCCTTCTCTGGACCCTCTCCAGCCTGTTCCCATCCTATTTGTATAGTGGAGATATCTACCAGGCATGGTAGACATGTCCCTCTGACCCATCATTTGAAATCCTCCATAGATACCTTCAGGTATCAAAGCATGTAATTGTAGTGCTGTAGTTGCAGAGGGGGAATTTAGCCCTTCTGGGGAGGAGACCAGCCCCATGGCTGGGCTTTCTGGCTGTGACTTTCCACCTCTGGGGAGCATCACCAAAGATGCTGTGAGCACTGAAGTCTTCCTTCACAAACTCACTCCTAGTTTATGCACCCCTTTCCCACCAGAAGGCACCTGAATGTCGCTGTTTGTTTGGGCTTTGCCTCTCCAGCCATTAGTTCCTGCCACAAAGGTGCTGAACATTTGCCTGTAAGACTTCAGGAGTACATTGTTGTGACTGCTCTCCTCCCCAGAGGGAGGGACGGTCCGTGCCCACCTCCACAGCCTGCCAGTGCACACGTGGGACATTGCCATGTTCTTCTTCAGGGGCATGGGCCACAAATGGCCCCATCCTGTCAAGCCTCCTGATTTAACAGGCACAAAAAGGAGGTTTTTGTGGCAGTCAGCACAGAGTTAAGCTTGCTCAGTGATCCTCCTCTCTGCACATGTGAAGGACAGATCACATCTTGGCTCCCATGGTTTGTTTATTCCTTCGTGGTCCATGCGCCAGATTCAGACCTCATGGTCTACTGTTAGTTGGAAACCATTGCAGATTCATGAGTTAGTTGTGATTTATACTGTCATGGGATCAGAATGAGGATCTGTAGTGCCCTTTTTGCCTATGGTGTTAACACAAACAACAGCAGTGGTCCAGCTGGCCCAAAACACACCCAGTAATTAATTTATTCAGACCCGATATCTCACTGCCCCAAGCAGTGGACTTGATAAATAGAGCAGGGAATGTATGTGCATACACGTGCCACACTCATTTCCAGTAACACCACAGATTAGGGCTCTAGGTGTAACTTCAGATCTCTCATTTTTAGTTAACAAAATATTTTGCCTGTTAATGTACTTCATATATGTTAAGCCTTTTCATGTCAGTTATATAGGGGTGCTTCCAGCAGCATCCTGTCCTTGGTGAGCACACTTCATCTTTAAGAGAACTAGTACTTCTTTAGCTTTCTACAAAAAGTTGGTACTTAGAAAGGCAGTTCTTGAGTGAAACAGGAGCAGTGGCAGGAGAGCTCTCCAGATTTGTACACTCCTTCATGAGATCATTAACCATGGATTTGAGGTTTGTTGACAGCTTCTCTAGAAATTCAACCCCTGTGCTTTATGCTGTCCTGGGCAACCAACCTGATTTATTAGGTTGCTGTGACTTAAAAGGGAAGAGCACCTTTCTGATTCTGACCTCTCCTAGGAGTTCTGGTGAAGCTTCCCCCTGGGCTGCAGTAGAATGTGTGGTGCCTGCTCTGACAGTCACTGGCCAAGCCAAATGCCAGGGATTGTCACCAGGCACATCCCAGCAAAGCACATAGATGTTCCTCAGAGCATCAATGTAGTCAGTTTCACTGGGGGTGCCTTGGTCCATGATTCCTTCTTATGTTTTATAATGAATGTAAATGCTTTATGTGTCATTGTTTTAGTTACTAGGTGTAGTGCTGCCCCTCAGAATTTCAGTCCCATGGGAAAGTCTCACATTTCAAAATTTCTGTTTGAAATATTTTGGTTGAAGAAAAGTTTCACAAAATTCATTTTTGAATAGTTGAAATAATGTTATCATTAGAATAACATACGTATCCATTGTAAGGGCTGTATGGCTCTACCTTCCTGTGTGTCCCCCAAGATCACTAGGATAGAAGCAGATGATTTCAACTGCAGATCCCAAGACTGGATCTGGCTATTACTTTGTGACATGACCAGACTTCTGTAGCACTAGATGTTCATAACCACTTGTAAGCTTTTCTCTATGTTACATTACCAAAGTGATAACATTGAAACAAGTTCCTTGCAGCCCCAGCTGCGGGGGAAGCTGGGAGAAAATCCATAACACACCTTGCTCCTTCAGAAAGAAGAGGAATTGTCCCTGGCATATAGCAAAGCCTTGCTAAGTAATCAGCCTTGAAGCATGAAATGGTATTATCTTTACCACAGGTGAATGCCTTTAACCTCCACTGGAAATGGAACACAAATATTTTTCCTTAGAGTCTGAGATATGTATGCAAAGCGTCTGCCACATATTTGTCTGTCTTTGCCTGGGCTACAGTTTCCTCCTGGGACAGATTAAAAGCAGCACACAAGGCTGTAGGTAGAGAACTGAAAAGATTTCTGCTTCCCTGCGTAGGGAACCTGACATTTGCCCTGACATTTGCCAGCACTGCAGCCAAGGCTCTGGCTTGGATGTTGTCCCATCTGGCAACAAAGTGCTGTGGGTGCAGAGGAAATGGGGAGAAACATCTAGGAGTGATTTCACTTGAATGAAAACTGTTCCTGCAACTAGTTAAAAAAAAGGTCACAATTGTTTGGACCATACATTTGTATTATATTAATTGGATGGACCGTTTTCTCTCTTGTGATTGAAAAAACATGGAGTGAGGTTAAACTCTCACCTCTATCCAACAAAATCTGTTTTTCTGCAGTCTTTTTTTGGCTTGGTCTGCAACATTTTTTATCCATATCAAGTACGTGTCGATTTGTTTTTGTATTTCTACCAGGACAACCATCATGAAGATAATACTAATGACCATGGGGAGTAGGTTGGTTTGTGCCTGTACCTACTCCATGTATGTGTCTGTGGCAAGAGCATCATGTCACAGAGAGTGATCCACTGCTGTGTGCACACTTCCCAGGTTTATCTGCTCTGTGTCCTACTGCTGTGGAGGATTTGGGAGTGCTGGATGGCTGCTTTATTCTGTGGAGTGGTTTTGATGGCAGGTGAACTGGGTGCTGCAAATACTGACCTTGGCATTAGCCCTGACGCAGACACTGGGAAGGCCTATGGGCTTCTCTGATCTGTGGCATGTGGATCTGGCTCCTGGATGACTCCTAAGGTGCTGTGCACTCTAAGCTAGATACTTACTGTAAGACACAAAGGTTTTTCTACCATTTATTTTATGCCTATTGAAAGCCTTCATGCCAGTAGCTAGAGAGACACATCTGCTCAGTCTTCCAAGCTGTGTGATTAGTATAAAAAATGGGTGATAAACATGAAGTGAACCTGGCCATGAATATCCAGGTATTTAGCCCTGAGTGAGGGATGCTGAGGAATTTCTGGGTGTGGGGTGTAGTGATTCCCATTCAGGAAACACTCTTTTAAATCCTTCAGTGTGGTGGTACCTGCACCATCTCAATTGTGGTTGTTGTAGGGTTTTTTTCAGATTAAGAGCCATGAATTCAGAGGAGTTGGGAGAGCTCAGGGATGACCCAGGGCTAGACAAGTCTGTCCAGAGCATTAGAGGGAAACTTCACAGGCTGGTGAGCAGGAAATGTGGCATTGAAGTCAGTGCAAGACTGGCAGAACTTGAATTACTTGTGCAGATTGCTGGGTTATCAATTACTGGAAGCAAAGCTAAAAGGAAACGTTTGCCTCAGTGAACATGCCAATGATATCATGATGGTGATAAAAAAATGCACATGCTTCTATGTTATAGAAGGAATTGCATAAATGTCATGTAAACATTCCAGTGGAGTTACGGAACTACCTTTCTGTGTACCTGGATCTTCAGTGCCCAGTTTGCATTTTCAGTAACACGAGCAGCAAAGGCATTTTCCTTCTGTCCTGAAAAGTTATATAGTGGGGAGCAGAAGTTCCCCATAGTTACTGGTAAAAAGAGTATTAAAACAGCCCTCTGGCCAGAGTGCCACAGGGACAGAGCCTGAATTGGTCTGGTATTGTTTAGGGATGGCAAATTTTGCCAGGTGCAAGGTGTTTTCTTTGGCTTGTATGGCACTGAAACTCAATAAACAGAAAGAACTTGAGGAGGAATAGAAAGTGAAGCTGTGTCCTGGGTCAATAGGCATTTTAGTTTCATCATTCCTACTCCAAAGTTGTGTAACATTGATCTGGAAGAAAAAAAAAACATTTATAACTATAGCAATATTTAACTAAAAGTAAAGTGCAGTGTACTTCACTGAGCTGCAGTATATTTACTCTTGGGGCTAAGTTTTTGCTTTTCCTCACTCCAGTTTTCCAAGTTAAACTCAAGCTGAGATCAATTTGCAAAACAAGGGCTTGAGTGGCTGGGAATGAAAATATATAACAAATTCTTCCCCAGCCTCTTGAAGCAGGATTTCCTTATTTACTTGGGAAGGAAGTTAGAACAGATTCCGGACAATAAATAGCTAATGTAAAAAGACTTAGAGTGGGCACAGCATTTTTAAAAAAAAATCAGAGGTTTAGAGCTGTGGCAATGACAGTGATACACCCCAGTACCTCCATCTGAAAAACCCACAGCACTTGTTTTTGCCTCATTTTTTGTAGCTAGCACTGAGATGTGAGTTCATACAGGAGTAGTCCACGAAACAAACCCTGGAGACTTTTTCATATCTCAGCCAGCAAAACATTCCCAACTTGTGTATTCAACTTTGTTCAGTCATTACTCTTATTTGGCTGAACACCACAACAATATCAGCAGAATAACTACTACTCTAGTCACACAGAGTTAAGTAATTTATTAACTAAAAAGTTAATTCAGTTAATGCAGATAAAGTTCACATGAAAACAAAACGTAAGATGTCAACACTTACAAGGAAAGAGCCTTCACAGAAGTGCTCTGTGTCCTTTCAAAGTCCCATCCTTCTTTATCTCAGGTGCCTCCTCAGACCACAGTGCAAAGGATGTAGGAATCCCTGTAATGTCAGATGGTGCTTCTGAGTGGATTTTTAGGGTTGTTGGGCTTTCTGTAGCTGGGAATACAAGCTCCTTGGATGCTGCCCTCACCTTAGCCTACGCATGATTCCTGAACTGGGGAAGAGATGGGAGGCAGAGGCTACATGAAGAAACACATGTGCAAGGGACTGGAGGATTTTTAAGGCCCAGCTCCCAGAGTTTATAAAGATTTTTAGATGTCATAAGAACTAGAAAAAAATTCAGATTTTACAGTGAAGGAGGAAAGATTGGAAATACAGTGAAGGCAGGTCCTGGAGGTTCAGACATAAACCCAGATATTAAAGGAATCCAGACTTGCCTGTAAAATGTTTCGCAAGAGTAAAACCATTTCAAAACTTCTTACTGCTGAGTGTTGAAAACATGTGTTGGCAGCATCAGTGCATGAGACTGCCACGGAGAAGGCTGTGGAGGATATTTGTGGCCTTATTAAAGATACATAGACATAAATAGATGGATATGGAGAAGCACAGCTTGAAGCCTACGTTGCATGTCAATACTACCCGACCGGGTAAAAACGTTGCTCTTCTTTGGTCCCCTGGATAATTTTGGATTGTGAGTATATAACTGGTTAAGCTGCCTAAGGATTCATGTAGAGGTGGGGATAAGAAAAAATTGAAATGTTGCAAGAGATGTTTACATGGAAAAATTAAGCACAAATTAATTTCTTTATAACTAGGAGGAATTATCACCAAAAGGCACTTGAAAAATAATTAATGACTGCAGTCAGCCAGTAAAATAGTTCTTCAGCACAGTTAGATTGTAAAACTACCTCCATGACTGACTTAATTAAAACACTTACCCAGGGGCTTGCCTTGGCTTAAAATATGACTTTTTTTCTATGACTTTTGGAGGCAGCTGAACTTGATTTCCTTGGCTTCCATAAGGCTACAATCTGGTAATATATTTGGGACAATTAGATCCTTAATCACCTAGAGAAGAAATATCACTACCTAACAGCACTCCTCTCTGCAGGGAGCCATTCCCAGCCTGGAGAGGGCTCTGGTGGCAGACAGTAGCAGTGAAATTGAGTGGTCTCATGCAAAACAGAGTGACTTAAGGGCTTAATTTTTAAAAGTGAATCTTAATGTTGCAGGTGTGTTTTTGAGAAAGAAAAACACCTGTGATGGAGCATCAAAGTAACAACTGCACCTCACAACCAGCTGCAGCTGGTCAGCGGTAGGGGCGGGATGTGATACCCATGTACATATACAAAGCACAAATGGTGAATGGTGCTTATGATGACATTTATTATGACATGCCGTGAGGTGCTAGACTGAAGAAGAAATCAAAAAACAATCAAAGAAAAAGCTCTGCTCTTTGCTTCTTCCCTTCTTGTTCGTGGCCCCATGATCTTGCTGTTTGCCTTGCATCAGCTCTGGTGCTCATCAGAGCCAGAACAGCTCTTCAACCCAGCAAAAAGCCAGATAGTTATCTTCTGGGCTAGCAATGAGGACTGGTTCAGTGAAGAGCCCAGCAAGCCCAGGACAGCACAAGGAGAGGTGGGAGCCAGTGCTGGGGTGAAGTGGTCCCTTCCCTGGCTGTGAGATGGGTTCAGCTGCCCATTCAGCATCAGCCTTAGCTACTGAGCATCCTTTTGTCAGTGCAAAGGTTGAATATAACTCACCTCCAGGTTTTCTTTTGAGTTGAAACTGATGACGAAAAAAAAAGACCCAGGGAATGGCTTTCTATTTACCTCTGTTACAGATTTTTATAGAGTACTCTCAGGCTGCTGAAATTAACCTGTCAAAGAGATTAGTGGGAAAGGTCTGCCTAATGAAACTGCTATGAAACACTCCTTTTGGAAAAGAACCACTATTTACAAGAAACAATACTGATTTCCTTTGGGAGGATTTTTTGTGTGTGTTTTGCTTTCATTTTCTTTGTTACCAGCAGTTTTATGTTTAGCAGTTCTTTTCCATGAAGGATGTTTTTAATCCAAGTTTCAGCTGAATCCATGTTCTGGTTCTGCAAGCAGCTACCTCTGAAGGTGCCCCACAGGCACTAGGACATGCTGTAGTGCCCTTCTGGGAGGTGTCTCACCAAGTGAGGGGCTGGTCAGACACAGCTGGAGGGACGTCACCAACAGCTTCTCCAACACGGTGGGTTGACCATCATAATGGCAATATCAGTTTACAGCTCCCAGGATCTTTTCCACCAGGTTTGAACAAAATCTTCTTCAGTTCCCAAGTCTGGTTTATGACGGGGTGACACAAAGAGTTTTGCTGGTGTATTTAAGGAACAAGGTAGTGCAAGGTGAGAAGTCTTCATCCAAGGCTGTGGCTTGAGCTCTGCTTTAATGAAAGGGTGGAGGTGAAGGATCAGTCATCCACACACCTCCTTCTACCATGGCTTCCAAACCAGCTTTAAAATACACTGATGTTACTCCCTGCCAGTGCCCAGCAGTGTAAAGGAGATTTGCCTTATTTAGGGAAACACAGACACCTCTTCCCTCTAACATATTTTACAGAAGGAGGTGGAAAGTGGAGCTGGAGACCTCATGGCATAGCTGTGGATATCTGGAGGTAGATGTGAATGTTAAATAGATTTTTGACACTGCAGGTCAGCTCCTGAACTAGGAAACATGGATCCTTTGAACTCAGTTATCAACTTAAATAGGAGAATGGGGCATGAAATTGCAACCTTAATTTGAGCAGTGAGACTACTATAGAGCCCACCTTGTTTGCCAGTGCTACTGTTCTGCTGATTGCTGATGGATATACAGATTTTATTTAAATTACAGGATAGCAGAAAACAATGAGTTGCTATCAAAAATCTAAACAGAAGGGTTATCAGGGCTGCCTCCACTAGGATTGCCCAAGAGGAAAAAGCACAATGGAGATGTTGGGAGTGAACACCCAAAGAGTACTCAGCTCTGTACAGAACTATGTTTCCTTTTCTTCACTGTATCTTCTTAAGACACATTTGCCACCACTATCTCTCTGTCACAAGGAAGAGATGCTGTTTCTAATTTTGTATCAGTTAAAACTGATGAACTGTCTATGAGCAAGGGATGTTCTTTTAGAGGACCCTTTTTTTGCACCTTAAACAACAATTCCTCATCTTCACAAAACATTCAGAGGGTGGAAGTTAGAGATGCGTAAAGCATTCCATATATAGCCTGTTTCTTGTTTTCATATCCTCTTTCTTTGCTCAGAAATTTTCTCCAGGGTTGCTTCAGGGTGTAGCTGAAGATGTGCAGCAGCTCTTCCCACCTGCTCTGCCTGCAGAAATCTTAGATGTGGCCCCTGTGTCTGCATTCAGAGTAAGTGAAATTATTTGGGAAAGAATTACACACATTGCTTACAACTAATGTGTATGGGTATGGCAAATCAGATGGATACTGAAAGTGCCTGGCTGATACATGTCCATTGTATAAGCACGTGTATGCTGTATCCATGCTTACATGTCTAGCCTGAAAGTTATAAACAGAAACATGGTGTTTCTAGTAATAATGTGTTTGTTTTCATGTGTATATCTTGGGTTGTGACATGGCTATATATGCCTACTGTGATTGCAGATAATGTGCTTACAAATCATTAGCAGGACAATGCAGTAAAGCCTTTGAAGTTTCCTCCGGAGAGTTCAACATCCTTGGGTTAACCGAGGTATCTGAAAAGGCAGGGAGAGCCAGGGAAGGGCTGGGCTCTGAGCCTGGAAGAGCACTGCGCCAGCAGGACGTTGATGAGCAGGGAAGTTTTGGTAGGAAGGAAGGTAGATGTGAGCACATTGTCTGTAAAAACTCCCCTTCCAAGCCCTGCTTCCTGCCTGCAGATGAGCCACCCTCTAGTTTTGAAAGACCTGAGTCAAATTCCAGCATTCCCAGGGCCTCAGCTCCTGGGGTGAGTTTTGATGTTTCATTTAGTTAAGCACACAGGGGAATTTCCTTCTCTCCCAAACAATTGCCTACTTTCCTGTCCTTGTGCAAAGCAGGAACAGGCTCCTAGTTAAACAGGACCAATGTAGATGCAAGCCCTGATTTTAGTCCCAGTGTTGATTAGCAGTGCTCTGTCTCTGCTAAGCCTCTCCCTGATGCCAGTCTCTCATCCCCACCATCACAATCAGCGTTGCAGAAAGAATGAGAGCAACAGGAGAGTTGCAGAAATCAGGTTGATTCTGTTGCCTTTGAGAATTTTAACTTGAATCTGCTGCAGGGAAAAAGAGCTGGGAGAATTTGAAGCAACCACCCAACAAGTTGCTTTGGTTTTTATGTTTCTCTGTGTTAAAAGTGATTCAGTTTTCTTCAACTTGGAATCTTTTTGAAGGCTAGAGGCAGTGAATTCACAGGGGCATCACTGCCTTACTCAGAAAAGTACCTGTTGCACATCAGAACAGGTTTCACAGCCTCTTTTCTCCTTTTGAAGGCCTCTGCTTCAATCAGGGAGAGGTAATATTGCCAGCCAACTGACTGCAGGGCCTCTGGATTACAGCTTTTAAAATGCAATACAGGAAGTCCCCAGAATTTTATAAATGTTCCTGAGGCAAGATTTGTAGGAAAAAGCAATAACTTCTGCTTCATTTGCACTTTAGAAATCAAAACAAGCCCCTGAAGGGTAAATTGCATTCCTCATTTGTGACTCTGCTGTGCTGTCTGTCTCACTTAGGCTGTGTCTGATCCTCACAGCCACATAACAGTTCTACCTCCAGATTTGTACATGAACAATGTGGTTCAGTGATGCTCTACGTGAAGGCATGACTTGCAAGCATGCAAGGAGCTGGAGTTGTGTCTGCAGGCTGACACTTGAGCTGCTGGTGCTTGCCTGCATCCTGCTAGAAAGAAGTTTGTGAGTTATTGGTTCTGTCCATTTGCCTCCTTGGAGCCAGTCCAGGTGAATAATGTGTTGTATGAGGTGAGCCTCCAGAGTCTGACAGCTCTTGTCACTGCTCATGATGGAGTGCATGGAGAGAGGAAAAAATTGCCTAATTCCCTCCGACCTTCTTGGCTAGATCTGGCTGAAGGCTGAATGGCTGCATCCTCCCTGGAGAAACAGGCTGCCAGGTCCTCAGAGGTCTGAAGATAAACCGTCTGGTGTTCCCTTCCCTTGCTTTTGCCTTTTTCTGAGCTCTGAACCTCTTATTACAGTTTTTAGGCCTGGAAGCATAATTTTGTTTTCTTTAAAAAGCGTACATTTATTAATCAATGAATAATTATTCACCTATTTCTATGAGGTGGTGTTGCTGTAGACAGCAAAACAGCATCAAACAGATGGAGATGGGGGGTCTGGGGAGAGTCCTGCCAGCCCAGAGCTCCTGAGAGCTACGCTGGGATCTTTGCTGGACTTCTTCTCTGACTTTAGCCAAATCATGCAACTTTTCTGCCACAGTGTGTCCCTGTCTTCAAGGGGACCATGAGGTCTAAGAGATCTCAGCACCCATCTCAACCATAGGCAGATTAAGAAGAATTCATGCCTAACGAGCACTCTGTAAGAATTGGCTTTTAAGACTGAATTATTGATGCCTTGACAAACCTCTGCTGTTGTTTATTTTTTTTTTGCACAGGGAAGGAATGTAATGAGAAACAGACTGCTTAAAAGCTCTACTTATCAGATAATCCATGGACACGATGCTGCTCCAGACTTAAAATCTCCATGTCTGCATATAGAGGTGTATGAATGAATGCACACTACTCCCTAAATATACATATATTTGAATACCTGCACAGAGTCTCTGTAATTCCTACCACTATACAATAATCCTGGGTTTTGCTGCATTTAGCAAAATTCTGTTTATTGTGCTTTAAATGCTGTGGGACGACATTCATCCTTAGATGGAGCACTGCTGTGATTGAACCAGGGGTCTGTTTTGCATGTAAGATACTCAGTATTTAAGTTTCTTAATACAGGCAAAATATTACTCAAGCAAATGCAATTCACTATTTGATAAGCACATAGCTCTCCAAAATTCCCCTCAGGTTCCTTTGCTATTTCTAACAGCCTGGAGCCAGGGGCCTGATATGTGTTTAATGTCTGTTTACACTGACCTGCAGACTTTGCAATTCTTGTAAAATCTGTTCTATTCACCTTTTTTTTTTTTTCTTTCTCAGAGTCATGTAGGTAGAAGGCATAATGTCCAGTCTGGCTTCCAAAGTTTCTCACCCCATATCTGCTCTGGTGGAGTCTCAGTGGTTACAGTAGCATGCAGAAGTCTTGTAAAGGTAAGAGAAAGTGAGCAGGGTATAAGTGTTGGTTGATCTGGGACAAGTTATGTATCTTCTCAACAGAAATGTCAGGTGCATGATGCATCAGCTCAAGTAAATATAAGGGCCTTAGGTTGTGTTCAGCTTAAGATGCTACAAATCAATCTAACAGTATCAATGCTTCCCAGTCTGTACAACTGCAGAAGGAGCTGTGCTTTATCCTGACATCAGCAAAAAGGTCAGCCCTTGGTCAGCAACACACTTCACTTGTTCACCAGCACAAAGTTGAATGCTTCCAGAGACTCCACTTTTGTGCCTCAAGGAGCATTTTAAGGTACGTGTTACCTGTTTGTGAAATCCAGTATTGAAACGGCAAAATATATATTTCTGAAGCTATTCTTCCTAGTCATGGTAATGTAAAGTTTCTGTGAGTCAGTTCAGGGTTGTGAGTGCATCGAGCAGAGGGAACACAGCTTGATGTTTGGGCTGTGCCCTTGACTGCTCAAATAATCTAGTCATGACTTGCAAGCTAAGTGTTATGAAATCACTGACACTGGATAAACATGGAACATCTGGCTTGCATCCCTTACAACACCACTTTTTTGACTGTAAAGGAGCACTCGCAGTAATGGTGATCTGACTTAAAGATTGTAAAGTAAATAGACGTGTGTAAAGATGCTTATAGACTCTTATAGACTCTAAAGGTGCTTATAGACCTCTGCACTAAGGATGTTGGCAGTTTAATACCCTGAGACTTGGCTGCACAGGGGACCCTGGCAGAAATCGCTGAACTATTGCAGATGCATGATCTGTGCTCCGAGACTCACCCAGCTAATGGGCTTATAGTCAAGCCAGGGAGAAATGTCCTGCCCTTTCAGGAGCTGCTCTTCAGTAATGTAATGAGGGATTTCTTGGAACAACCACTGCAATGTTAGAGTACAACCTTACGCTAAGGGAAAGTCATGTTAATGGCTTGTTGATGCTGAACAGGGGCAGCCCTGTCACTCAGCTGCCTGCTCCCACTGTTTCCCTTGAACTAGCACTCACCTATCCTTGTCCTGGATGAAAAAACAACTCCACGTACACAGAGAATAGATTTTTTGGCAGTTTTCTGCCTCATTGGAGTTTCCACAAATGTTTTGTTTTTACAGCTGATGATTTTTTGGGATTTGAAATATATGCAAGTATCTTTGGGACCATGTGTTGGATGCAGTCCTGCCCTCATTTCAGTTGATAGCAAAAGCCAAATGAACTGCAGCAGGAAGAGGCTTGTTTTATGGCTCACAGCCTGGAAATACTGTACTCAACACAGCATGGCTTTCCAAAACTGTATGTGATTGACAGCACCACTATAGTGTTTTGTTAGGTTAGATGGCCAAATAATCTGTGCAGAAGCCAAATACATGCATGTTTTCTTTATAGTTAGTAAAGATGCTTTAAAAAAGTTGGTGAAGAGCTGCCAAATGTTTGGAACACAGAACGTAATGTGCATACAGAAGAGTCAACTCTCTACTGGCATAAAGAGGTGAAACTCTCTCAAAGTTAATAGAAATATTTCAGATAATGCTAGCAGGGAACTTGTCCAGCTATATTTCAGCTGCTGCCATGCAAAGCCCTGGAGAACCAGGCTTTCTCTGAAGAAACTGCAGGGTCTGTAGTGTCACTAAGTAGCATTATCTATTTATTCTGTCTTAAAAAAAAGCACATAGAACTCAGATAAATGAGCAAATTCCTCTGCTTCATTAACGTTAGCACAATGTTTTAAAGTTATTTACCCTGGCTGGACTTGTAGGTCAAACAGGAGAAAAAGCACCTTGGCTTAAAACTCAAGGAAAAGTACTTTTTATTTCTTTCACCTTGCAACTCTGATGGATTTAAAAGAAAACCTCTGGTAATGTATTTGGGTATTTGTCTAAGCCCATAAAAATAATCTTAGCCTTAGAGGGTTTATAGTCAAATTGTTACCTTGCAGCTCCCTAGGTACATACAAACTGCTGTGTAGCACCACTCAAAATAGTGCCACAGTTCATGGACTTAAAAAAAACAACAGCTGGGCATGGATGGTAAAATCTGTGACTGCTGTTTGGTTTCTAGCAAGGTCTTTTACTAATTGCACCTGTAGTTATAGAAGGACCTTTTAGTTGTGCACCTTCAGACAAACGTAGGGAACAGAGAAGTGCTCTACCTGATCCTATTCCTCCCTGATCAGTTTGCTTACAAGCTTCTCACACTTGTGTGAAATGTTCATGTGGAAGAGGGTTACTGTGGCTCCAGTCCCTCCTGACATTCTCAGTGCACTTTCCAGGCCTGTTTTTCCATCCTGCAGTGTAACATTAATTTTGGCAAAATCTTGAGTGAATTAAACCACAACACTGTGATCTCCTTGCTCAACTCATATTTGCTGTCTGCCTGATTTATGTTGAAAAAAGGCACTTGGGCATGCCAATTATCCTGTATTTTATTTGCCTTGTGCACTGAGCCTTTGGCTACTAGAATTAAATGGGAAAATGCAATTAAAAGCATTAGCTGTAGCAAAATACCACAAAATATCATTATACACTTGACAATGTTGTCCTTCATATTGTTAATCCCTGCAGATCTACCTGCACTATCAGATTTCATATATGGATTTTATTTTTCTCAAAAGACTACATTAATTGGAATGGGCAAATTGCATGCCTACTGCCTAAGGAAAGAAAAGGAAGACGTCACCATACTGGAAAACCTCATCTGACTTTTCTTGGTGAACTTGGTCTGAATTTGAACTTGAATTGAGCAAACATGATTCAAGCTGCAAAATGTTTGCGGATGCCTACCCAATGTTGTTAGATAATGTTTTTAGATAATCAAGTGTTTGGCTTGGTGAGCCATGGAAATTACTGCATGTAAACAAAGTTGTCTTCAACCATGATGAAAAGCACAGAGGGGAAGCTCAGGTGATAGGGATCTGGGCAGATCCTTCCTACCACACACCTGTGGTTCTCAGCAGGGAGCATGGGCTTGTGAGCTACCCTGGTGATAAGTCCCTGGGGAGTGCAAATGTCCTTCCCTCTTCATTCCCAAGTTAAAATAAATTATCAAAAAAAGCAAAATTCTTAGCACAGAATGCAGTTACAGTAAGTTGGAAAGCCAGGAAATGCACTGCTCTTCAACTCAGCACTCAAATTCCTGCAGTTATTTCCCTGTGAAAATACTTCTGAGGGAAAAAAAATAAATAAAAGGATTAAAAAAGACTGGGATGATATTAACCATGCAAACCCAGGTTACTTGTTTTATCAGCAACTCTGAGATTCCTAGAATGCCTAATGCTAATGCCTCTAGTGCCATGGAGCTTTATGGCCACCTTTGTGTTCAGAACAGAATGTATATTTTACATACATGTATAATGTGTATATATAGATGGAGACAGAGAGAAAGAGAGTCATATGAATTGCTCACAAACCACTTCAAAAATACATCTCTCAACTTCCGGTAGATACACACCATTGCAAAAGTGCCTCTGCCAGTTTATTGGTAAGTCCTGACAGAAATCCCTGTCACCCTCAGTTTAAACCTTCTCTCTACCTGTGGCTGCCACCAAGAAAGTGCTTCCCTGGAAAACAAATGTCTAAAGCACAAAGAGGTACCTGCAAGAGGAGTAAGTGGATAATAAAGAAAGATGAATCTGGAGAAGTTAAGCTCTGTGGTGACATATCTGCATCTCCAGTTAGGTGAAGAAGAACAGATAGGCAGCCACCTCTGCAGAGTTACAACAGATTTGTCTGCAAAAAGGTGATTTTTTAATTAGCCAGGGCCTGCATTTCCAGCCCTGCATACTATGCTGCATGCAAACCTGTGAAATACCTATGCATTAAGTCCCAACAATAATAAATATGCAGAAATTACAGGTATGAAGTGGAAGGAAAGTGTTTTTAAGGATGGTGGTGCCAGGAGTGGTGATATCTCTGACTGGGAGTTGTTCGATTGCAGCATTTTACCATTTCTTGTTAGTACTGATAAGGGTTGTAAAACAGTGTATAAAACTTTGCCCAGCTGGACTCATTTCACTTAATGAGTATTAGTGTAGATGGATCAGAGAGAAAACAATGAAACTTCCTGCACTCAGGGCAAACAAAACTTCAGAAAGCAGCTGAAACTACTCTTT
>NW_009954321.1:909719-928618 GCF_000747805.2 Chaetura pelagica | reverse complement strand
CTTTCCCTGGATTGTCAGAAATTGGTTTTTTGGTTGTTGAAATCTGGACACCTTTAGAAAGATTTTGCTGAAGAGCAAAATGATCCTGATTTGCACTAGTTCCTAATGTTTCCCAAGGTTTGTTTTTCATGGCTTCGTAAGAGTGTTGCACACCTCCTGCTGACAGTGGCTGCAGAGGGCACGGCAGTTCAGGCTGAGTCAGAAAACAGGCAGGGAGTTTTTGCCAACCCCCTTCCTTATTAGTATGAGCAACAGACTCATTTAATATTTGAAAGACTCTTTACTGAAACCACATTGGCTCATTTCTTTATAAACATTTCAGGGAACAGGAAACAAGCTGCATGATGGGACGGAGAAGAAGAGGCAGCAGTGCTGTCTGTGCCTTTCCTTGGCTGATTAATTTATTTAAGTCTGAAAGTTTTTACCTTACCTGCCTGTGTTGCAGTTTGCCTACTTGAAAGAGTATAGTAAAATATCATTTATGGCAGGTTGGTTTGTTCCAGCTGCTGTTCTCCTTGCTCTGGTGTCAGAGGCTGCCTCACCAGCACACTAGACAAAAAAAAACCATGAATGGGAGGGAAGAATTTTTAATTAAATCTTGTTTAAGTTAGTTTATCCCTATTCAAACCCCACTGTGAAAAAGCTCAAGAAATGCTGGGTGTTCATAGGACCTTATGGCAACCTGTTGCTGGGGTCTCAGGGCTCCTGATCCATCAGCCATGGGCCCACAGCCCCTCAGGACAACATCTGTTTGTTGGCTGCAGCAGACTGTGGGTAAGGTCCTAAAATGCCAATGAGTCAATGAGCTAATTTCTTCTTTACTAAATAGCTAAGCCCACTCAGTTTTTGTGAAGAGTATAATATTCTCAGAGGACTCCCCATGTGTGCAGCAGCCTGGGTGCTGTAGGACACCGTCAAGGAAGAGAAGAGCAAACTTGCTCAGTTACTGCAAGAGCCAAATCTCCACAGAGTGTTTGTGTGCTAAAACCCTTGCCTTGAATAAACATTGGTGACATTCTGGTGAGCTGGCAGGTTGTGCCATGCCTTGCACAGGCAGGCTATAGAAATCCTATAGCTCAAGTTACAGGCATGAAGCTGAGCACTGGGCTGGCCATGAATCCTGGCCTTGGGCTGCTCCAGCTCCTCCTGCTCCAGCAAAAGAGGGACTCTCCAGGCAAACTAGCTGTTGTTCCTGCAAGCTGAAATGAGGAAATGCCCTCATTGTTTTGTCTCGCTGTTTTTGAAGAGCTGGCAGGGGCCCAGGTGCCCTTCAGGAGGGAAAGGAGAAGTGACACAGGCAGTGGAATTCCCCACAGCCCTGCCTAGGACTCAACAGCCGCCCCTGCCCCTGCCTAACCCAGCTGGTCTCCAGCCTTTGCTGATTTTCTGAATCTTCCTTTCTCCTTTCAAATGCCTTTCTTCCCACACAGTAAAGATCCCCTGGCTCCTGAGATGTTACTCCGGGAAAGGATTAGGTATTAACAGGACAAGCACCTTCTGCTTTAATATGTTTTCCTTCTGGAAAAAAGTGACTGCAAAATTTCCTTATTGATCCTAGCACATATTAACTTCTAATGATTTTTGTGCCCTGATTGATTTGGAAGTTGAAAAACAGTTGACTTTCTCCCAACTCTAGCTCTGGAAACTGAGGTTGGGTCCAGTTGAGTTGCTTGGACTCAGTGAAAGCTGGTGACTCCTGCCACCAGAAACAAAGAGGTGCTGAGTTAACCCTGCTGCCCTTAACTGACTACAGGTTAGTAAACAAGTCTGTTGAGGAAGTTTTAGGAGGAAGAACACTCAGCTGTGTTGGCTCTGCTGAGTTAATATGCAAACAGTAAACGACTTTTCACAGCTCAGGAGATACTGTTCTGGGCAGGCACAGGAGAGGTGCCATGGTGTGGATAGACTCTGCTCAGGATAAAGCTGCATTTCAAAGTGACACAGAAGTAATTTAGACTTGGGCTTTACAGTTTCAGGGAAAGGGCCAAAGAGCTGGGATGTGTGGCTGATGTCAGTAAGCACATGCATCTGCCTCAAGGTGATGGGTTATCAGACCTCTTTAGGCTTCGATTCAACAGATACACCCTTGGAAACTCACTCAGGTGAGAAGATACTAGCCCAGGAAATCAAGATGATGACACTCATCAAAACAGAAGGCTTGGGCCCAAATTCATGTAAAGAGCATTTTAGTCTGATTAATCGCCTAGAACTCAGCAGATCATACAAGGCCTGAACTAAGCAGCTGGTT
The DNA here is from genome assembly GCF_000747805.2 of Chaetura pelagica. Taxonomy (NCBI): domain Eukaryota; kingdom Metazoa; phylum Chordata; class Aves; order Apodiformes; family Apodidae; genus Chaetura; species Chaetura pelagica. The sequence continues at coordinate 926,370 of NW_009954321.1, read as the reverse complement.
CTTTGTGCTGGAACCAGGCTTGGACTGTGCCTCCAGTGCATTGCAGTGGCTGTGAAATAACAAACAGCACCTTCCCTCCCTTGAGGGAGGTACTGGTACGATGTTCTGAAAGTCTGGTGAGCTCTATTCCACTTCTGCAGGTAAAATGGTGACACAGCACAGGACTGCAAAAGGAAATGCCAACGTTTTTGAAGGCTCAGCACCAGGCACAGCCCCTGGCCCCTCATCTCTGGCTGTGGCAGAGAGGTGAGAAGGCATTTCTGACCGGGGCCTTTGCATGATTTTTAGCATGTTTTTGGGGTGGGAAGGAAAAAAACCCCTCAGAAGCAGCTAGAGCTAAAGGTAGGCTGCTGCCTTTTGGCACCTTTCTTACTCATGGGTTTTGTAACCCCAGCACGTTTGCGTGGCAGGATGACGGCGCTGGAGCAGGTGATGTGATGGCAGCTAATGCAGCGTGGAGCGTGTGGCTGGATGCTGAAAAACGCCAAAGGTAATTAATCTGATTGCTAAGATAACCCAAAGCTGAACTGATGATTATTGCCAAGTAACCTGGCTCCTACAGGCCCCTGAGCAGAGCATCAGGGCTGCTTTGGAGTGGGGCTCTGGGAAAGGCCCCCTCCTCCTCCCAGAGTCAGGAGCAGGGGTGCACAAGGCCTGTAAAAATCACCTTTTTCTGACAATGAGTCACCTTATGCACCATTAAAAGAGCAAAAATGCCACAGCCCTAGAGCAGAAACCCCCTGCTTCTCCATATATGACCCCTGAGAGAAGTGCAACCATTTCCAAGGGCACTCACAGTTCTCCCTAGATTTTGAGAGATGCTATAATGCCCACATCCCTCACGGACAAAGTCAGATGTGTAAGAAGGTGGTGGTGCTAGCCCTGCATGGGTGGCCACAGAGAGACCCGAATAACCACACCCCAAAACCTCTTTGCAAACTCTGACCAACTGGCAGTGAGACTGCCTGAAAAAACTCCTTATGGCAAGTAAGTGCCAAGGACTAGAAGTGATTCATGCTGAGGAACGGTTCTCAGGTGCTGAGGTGTGTTTTTTGTAAAAGAGAGGAGTGTTTTCCCATGAGGCTCATGCCTTGTCCATGCATGAAATCACAAGTCAGGGGCTGCGTTGCCACATACGTTTTGGTGCAGTTCCCGCAATAAGGCTTTCGGTTTTGTAGTTGTGTTTTCAGTGTCGGGCCTTTTCAAACGAGTCTTTGTTTTAAATGCTCCCTCTGCTGGCTGTGGTGTGAATGTATTGTAATAAAAAATTTCAAGACTAAAAACTGATTGTAATGAAATTTCTAGGCTAACAGTAAAAATTCCTTTTCTTTATTACTCCATCATACTTGGAACCCCACATCTCAATGGCACTGAGGGGGCTGCACCTGTCCTGAGACTGGCACAGGGTTTGGGAAAGAGGTAGTTTTCTATAAGACCAATTATTACTGCTGTTTAAAATCTTTTAATATAAAATATATTCCCTTCTTTAACAAACTCTGTCTGTCCTATATCCCTAGATTGTCTTATGATGGGAAGTGCTGCAGGTTTTAGAGATTCTGCTTCAGAAAAGAACAACTGATTGTAATAGAAATATTTAGTGTTCTCTTGCTTATATACAGCCAGAAAACATGGCCCAGCTCCAAAGAGTTTTCTAAGTGTGGGGCAAGGAAAAGCAGCCAGCCAGGGAGGATGCAGGAAAGGGTGGGATTTCAGGATGCAGAGGCAGGAGGCTGTGCAGGTTGTGTGGGATGGAGGGACACCAGGTCCTGGGTCACATCCAGTTGAGGGTGGGAGGTAGGAAATAGGGTGCTGCAATGGGAATGATGCAGTTCCAGGTCTGTTATCCAGGGCACTCAGAGAGGTGCTTGGCACCAGGCTCAGCCTCCCGTGAGTTTTGCCATGCCAGCCAGAGCCCCACATGGATGTCTCCTACTCAAAAGCACTGCAGTTCTGCAAAAAAAAAAAGGTGTGCTTTCTCTGTGGCAGATAAATGCTTGAATTAAGATGCCTCACGTACTCATCTAAGGCCATCTAAGGTGGTGTGAGTGCTTTGTGCCAGACACCTGGTCAGCCCTCGGGTGGGCTGGGTGCTCATGGAAGCGCAGCACAGGTGGCAGCGAGTCCTTCAGCAGGTCCTTGCTGTGGACCCCCCTGCAGGGGCACCCAGCACAGTTTGATGTGCACGGCTGCACCCAGCCTTGCCAAGCCCTCCACTGCCACATTTTTCACTAAATCTAAGAAAACACGACTGGATAAAAATGTTCTATGGGGCCCAGTTTGTTTTTAATGCATTCAATTCAATGCAAGTAGGAGTATAACTCCTGCTGACTTAAAAAATGGGCTTATAAGTCCTTTGAAGCTTTTTTTCCTTAGCACTTTTTTTTTCAGCAGGTTTTTTTTTTGCCGGACAAAATGGTAAAGCCCCACATTAAGGTAATGCTTCAATGACCATTAATAAATGAGAGAGCAGGGTAAGAAAATGGATAACAAGTCAGAAAAAAAGAGTATGAAAGGCAGGCAAATAGGAATGAAAACTGCACTAGGAACTTCTACTGGCTAAAACAGATTTTAAATATATAAATAATCTATAAACATATAAAAATGTGTTCATAGCTCAGAATGGAGAACACAAGCTCCAGTGTCTGTCTTGAAAGAGAAGATCACCTTGATAGTGGTCACTATCAAGGCCAGCAAATGTGGTCACCACTAATATCATCTGGCAGAAATGAAGTAAGAGCAGGTCACCCCTGTCGCAGGGCACAGACACACAGGCAAAGTTTATTGCCTTGAAAACAACCACCTTGGCATTGCTTAAGCATTTCTTCAGGAATTCTGAGGTCTCCTGTTTTGTCTCAGGGAACTCTGCTAAGTGAAAACTCAAATTGAAAATATACATCTCAGGAGGGAAAAAATAATCAGTGGTCCTAGGGGTAAGAAACCCCTCAACATCAGAGATATATTTCACTTCATTTATTTCTTCTTTATTTTGATAGCACATTTCAATCACATTTGCAAATTAGATCACACAAGATATTTCCCTTGCACTGGGAAAGAAGCAAAAAACAGTCATGCAGAACATATTGAATGCATTCACATCAAGTATGTTGTACTTTAGGGCTTTGAACATCATAAATAAGAGAACATGAAACCAGCTGGTTTGGTTTGTTTTTTTAATAACGTTGTTACAGATCATAGCAGCTTAAAAGGTTTAAAATAGGTTAAGCTACTTCTAACATTTTTATTGAAAGGTTTGTTAAACAGTTTAGGAAGAGATTAGAAAAGATATCCACGATGCACCTAATTAAAAAATTAAAAAGACATAGAGGCCAAAACACTACAAATTTTTTTTTAAGAGAAGTAATTTATTTTTAGTTTGTAGGGAATAAACCCATATTGGCCTCTCTACTTTAGCTAGGGATGTGATTTTGGAATTACTTAGGTTAGGAAATTCAACTTATTTGGTTTTTTTATGCACCATGAAACATCTTGAAATTCATCTGGGTTTCTAGATATGCTGAACACCCATCCTTTTAAAGGTTCTAAGCAGCTAAACAAAACCTCAATTTATTCCTGCAAATGTTGGCCAAAATACTGGGAACCTGCTAACCTAGTTCTCAGAGCCACAAAAGTAGGATGCACATGCCTATAGGTCCTGTTATATAAACTTTTTTGTTTAAAGTGTGGATTTGAATGCTTTGATGGTCATTAGCAAGATATTTTTGCAATGGATACATAAAGTCTAATTGTAGGAAGGGGGGGAAAGCTAACTTCACAAAGTAGTTAGCTGCACTGATTTAATGAATGTAGACAAATTTATTGAGTATCACCTTTTGACTTCTCAGGATGCACTTGTGAAATACTGTTACAAATACCTGATCTGATCCTACAACACGCAAAGTGCTCTAAATGGCTTTGTGAAATAACCAAGGCATGAAGGTGCTTGGTACGCCTGAGGGAACAATTTAGGAGACATGGAACTAAAGATAGGAACAAATCAAGGTGTTGTAACTTGCGTTAATCTCTTGGTAGCAGCATCAGCTTTCTGTAACCACGCGTGCCAGACCTGGCTGAGCTCCCGGCTGAGTTAGTGCTCAGTTTCTAGGAGCTTGCAGCAGCTCAGCTGGAAACAACCCTAAACGTTCCACTTCAGGCATGGGGACTACGTGCAAAGGAGAACAAAGCAAAATAGGAGAAAAGCTGAGTTTGGACTAACACTTACTTCAAGGTTTACTCTGAATTTTAACCAGGTGTCTTGTGCAGCTCTGTAGTAAGAGGTCTTTTTATAGCTGGAACTCAGACCTTTTTTTATATGTTACAGGATCTATCACGTATCTTTGCAGCTATCATGTACTTAAACCATCTAGCTGCATGGTAAAAGTAGTCAAGATATTATGACAGAACTAGTCAATAGTGTAACATCTCATCCAAGCTGTGCTGCGATCTTGAATGTCGCATCAAGCTGGTGATAACTTTGTAAACACACTCAGTCCAGTTATATACTTACTTCCATTTCTTGTGCCAAGACTTTAATGTGCTTTGGTGCATGAAGAAAATTTACAACTGACTCTATGAATATATATTCCAGCTCTCCATTTCATTTCAGTAAAAAAACCAAACCAGCAGCAATTATAATATAGCTTCATAGCAGATATTTATAACTCAGCTATAAACAAATGCTGATCTAAAGCTTTGCTTACAGCTCTCAGACAGACAATTATTACAGAATTTATAGGAATATTACCCACTTTCTTCCAGTATGACAGTTAGTACTATCTTTTAATGACTGCAGGAGGATCTAAATTACACCTTTTCTGACATGGGTTTACTCTTACAGTGGTAAATCCAGGAAGAAGCTTGTTGTTACAACTCAGTGTAATGTTCTTTTTTGAAGTCTTTAAGTCATAGTTAAAAGTCAGTTAAATGGAGCTGTTTTCATACAATGGAAAGGACTCTGGAACAGGTGAGTAATTTGATTTTTGAATGGACTTAATATGGGTTGCTATTTGTTTTAAGTGCAAATTATATCTACTGAAGTTGTTTTTATAGAGGAAGGGTGGAAAGAGGGTTTAAATCCAGCAAAAGTTTGAATTCTTCTGCAGTGTCAGTTGGATAACTGGACCAAAATTTATTCTGATTCAGATTGTCACTTGGCTGCTCTAATTCCACCAAGTCTTTGTAATGATCTAAATGGAATATGACTCTAAGCCATTGCTGAAAAAGCATTGGCTTGTGACCTCTGTATGAACCTATGCCCAGAAATTTCAGCCTGCATGACTGAGCCTACATCAAGGCCTTGTCTCACTAATAGCTTCTCTTAATACATACAACCACATTAACAAGATGTTTTAGAAATTATTCAGCAAAGCCATTCTCTTATTTAATTTAAATACCAGTGAAAGTGGACTATCTGTATGTGTTTTAAATGATAGAAGGCAGTTTGTTCCCTCAGTACCTTTCCTTTTTAAAGGACTTTTCAGAACCCTGCCATAAGAAACGCTCTCATGAAACTGCCTTTGCAATGATCTCCCAACAGTCAAGAAGCCTCACCTGATGGTACTCTGACAGGAGCCAGGAGAGAGATGAGCTCAGTGCCCAGGAAGACCTACAGCCTCACAGTGCCACCCAGGCTGCTCAGACCCAGCTTTAGAGAAGGATGGAAAGTCAAAAGCTAGAGGAGCTGCTCTGTGCCTGCCAGTCACGTCACATCCCTGTGCTTCACCAACCACTCCCGAGTTCAGCTTCACAGCTCATTTGCAAGGTAGGAAACTTCTACTCTTGCAGAAGAAGAAAGTGAGGAGAAAGGAGATTAAGTTGTACTCCTGGGGTCCCACAGGAAGTCTGTGGTAAAGCTGAGGATGAATTTAATCCACCAGTTTAGTCACAGGACAGCCATTCTCTCTGCTTTGCCTAGAAACACTGGACTTCTGACACAACCTTCATTTCTGCAAGTACTAAGCACCCTTGGGAATACACACTGTCACAAGTGGTTTCACTTCCCTGTCCTGCTTGTCTGGAATTTATAGACTGGCTTGCACTGTAGAGATGTGTTGCACAATAGTGAGATCATCTTACCTTGTATTTTGGGTCAGATCTTCCATACAGATTAGAGCCCACTTCTATTTGCTTGCTTCCTTCCTGCTAGGAAGCATGACATCTAGTAAACACTGAACACTGCAAGCACAGAAGAAAAGTCAAAGAACAAAAACTTCTACTATTAGTTACAAACATTAGTGCAAACCACACAGCAGATTATTTTTAGTAAGCTCAGTGTTTTCTGTAAGGAGGTCATACATCTGAGGCTTTAAACACAGATCAAGTCATGTTCTTTAGCCAAATAAGTAGTGAGTTTTGAAGCTCACTCACATAAGCAACCTAGGTTCTGCTGCTACACATATTTTATACCACATATTTGTATGTATGCTATAATACTTTTTATTGAAAATAGATTTAGTCCTGTGCTTTTATAAAATATAAATAACTAAAAGGCAGTAAAGACCAAATTCCAAAGCTGCATATGTGTTTGGCAAAGAGACTTGCCTAGCATCATCTTAACTGCCTAGAAGAGCTTTTTTTAAAAAATGTAAAGGAGTAATTAGTCTACGTGCCTAAAAGCCAACACCTAAATCCATGTTTGACATTCAAATGCATGGCTTTGCTGTTAAAGGGGAGTGCTCCCCTTTTCTTTGACATCAGATGCTCAACACTGTTGAAAACTAGCTCCCATTTTTATATATTCAGATATAGATGTAGGTGGTTGGCTTTACCTCACATCATTTGAAAATTGGGGCATTTTTGCCTAATTAAGAGTCAAAACTAGAAACCTGCAGGCAGTTAAGAATTCTTGTTACAGGAATGCTCATCTCCCTGCTCAACATTTGTTCATTTTTTACAATAGTCACCTGAAAGGAGGTGAAAGAAAATCCAAGTTTTAAAAAGTATTTCTAAAAACCACTTTTGCTGGGCAAGGCCAATGGAGCTAGTGAATGGTGTAGTTAGTGGTCTGTACCCCCAGCAGCTGCAGCTGAATGGATAAAGTCAGAATTTGGAAAAGTGCACTTTTTCATGGTTTGCTCTTTTGCAAGAACAGACACCAGAGCTGAGGACCCCGGGTCTTCTAGAGAATTCTCTCTCTTCAGAGGTTTTCATCCAGCCACCTTATATAGCTGTTCCGGGTCTGCACACCCGCAGAGAAATCAGTAGGCCAAATGGTGAATATCATGCAGCCATGAAAGCAGTCATCAAAGTGGTCGAGGGTGACTTCCACGCCGGCCTCCTCCAGGCGCCTGGCGTACATGGCCCCGTCGTCCCGCAGGACGTCGTTCTCGCAGGTCAGGATGTAAGTCTTGGGCTGCAGCTGCAGCGTCTCATTGTCTGCCAGGAGAGGGACTGCTCGGACATCCAGCAGCTCTGGGATCTCCTGGATGATTTCAGCCCTGCCTGTGGTTTGTACTACAGGCTTGTAGTTCTTTTTGAACGATGAAGGCAGTAGAGATGTCCAGTTCAGACGTCCTCTGACAGAGACAGCTTGGCTGACGTCAAGAGCAGTGTGGTTGTTAATCAGCAGCGAGTGAGCCAGGTCGTAATTGCCATTGAAATAATCAATCCAATAGTTGATCATGACGTGACGAGGAAGAACGGGCATATTCATGTTCTGCTGGTAAGAAGGTGTGTTGAAGTCAAATGCCTGAAGGACTGGATAAATTAAGGCCTGCAGTTTTGGTCTGATGGTCAAATGCTCATCTTTGCCAAGCTGTGGGAAGAATATAGGATAGAACTGGGATTATGAAGAAGAAAAACATTGCAGTACTAGCCTTGAATGTCGTACAAGCAACCATTCATTTGACATTTTTTAGGCTAAATTCAGCTCTTATGCATATAACGTTGCTCTTTTGCCTAAATAATAGCAGCCTGGTCTTTTTCTCCTCTGGTAAGGATGGCTTCTGGGGCAGACCCAGTAGCCTGTCTCCAGCTGAAATCAGTGGCAGAAGTTTATTGAAGGGTGTAAGAAGAAGAAAAAAAAAAGTGGTATTTTGCTGATGTAGTTCCCAGTTTAACAATTTCCAACTGAAGAACTTCCTGAAGCAAAAGAGCTCTTCTTGCTTTTAATAGTTTTTAATGGAATTTTCTTCCATGAATTCATCTAACTGGGGTTTTTTTGTGCATATTTAAATTATTGGCATCCACAGTTTTCTCTAGCAAAGGGTCACCATGCACAGAAGAACCTCTCTGTGTTTGACTTGAACCTGCCATCAGCATTTGTTTTGAGCCTAGCAATAATAAATTTGATCTTTTTCTGGAAGAATCAGCAAACTGTTCTGCTTCATGTTCTACAGAAGATACACAGTCCTCTATCGTCTCTCATTTTGCCTGTCTCTATTTCAGGCTGAAGAATCTTAGTGTATTTAAGGTCTCCCTGAAACAGTCCTACATCACTGATTTAAGAAGAATAATGCATCACAGAAACCAATTAGGAATGCTGCTTCCAAAACACGGTACTATCATGTTTATCAGTCCTTGATATGGAAAATTTTAGTGTAATTGCCCCCTGTTGATTTGTTCACCTTAATTCAATACTGCAAGGTTGTCCTGATAATTAATTGCCTGGACATGGTATCCGCTTTCTTATCACAAATGGTTATGGCAATACAAAGAAGTTAGTAATAATATTTCACTCAAACTTGAAACAATATTATTACTTGCTCCAGGCTGTCTTGAAAATCTTTACTAGATTAAATTCAGATTATGTTTAAACTGCAGATACACAAAAGAAATTTCCTTAAAATTGTGACTGCTACAGGAGGACAATTTAACAGAAGAATTAAGCTTCATTTGTTGTACTTTTTGTCATTCATTAGTATTTGAAGGAAATGAAAATGTATTTTCAGAGACAAGCATCTAAAAACAGGAAGCTAAATTGATAAATTACATATGTACCTAGTTGCCAACTTAAAAAAATGAAGAATTAACCAGCAAAAGGGGTAAAAAAGTAATTTAGCTACTTGGTCTTAACAGCTGGTCCATACCAACTTGTAACTGTATTAAGACATTGCAAGTGATTCATATTGTGAATGACTCCTTTTTCTGCTGTAAAGTAACTAGATACTGGCTTTTTACCATTCTGTCTCTAGGGCTGGCACATCATCTTGTGATGACACAGCACAAAGAATCTGTCAGCCTACATGCACCACTGAACTGGGGATTGTTGCAGCGTAAGAGAGAGCAGACACTGGGTGTTACCTGCTGACACACAGCAGCTGCCAAATTTCCTCCTGCGCTGTCGCCAGAAATCGCAATTCGACTTGGGTCAACTGAGTACTCAGCTAAGACATCAGGCTGCAAAAAATGCTGAACAGCACGAAGAGCATCATGGAATTGCTCAGGGAAGCACACTTCTGGTACCAGCCTGTATCTACAAAGAAGTGAGAGACAATTATTAATGCTGTTGACCTCTCCTTCAGGATTAAGATGTGATATCAGGTATTCCTTAATGGCAGATAAGTATTTCATTAGGATAAATATTATAGTAAAATTATGAGGAGTGTAATGCTTATGTAAGACTTAATTTTATAATTAATGCTTTGATTCTGAAAGATTAATATGAACCTACTAGATACGAATAATACCAAGATAGTATAAAATTGCACAGCAGTTTCCTAGGATTTCCCAGTAGAGGATTTCATCACACATTATAAAAATTCATGAATGTTTAAAACACCCTTGGCAAAGGCAGTCATTACCATCAGCCTGTTTTGGATCCAAATTCCCACCTCAACTAGTATGAAGGAAAACATGTAATTTACACCCAGGATATTTTGCTGAACCAAACACCTAAGCATTTCTGTTTCCTGAATTTTCACTTATGCTCAGGAGAGAATGAACTTTGCTATACTACTGTGTCATGAAATGAACAATAGCCAAGAAGTAAACTTGTTCCAATTTGTTCCAATGCAACAGCTTCAGTAACTTCTCTCCTTGACCAAGGAGCAGCACAGGAACAAAGCCATTGCACAGGTGGCAAGACTGGAGTGCAGAGAGCCAACAATCTGCCCAGGAGCAGTCAGCAGCTGAGTCCCATTCACAAGTTTTTATCAGTTTCTAAATTACAGTGCAGAAGTCTGTTCATATTTACCAAATCATTTGTAATCTAAGAGTTCTTACTAGGCCTTATGGTACAAAGCATGTCTTGTGTTTGTAGCTGCTCAACAGGTTTTGCATATTCTCAGCAGAACTGTGCAAAACAGGCAAAACAACATCCAGTTTTCTGATTCAAAACATTTGCTTCAGAATCTAAGCTAAAAATGTTTCAGATGCGGAATAAATTTTAAACTTAGGCTACACAAAAAGGGTTTCAAATTTCAAATCTGACCTCCTTTCAGAAAGCAATCTATATATTGCATCAACTACCAAGGAATATGAGACAGTCCTTTGGGAACTCCTTGCAAAAGTGGATAACAGAGTGTGCATATATCACGAAAGGGAGATAAACATTGAGAAATAGAATTAGTCTTTACTAACTGAGTACAAATCCTTGGCTGAAGATATAATGGCTAAGGAGAAGAGGTAAACAATAACTCAGAGAAACAGGCAAAATTATAGCACCATAAATCAGAAAAGGAATAATAAGGACCTTTTTAATACTGCATCTGGAATAACCAGGTAATATGTTATATATCATTATTATATACATAATAATGCCTTTTTACTTTTCATTGTTTCTACTAATAAACAGAAATGAAGTAAAAAAAAAAAAGCAACCCTTTAGAGTATGCTGTAAGTACTAAATGAATAACATCAACTCCAACTAATTAAGTTGCAATTAGATGATAGAGGTTGGTATATAATCAACTACAGGTGGGAAACCTGAGTTCTTATATCAAGTGATTGGGTTTGCAAAAGAAAGCACTGAAGTTGACAATAAGGATGGGAAAAGTACCAATCAGGTTGAGGTCATCCAGGTAATGTAGTTAGTTAGTTGAGAGGTTTGTTTACCTTGGAATTGTTCAATGAGTTAAAAAGCAGCCCTGCTTCTCTGTTGTCTGGCACCCTGGTAGTCTTCTGCTCTTGAGTAGAGTATAAAGCTTAAAAGAGATGACTGGCACAGTGGGAGCTTGAGAGAGCAGCAGGAAACTGCCAGAGGCTACAGTCTATTGTGGTTAACGAGCAGGGGTAAAACAATTTGGTAATTTTTGTGTTGCAGAACCTTGCTCAAGATGACTTAAAAACTGTGGTTTATAGACAGACTTTGAGAGGTGTTAATATATAAGTTCATATTATACATATATTAAATTATATATATGTATAAAAATTTATCTTAAAGCACTGAGAGTGGCCATTAAGGATGGGAAAAGTCCCTCTTGCTACCTGAGGAGGCACAGAGATATGGTTCAGCCTTCTATCATGTCCAAATATTTGATGTTTTTGTTTGATTGTTTTTCAAGTTCACAGGTATTTCCAGAATCATAACTTGGCACTTGAGTGATCTCAGGTTTTAGCTGCACCCCATACATGTAGATACAATTGCAAGATGCACAACTCAATTAAGTGCTACTCTCTTTAACCACACTTCTGCCTTCTGAAATGATCTCTATAGTAATTAGAAACCCACATTAATTTTTTTATACCACTCCAATTTATTGTAATTTTAAAAGGCTAAAAGTATCAGACCATTGAAGAGAATTATTGTCCAAGTTAAAACCTTATACACAAGACAGTAATGAGAAAAGCTAAAAGAACTATGTAACATGTTTCTAGCCCCTTAAAATTACAGGATCAGTTTTAGATGACTCACTCAATAGAGACGACAACAGCATTGAGAGATTCAGCCATGATTCTGCAGAGATTGGTATAAAGACTTGTTCCTGGAATGAAAGGACATGGTGTTACAGTCAGATGAGTCCATTTAAGTCAACAGTCAAAAAGTCATACGTAAGCCTTCTCAGTAATTATAAACACATCCTACAAATATAGGCAAGTAAATGAGATCAGCTTGCAATAGATAAAGTCTCAAATACATATTGTAGGAGAAGGAATATAATTCACTCCTTGAGAAGTCATGCAGTCTAATGCTTGCTTTCTCATCTGTTTCTTAGTGACTTGGGGCATGTCATTTCATCTACCTATCACAATTCTCTCAGTTGGGCAACATTTAAGGTACCCAGTGGCTTGAGGGCATTAGCATCCAGACACAATTATCACTGTATGAGTCACTGCTTGCTGTTCATTTTATTCTAGCTTGTATTGCTTTGATTCAAATGAGGTGCCCTATTAACATCCACTGAACTACTCATTTAAGGGAGGATTAATCACAGTTACTTTATTTATCAACAGGCTGAATTTCTTTCATTTTACTCTTTTCCAGTTACTCAATCTTTATTTCCCAGTAATATAAAATATACTAGGACACTAAACATTTTCTAAAGGTATCTAGTCTTAGAATGTAGTATTTAGCTGTAACATTTGTGCTATTAACTTCTGCATCTTGGAAATGAGGACAGCATCTGACATAGGTGAGCACTAGTCATCCAAACAAAGTGTGGTAATTTAATACAAACCTTTTGTACAACAAGAGCCATATGCAAACTGTTAAAGAACAAATGAGGTAGGCAGGACGCTAACAAACATCCTTTAGGCTGGCCTAAGAAAACCCATCTCAAAACATGATTCCTCTGCAGGAAGAAAAGCAACATTTTTCATTGCTATAGTTCAAAGAGACAGGATTTCCAAAAGGGCACGTGGAGGCCAGATTTTAAAGTTATTTAGGAACACAAATCTCACTTCAGACATGGTCCAAGTGACTTACACATGCACAGACCAAATGCAATCAATACAGTTTTGATTTTGGATCATTTCAGAAAACCCTATTATTTTTCTATAGATGAAGCCTTAGAAGGCATCTGGGCTGTATGGACTTCCTGATGTCACAAGAGAAACAGGGAAGGAAAAGGAGGAAAGTCTCCCATTGGATCTGGATCACAGAGCAGCCATTAGAACCACACACTCCTCTCTTCTCCTGTACGATGTGCTAGGATGTTCCTGTGTGATGTACTCTAGGTGACCCTGCTCTGGCAGGGGGGTTGGACTAGATGATCTCTCGAGGTCCCTTCCAGCCCCTAAGATTCTATGATTCTATGATCAGCTTATCATTGTCTGTAGCTAAAGCTTTGTGGCTTTCCAGCTATTCAGAGTAAACAGCATTAATTTTTAGGGGAATATCTGCTAGTTGTGGCAGTAGTGCCCTAAAGGAGGCAGTCAGACCATGGGACCACTTCTACCCATTTTCTTCATCTTGCTGCCCATTGTCTGTGATCCAGCAGCATGTTTTCCAAGTATGTGTTATTTAAAAGCCAAACATTAGCAATGCTATCACATGCAGTTTTCTTCAGCCCACTCTTCTACTAATTATTGTGGGGAAATGGGGCAAACCCCTTACGTGTAGTCACTGGATCCTGATTACTACAGATCACAGCTGCACATAACATAGAAAATGGAGGACTGGTCCAAGCAGCCCATCCAAGCACTCCAGGAATTTAAACAATAAGCTATTTTGTCCTCTTAGGATGTAACAAAATGAAGGTTTTGGGCCTTTTACAGCTCCTGTGCAGATAAGATATGCATTTTTTGCTGTGTGGTCACACTATTTTTCTCTCTACCTCCTTAGAGCTGATGTACCAGAGTGGAGACAGTCACTACTGAATTCAGGTATGTCTTAGCAAAACTTTCATCCCTTTCAGGAAAAACAGCTTTTGGCTTCTCCTGCTGGGAGAAAACCAGACCAGAATCCTACTGAATTACTGGCAGACACATACTTGCACTTGCCAAGGCCCAGCCACCTCCGTGGATATAAACAACGCTGCGCTTAAGCCTTTCATCTTTCTTCGCGGGAGGTTCAAACACTCTGACTTCCACACCATCAAAAACAGCATCTGTGATGTTAATATCTTCAGAGGAGACAGACTTCAGCTTGTCAAAGGTACAAATTATGTAATTCAGAACTATTAAGTGATGGCTGAGTCGCAGATAGTGAATCAGGTGACACTAGGAACAAAAAGAAGAAAAATCAGATTTCTGTTACGTCAGAGCAAATAACGTGATGCTGGACTGGTGTTTGATGCTACTGTCCTCAAAGGGCAGGTCCTAGATTAAAAAAAAACATGCATTCTTAGCATATTTACTGGAAATTAATGATTGTCAGACTTTGCTGTGTTAAAACAAAACCCTGTCCCTAAAAGGTTCTCTCTTGTCAAAATAAATAAAATAATGAGCACTATGTAGATCAAGACAACTGTGAATGAGCACACAGACCCTTGCCTCTGAAAGACACCTTCAAAACAGATTAACCTCATCAGCGTGCTCCAGGATGGGACTTGGGAAGCTCCTCACACCAGCAGAGGGCAATACCACACAGGAAAACTTTCTGTGGTGGTATAAAAAATGCAAAATATTTCTCTTGTTATCACACCAAAGCCGAAGTCTTCCCACTTCCAAATTAAGGAAGTTCCCAAGGATTGCAAAGACATTTGAAAGCAGGAGAGTCACAATGGAATATAATGCTTGTTTATTGGCTTGTCCTGTACTTACCTGTTGAACTGGGTAGGATCTGAAATGCTCTCCAAGGACTATGGCAGGTTAGTGACATATTTTTTATTCCAACTCCAGAGACTAAGGTGTGTTACTTTTTTTATGGGGGTGTATAAACCACTATGAAAATTAAGAATAATCTCATCTTTCTGTCCCTTTATGGCCAAGGAAAGAGATTTTATCCCCTTTGGCTACCCATGATGTTTATTTTCATATCTATTTCTTAAACTTTGCCTTGAATAGATTAAAAACCTGTTTCTCTCAGCAAACAGTACTGGGATCCAAGGCCCAAACAGCCATGACTTGCTCCCCATGTATGACATGCACATTATTTGTCGTGCATACTTGTTCCCATTCCCTGGATGATGCAAAAGGGGTGGAAAAGGATAAGCCACAGGACTGTGATGTTCAGACTGGCCATTAAAAAGCAGAGGAGGGTCTTTCCCCTTTTGTAAAGTTAATCCCTATCCTAGTGATAAAGGCTAGAAATTGGGTAATGAGCTGAGCCTTCTGTACAACTTTCTCAGTCAAGGCAAGGAAGCTGGGAGGTAAAATTAATACATTTACCTAATGTACACCTCTAGGATCACTATCATAAGGAAAAGTGCCAGCTGTGACCTTTTATTTTACATATAGGTCACACACACTGGAAAGAAGAGGTGTGTTGTTTGGAGCCATGGGGCTTGTCTGCCCACGGCCACTTTACTGATTTAATTCTGCTAGTAGCACCAGTGCAGTGCAAACCTGCTGGTATGAGTTAAAGGTGCTGACACCTGAGGGAGAGCTGGGTCACCCAGGCACAGGTCTAACCACATCCACCTAGTGAAGAACAGACAGTCGCTATAGTTTAGCCTGTACAAAAAGTAAGTGGAAGCCAAGTCTGGTTCCCTGTGACATCCATGATTTTGGAAAGAAGAGATCCACAGTCTTTTCCTGGTTGTTATAATCTGTACACAAGGACAACTATTAATTGTCTTGACTTGGGTTTCTTAGCTATAGTACTATTTTCTGCAGTACCATCTTCTGCAGCCACTTTCAGTGCCAAGTTTTGGCTTCTCAGCCAGGAGTGCCTCCTCACGGCAAAGGAAGGGCTAACAGGGGCAAACACAAACCTCTGGAACAAAAGCAAATCTGGAAGCATTCAGCAGCATCCATGCCAAAGAAGATCTGTCTCCTTAGGTCTATAAACCGAGCTCCTTACATGTAACTTTTAAATCTGTCATCATTAGTTTGAATGTAAGAGATATGAAATACCTGCTTTCAGTCAGGTGCTGTATAGAAAATGCCCTGCACAACCCCACATTCACTGCACATTGCTGTAGAAACAGACTAGCTTTGATATTTTTCCCCAAAAATCTATGCCAAATACAACGGGCTGCTATGTGAGCAGGGAAAGGAATCCAATTCCAAAGCAGGAATTTACAAAAATTACTTTCTTTTCTTGTTTTAACTTATGGTAATATCACCCTGCTGAGACAGTTTGGTGAGAATCCAAATTTTAACATGTTTGCTGCTTTTTGGATGGAACATAATTTCTTTATACTGCAAGGCCTTTTTCTGGCACAAGAAACACAGAATACCCACTTGGTGGGAAGAAATCCTGAATTCACAAGGCTGTTTATATCTCTGAATTTCAGGTTATGCTTTTCTTCCACTGCTACTTAAAAATTCTCCCTGGAAAACCCAGTTAAGAGTTCAAAATCTGAAAAGCAATATATCTATTAATAATTTGGCAGAAAATTGTTGGGCTGCCACTGATGTAACCAGCTGAAGACCCGATCCTCCCTGTGCCCCACGAAGGCTCGTGGGGAAGGTAACCACTGGCAATCAATTTTAGCAATACTGCCAGGGAAAACAATGATTTTGCAAATTTTTTCAGCCTGACTGTGCTGCAATAGATGTCCCACTTTAGTTTTCTCCCACTGTATTTCACATTCTTTGCAGACGAGATTACCACATGCTCCCTGGAATCAGAAATGTTTTCTTTTCAAGGCAGGTCAGCGTTGTTTACTGAGAAGTGTTTTGCCCTGTTCTTTAAACCATGGAGCACCATGGCCACCTGCAGGTTATCACA
>NW_009954321.1:904202-909684 GCF_000747805.2 Chaetura pelagica | reverse complement strand
CTCCTCAGAAAACCTGGAAGAGATGCTTTGTCCATCAGGGCACAGAAGCAACAGTCCTAATTTTTTCTGTTAGGCATAAGCATTTTTTTTGCCAAGCACTTATCAGATTCTTTGGAAGTGTATCTATCTAATCAGCCTGTTTGGTTGTCATCTGGAGGGCATTGGGATTGCATTTTTTTGCTGGCAATTACCTAGTCTTGTCCAAAGTTCTTACATATATTTCCCCCCCCCTATAAATAAATATTTAACGTAGATATATAGTATTTTATCACTCTGTAATGGTAACTACTGGCAGAAGACATGTTTTATGGTTGGTAAGTTTCTTTGGTGACTACGCTGCCACCCAAAGGGCAGATCTGCCCTTCCAGCTGACTGTGCTTCTCTGGCACCTTTCTTGTCTTGGCCCTAATGAACATGAAACCTCAGAACATGACCTTGCTGCATCAGCTCAATATGAATCAAGCAAAAACAGGGAATCAACATTAAATTTCATCCAGGTCATGACCTAACTGATAGGCATGAAAGAGGGAGCCTTTCTGGCAGCAGTTCACAGTTGAATTGCCTTAAATCCATTATAAAACTGTATCTGCTCATCTCATGCAAGCAATAATTGGTTTGATCTTTGCTGGTATTCATGATTTTTTAAATATATATGGGAATTACGTGTGTGTATATATGCATGTGGGAGACAAGATAAATGGTGATTTTCTGTGGTGAAAAGGGAAGAAGAGAGTGCTGCAATAATAAAGGCTATTGAAAAGGAAGAGAAAGCAAAAGGACAAGGGGAAAATTAAGAGACTACAGAGGCAAGCAGAGACAAACTCACAGAAAAGAGGAGATAGTAGAAGGATGAAAGCCCTGTTGGCGATTAGCCCTGATCTGCTGTGCCAGCCAGGGGCAGGGCATGTCACTCTGTCTGGGTCACAGCCGCAAGTTTTCCCTTGTAATGACTGGTTTTATGCATCTGTCTGAATAAACACTTTGGTTTTCTGAACAGGTAGGTCTGGGGAAATGTGGCCGGTGAACTTCACAGCATTATGGGCTGGAGTGAGTAATGGGCTGACAGACATGAAGTGAGCTGAGCTGCTGAGAAACAAGGCAGAGCTGGAGGACCTCAGAAGATGGGGGCCAGACAGGCCAGCGAGGCAAACGTGAGTATTCTGCCAGTGTCTGAGCAGCAAATAACCACTGTGGACATATGACAGTAGCCTTACTGACAATCTATTGCTCATTTCCGATTTCAGCTTTTAATTTTGGGGCTGTTGGCTCCCTGTGACCCACGGCTGCCTCAGCAGCACTGGGATCTACACTCCCTGGTTCTCCAACAAGTTGGGCAAAGCAACGTCTACAGCCACAATCTCTTTCTCTTTTACCAGGACATCCCCAGAACCAGGGTTTCCAGACAGGGAAAACTCAGGGATCCTCTAGAGTCTGAACAGCTTAAGAGTGCCACCTTCCTCCTGGTAAATTCTTTGGTGAGGGGTACCAGATATTGAAAGATTTAATCGATGTAGGAGAACATGTTCAACAAAGGAAGAAAGCTGTCAGTGTTGCGATAAAAAGCAGACAGAAGGAACATAGCAGTGCTTAAGAGAGGCCTCATTACTTCATCTTCAATTAGCAGTATCTATACCTAAACTATTAGGATTCTTCTACTGGCTCCTCACTGGTTACTTAATGAAAAAAATCAAATGCTCACTGCTATGATGCTTAGCTCCCTCATGGACCTGGACTCCATACGAGTCATGTGTTCTGTATTACAAAAAAAAAATCCCCAAAGCTTTTTTCTGTTGCTTATGTCTATTAACCTCTAATAGCAGTCACCACATTGGGATTCTTTGTCCTCACATGACTTGCATAGCTGACACTGGCTTCACGTCTCTGACCTTTAGCCATGGAATGATTGCAACAGGTCACATTCAGGCAGTACACAACAGCAGCACGCCTCAAAGCCAAGCTGAATGCATCAGCTGCTTCCTCCAGTGCCCTCACAGCTGGTCAGACCCAGGCTCCTGCACTGAACTTTCCGGCCTTGGCAGGATCAGGAATTAAGCAAACAGCTAAGGCTCTTTTTTTCACACAACACTACTTGGGGCTAAGCCAAATCCCACTCATGACTCAAATGAATAATGATGCTGAAACTGGGTGACTGAACTGTCCAAGACTAAACTTCCTGCCTTAAAAGATGCAGAAACTGTCACCAATTCTGGCATCTTTTTGCAAAATACATTTCTGTAACATCAGAGTTCAAAAATGCCAACGACAAGATCCATAGTCAACAATAAAGATTAGTGAAAAATCAACTGGATAATTTTGCCACGTAGCTGTGTGCAGAACATACTGTGTGTATCTCAAGCAGTTTATCCCGTTTAAAGGTGAATGTCTATTTTCTTTCATTTTACAGAACCATTTCTTAATGCAGGTGCATTATTGCCCAGTAAAGAATATGCTCTTTTAACGCTGTGATATGAAGACAGTTGCTTAGTTTTATGAATTTCCTTTAGAACTGAAAACAAACCAAGAAGGCTGTTTTACAGCTTATTAATTAGAAGCAGAAACTAGATTACATTTTAATGTAAGGTTTTGTGCATATACCTATTCACCTATGATAATCTGCTTTCATACTAGATAGAGAAAAATGTTATCTGTAACAGCAAATAGGACTTCAGTGTGGTTCAGTTTCTGCTCAGGTGCCACTGCTGTGAGACCTACCTTCTACTCCTAAAAACTTGGTTTACTGTAAACCAATTCCAAGACCCTGTTCTTGCATGCAAAAACATCAACAACTTACTTGGCTGGCTACAGCTATATTTACAGAAATATGAAATGTTGGCTTTAGACACTTCTTGACAGACACCAAGTAAAGCAATAACTATGATTTAATCTACGGCTCAATTCCATAATAACTTCATGAGGTTGTTCAAATTTCAACACACTCAAGTTATGACACACCTGTAGACATCAGGATATGCATAGTTTTTAATTTCTGATCTAAAATTGCATTATATCAGTTTTCTGTAAAAATGTTACCATGTCCCATTTTGAGACAGGTGTGAAGGGCAAAGTACTCTTCTCAGATATGCACTTTCACATCAATTTATTAAAATTAATAAAGTCTAAGTTTTTGTTTTCACTTCAGGGCAGCACAGGACATTAAAAAGGGTGCAGAAACAAGGCTCTGAAAATCCAGCTGCACCACTTGAAATTTTGCTCTGGTAAGGCACTTCATCTCTCCTATCTCTCTCTGTTCCCTTCAATATTAACTTACGTAACAGTATCAGTCCCCTTCTGTAATTTGTTTTGAAACCTACTTACAGACACTGCCCTATAAGCATTACACATTTTTTTAGCCATGTGATTATACTTGAACTTTTTTTGAAGTGTCTCATGCTGAGCCAGGACACTGAGTCTTGTCCCAAGCTTGTAAAAAAAAACCAAGTGTAGCTGCCTGGGACAAAACTCCACATGAAAATGCAAAACCTTCCCATTAGAACACTGAAAGCCAGTGACAGCCACCTTATTTTTTTTTATTGGTAGTCATTATTAATGCATTAAGAAAATAAACTCACTATCCCTAACAGGAAATTGTCATGCTTAAATGTCAGAGTCTTCACAAATCTATTTCAAAATAAGCAAAAAGAAAATAAATTGTATTTGAAGCACATGAAGTTTATTGCATGCTCTTGGGAAAAGAAGGATGATGGTACATTTCAGAGCTTTTAATACCAGAAATGTATTCTGTCTGCTACCAACATACAACAGAAAGTAATAAATAGCAAGCTGAAAATACATGGAGAAGTGGGTGAAAGTTCAATGGTCACATTGAGAGAAATGTTAAACCATATGGTCTTGCAATAGCCAGTAGAGGAAGAAAGGAGAAGCTCAGCTCTACAAGAATATTCACTTTATTTCCGATACACACACATAAACTAACAAAGTAAATATTCAAACTTATATTTTACAACCCTAGCTTCAGTTCACACAGTTCCTTCTTAATGGCAGTCATTTATTCCTGACTTTGTGTTGCCTCTCAGAAAGACCCTGGAAGACCTGCAAAGCACCTTCTCTTTCTCTCAGGAAACAAGTGCCCCCAGGCTCACCTGTTGCATGATTCAGGGCACCTCTAATGCCTCATGTCTTTTATTCTTCTGTGTAAAACTCACTTGTTCCTTCCTTTGATTTGTAATCTACCTAACAGGAACTGTTACTTGTTTAGCAATTTTTCTCACTACAGAAGTATGTATTTCTAAGGCCAGAGGAGTCAACAACTACAAATTACCACTCCTTCCTCACAGAGATGTGCCAGAGGCCCCTGAGGCCAGAGACAGATGTGAACACCTCAGCCCTGCCTGCCAGTCTGCTCCAGCTGCCACCCAGGCAGGCTCTGTCCCGCCAGCTCCTCTGGGAATTAGGACCTCTAGGTTATCCCAAGAGACCTCCCTTCAGCCTCCATGCCAGCAGAAGCAAAAAAACATCCGACTATGCCCAACATACCAACAAACTGAACGTGTACATAAGCCAAGAGCAATATACGCATATATAGTCACAGTCCTATGACTTTCTAAAGATAGGTCTCCTTCAGCTCGAGGTTATGGCCTTGATTTGGGTGCTCCTGGCTGAACTCTTATGTGTTTTGCAGGCAGCACGCTGGGGGAAATCATGGCCCTTCTGTCCATACCATTAATGAAGCTGGTCAAGCTGAGCACTTGTTCTTCAGTCACTTAGGTTAAAAAAGTGCAGCAAGTGTCAAGCCATAGATTGTACTGAAGAATGAAGCTACTGCTGGGTTTTATCATTTCATCCTAAAGATATGCTTTGATTCAGCCATACATTTGGACCATGAGAAGATGCCCCAAGGGCTCAGATGAGTGGTCTACCTGCTCTCAGACTCTGTCTCCAACCATGGCAGCCAAAGAAGCCATTCAGGCAGAACATGCAAGTCTAGACACTGTGTGGTCCCCTCTCATACTTCTCAGTATCTGCAATTACAGTACTATGAACACACCAGGTAATTCCATCTAGTCCTTTTGGCAACCATTTATGGGCCCTCTGTTCATTAATGCATTGCCTTTTTGAATACACTGATGACATAACTATCATGTCTTGAGACAAAACCCAAGCATCCAGAGAGTTCTGTTCAGTAGTAATGATGCCAAATCCAGGGAATTTCATATCTGAAAGAGCTTCCCTATGTCTTCTGTCCTTAAGGCATACTTAATGTATCAGAATTTTTTTTAAAAAGGGATTTTTTTGTTGGTTTTGTTTTTTTGTTTTGGGGGGGGGGAGTTGGGTTTGTTGTTTTTTTTAACCAGAAGTCTGCAAGAAACCAGATCTGCACCACGCAACCCAGAAGGGCAGAGGGAACACCAGCTTTCCTAAAAATGTACACGCTTCGTTTCCTCATCAGGACGAAACTACAGGCGACCCTGCCCGGCCCTGCCCGCTGCTCCCGCCTCCGCAGGCAGGAGAACCCACCCCACCT
>NW_009954321.1:900291-903676 GCF_000747805.2 Chaetura pelagica | reverse complement strand
GCGGCTCTGCGGGCAGCGCGGCTCTGCGGGCACCGCGGGCTGCAGCCTCGCCCGGTGCTTCCCGGGGTCAGGGCAGGCGGCCGTGCTTGGCCTCGGCCCGCTGCTCGCCTGACACAGCTCCTCCGTCGTGTGCTGGGCCACCAAAGGTCACCAGAGCCACCCCAAAGCTGCAGTTGCTCCTTCATCTCCCCTTTCCCACAACCCTGTCCCCGTCTTGGGCTGGCAGAAGCATCTGCAGGATTCTCTGGGGCCAGACCAGGCACAGCGAACCCGACCCACACATAAAACACACGGGTTCTCCACCTTTCCAGAGGTGGCAAAGCCAGAAGACTTGCCCAGTGCCAGCTCTTCAGCGACAGGCAACAGGAATTCGAGTGTCCGGGCAGAGTTTGCTTGTTTTCCACTCAGCCCAGAGGCTGGGAAGTAGAGAGGAAGGCTGTTAATTTTTGTTTAACACGGGGATGTGTCTTACACCTAAACCAACGTTTTCTAAATAGGTCTTTTTCATCCCTCCAAGCACTGTCTTGTCAGATAAAAACTCTACTTGCAACACGCAGGACATGCAAATACTACAGACTTCAGCCTCCACACAAATGACTACTTAGTACTTAGTCACAGAGCTGACTTCAGCAAATTATTACTGTTTTGTTTTTTTTTTTTTAAATAGCCAGTTTCACATGCATTGTGAATCTAATAGGGTAAAAAGAATGAACACTAATTTTGACAGTAACATTGCTTTTAACAATGAACTCATCATACTAAAAAGTCACATTATAAATAGAGTCCTGGAAAGGAAAAGTTGACTTTAAAAATTGACATGAAAAGGTAATAAAAACACGTTTCTAAGAAGCAAAAGGTCAGCTTTTAAGCCAGCTTTACTGGAACTGGAGTAAAACCTTGCAGATTCTAAAGGTTGCAGAAGACAGTTTCTGGAATTTGTGAGGAAATAAGACTCTCCAGCATCTTTAACCCTTTTTTTTTTTTTTTAAATTAACAACAGCAGGTGGGATTTCTGTAGGTTTCAGTCGGTTTTGAGCAGACTATGGATGTGAAAGGGCTGTTAGGAAATGAGCTTTGTGAAGAACCAGCACAAGGTGAGCCTGATGTCTCAAGCTTTTTACACTGTCATCCCTTTCTGTACGATTTTGTGCTCAAACCTTCTCTTTTCCCCGCTTCCCTGCTCCCCTGCCTCCCTTGCTGTGCATGCTCCTGTTCCCTTGCTTTCCCGAGCATCTGCCCCTAAAGTCCACACTGAAGATCCTGGTCTGTAATAATTTATACCTGTCTCAGCAGTAATAATTGTTCCCAAACTCCCAGCAAAACTGTCCAGTCCCACTCCTCTCTCATCTTCAAAGAAGAGATAAAAAGGCTGGATAGGATTTTTTTTTTTTTGAGGTTTTCATGCTCCAACTGACCCCCACATACATCTTAACATCTTATGCTTGATTTTCCCCCTTCCTCATGTTTTGAAAGCTGCTGCTCTGTCTAAGCAGAATCTGTAGCTCTTTGAGGAACCTGTTTTTTTTCCAGGTGCTTATAAAGAGGTCAGCTGGAAAAAAAAGAAAAGATGGTCAGAGAAAGATTCCTTTATTAAAAAATACAATAAAATAGAGAAATTAAACCCTAAAATGCTTGCAAGATACTTAGGGGACAAGCAGTCTACCTGCATCAACTCACACCCTGAAGCCAAGAAGTAGTTGCTGGGCAGCCAACTTCCAGAAACAATGCAGGGCACCAAGGTGTCCCTCAGGCCCCTCTGGGTCCCATCAGCTTGTCTGATGTGGCCTCAAATGTCCTTTTCCACAAGGTACAAGATCTCTCCTCCCACAAAGCTGATGTGACAGGATTAATTTAATGACTTAAGCTCCTGGAACTTTCTCCATGTGGGTGTTACTGCGTGAGGAACCTGTTTAACTCTTAAATGTTATACTCCAGGGTTACTGATGTCTCCATAACTGGAAGGAACATTTTACACCACACAAAATAATAGGTGTTTCTATTTCAGGGCCTTTTGTAAGAAAAGCACTTAGATTTTTAAATGTCAGACATATAAAAACCTATTTTTTTTTTCATCAGTCTTGATCTAAACTTTAGCAAGAGTAAGTGCACTTGATTAAAACAACAACAATCTTACACACTTCTCTTTAGTGATTACTACCTAAAATTTGTCTACCAGTAAGGGTAGCTTAAGACAGTTCCTCAGAATACCCTAGTTGTTTTACGAGTTTGTAATTCTGGATATAGAAAAAAATATTTCTGGGGATCTAGAGGTTCAGTGGAAATTAACATACAATCACCAGTATCTTTTCCAGAAACTACACCACAGAACTTATTCTAAACCTAGGAGAAACCTGGTCCCTGGTTCAGGGTGTGAGAAAAATTGAAGATGTGTCTGAAAATGACTTTTATTTAAGAGTCCAAATAAAGGAGGGAACAGGGGAGAAGGCAAATGAAGGGTGGCCTGGAACTGCAAAATGTTGGCTCAAACTGGTACTTCAGGGTGACGAAAGGACCTCAGGTTAGGCTGTGTTTTAACTGTTAGTCATTGTTGCAATTATTCTGTATGAAATAGAGTAATTGTAGGAATATGTAATGACTGTCTGAGTCAAGTGTTGAAATTACTTCCTTTATTTCCAAGCTGTTATTCTGAAATCTTTTCCTGAAGAAAATAGTCCTAATTTATGTGTACCTCACAAGCAAACCTTTATTCACATCAGTACCACCTGCTATCATCATCTTCTGCTTTTTCCCATTCTGTTTTTCTTCCAAATAATAATATAAAAATAATCAATGGACCCTTACTGGCACTAACAGCTGCTTATCAGTCATGACAATGCCTGAACTAATAAAACTGCAATATAAAAATAAATAAAGATCTAAGAACTTGGCATATAAGCGTGCAAGAATTTAGCATATAAAAGAAAACTCTAGAAACAGGAAATACATCTCTCATTCTTTTTACATGGAGCCAGTGAGAGATTACACATCAGGTTTCAGAGATGCTGAGCCCCTACAGAAGGATTCCTTTCCAGGTCAGTAAGTTTTAGTACTTGAGAAGATTAGAAGAAACGGACTTGGTACAATTTGTTTCGGGGTTGATGCCATTGATTCAGCTGTTTGACTTTCATCTTGACCAGTCACATTTCCTCCCGTCAGCTCTTTTTCCTTGTTTCCTATAAACTAATTATTCTGAAACTCAGCATAATATACGCAACTAATGACCCCGGCAAGGCAGGGCTTCCTGAATTACTAACAGCAGTAACATCTGCAAGGCGGCCGCAGTCATAATGAGCGATGCTCCCCGTTGGGCGGTCTGGCGGGCGGGCGGACACGCCGTGATGGGCTGGCTCAGGACACCGAGGGGAGCGGCAACGGGCAGGCCCAC
>NW_009954321.1:827561-899763 GCF_000747805.2 Chaetura pelagica | reverse complement strand
AGGCCGAGCTGGGGGGCGGCAGGTGGCGGCGGCAGGCCGAGCTGGGGGAGCAGGAGCGCCAGGGGTGCCCGCGGGCTCGGGCGGGGCCGCCTGAGATGGGTCGCAGTTACGTTTAGGGCGCCCGTGGGCCTCCCGCGGCAGCGCCGCTGTTCATCGCCGGTGCGGGCCCCCCTCAGGCTGCTGGGGGTCTCTGCGCGGCGCGGGGGCCTTGGGCCCACCGGCACCTGCCGGGCGGTGAGGCGAGAGTAGCTGATGGCATCTCTTGCCTCCGGCCGCCCTCCTGCTTGGTCAGGCTCCTGGGTGGGGCCTCGGGAGGGAAACGGGCAACAGGGGAAGTCTTTTAACATGTTACCTTGCTTTGCAAACCTATTATAGAGTCTGGATATTTTGTGACCTCCAGGCTTTCCACAAACTGTTGGGAAGTAGTTTGGAAGTGTAATGCTCTAATTCAGGTCTGGATTCTTTAGCGATGGTGCTTTGCTTTCTGTGAGGGAAAATGTTATGTTCATGTCTTTAGTGTGTTCTCTGTTCTGTATCTTAACACTTTCAATGTCTAAGCCTAGTGACTAGTAATATGTTTTTAATTAATATGTGACCATTAAAACAGCAAGTATTTTTAAAAATTCACCCAGGATGGAAAGCCATAAATAAATAAATTGGAAAAGTCATAAATAAAATCAATTCCTGGCCCAAAGCAGGGGCTTTTTCCAAATCTACTATGAAGTTTTTTTCTAAGTGTGTGATTATGTCATTAGGTAAATCAAAAGCAGCACAACAGGGGTCATTGACATCTCAGACTTAAAAAATAATCTGTAGTATTTAAATTTAATGGTACTCTTAACTTGAGGGTTTTGGGGTTTTTTTTGGGTCTGATTTTACATGTAACTGTGTAGTAATCCATTATTAATAATTGTTTCCCTCCACCCTCACTACCAAATAAGAGGTAATTGTGTAACAGTTCCTTGAGTATCCTTATAACCTTCTGGACAGGTGATCCCTGAAGACTTTCTGGTTAAAGTTAGTTTCTCCTTAGGTGTCAAGCTGTTCTGAGCTAAATTAGCTGGGTGACTAGGACTTACTGCTAGGACACTTAATTCTATGGAGTTTGCACTGCTTTGTGTATGACATCAAAATTGCAACTAAGGTGGCAATTTTGATAACTGAATATGCCTGGAATTAGAGTAGATATGTAGCGTGCTGTTTTTTAAGGATTTTACTGCCTCATGAGTCCTCTTTCAGACAATACTTCAATATATTCTTTGGGTAGCAACTGTTTTAAAAGGGGCATTTAGAGTCATGAGGAGAATGGCTTCAGTTAGTGCTCCAGAGGATTCTTACACTTCAGCAGTTCAGATACAGGGGCTGATCTAAATAACTTCTGATATCACTTTGCAAACAATTAAATTTGCCTGAATGATGAATAACAGGAATGCAAGCTTCTTGCTTCACAAACAGAAGAAAATGTGCTACATGTTGGGCAGGTGTCGTGGAAAGGATTTTCTGGTGCAAGGTTCAGGTAGCTACCAGTACAGATTGTGAGAGGAAAAAGAGTTCTGCCTTTTCAGTGTGGGATGAGTTTGTTTGATGGGCACTGAGGGCACAGATATATTCTGTGTGTGAGAAGACAAGGCCTCTTTATCTGATGATCAATGGGTACTTCTACTGTTTTGTGGTTCATGTAGGTCAGTTGACTAGACCATACAGATATGCATGTATATACATATGCTTACTAGCTTTCTAGTAATGCATTTTGAGAAACCTAATTTTTCTTTGAGTAAATGCTGCTGGTTCTACTCCTGGGTGGTCATTTTGATGTAACCACAGTAACTCCAGCCAGTTCGCCTGAAAAATCAAATTTTAGCGAGATGCTTTGTGTGTCTTTCACTTAAAAAATGCTAATCTGGGCCTCAAATCTAGCTTACCATTTTTCACTGAAGCAAACAAGTGCTTTTAGTTTGTCAGTGATTTGTAGTGACACTTTTAAAAATGAACACTGGAGCTACTGCTTAGAGTTGAAGTACCCTCTGGAGCTTTCTGTGCAAGTCAATTCTGGTGTGAGCAGAACTATTTCTATCACAGGTTTGTCTTCAGTCCTCTTTTTCCTCCTTACCCTTTCAGAACTGCTCTATCAGTGAGAGTGGGATTTTAACAGGACTTTGAATGTGGGTTTTTTTCAGAAGTCTGAAATTATTTCTGGCTGCCTTAGTCCCAGAAATCTTGTTAATGAGTTTTTTTTTAACTGCAACTTAGTTTAGCACATCTATCTTCTAGCTATTGAAGGGAGAAACAAGACGTAACCATGGCTGACAACAGTACACTGGCATCTGAAACTGGGAGGAGCCTCTTGGCTGATTCTTCTGTTCTTGATTCAAAAATCGTAGAAACCTCCAAAGAGAATGTGTTTCCTGGATCTGGTTTGGATGCTGAAGGTAAAGGAAGAAGTTTATTTTAAGACTACTATGTTTTTGTAATGGCTGAACCACAGAATTGTGTGTAGGGTAGCCAAAAGAGTGTTGGCTTGGTATCCTTTCCCCAACAAAGGGACTGTCTTACATTTTTTTAACAAGATGAGTTAAAAATTTGGTCTACAGTAATTAAATCAATGAAGTTTTCTGATTGCTGTGTAGAAAGCTGTTGGTTCCATTTGATGGAATGTGGAATAAATCATTTCAGGTGATATTTTGACACCAGTTTTTGGAAACTACAGCTGCTGTATTCTTCAGGATTGCTGGTAGTCCTTAGAGAGATGAATAGTCTTGAGCTCAAAATTAACTAAATAATAAATCTTGACATTAAAAAACTACTAAAAGGTATTTTTTTGTTTTCCTGCAATGCAGTAACCAGAATCCACTGGCAGTCTTTTGGTGGAAATGATGTGGAGGCAACACTTGTCCCTTGCTCCTAATCCATGGAGAAAGAGAACAAGATATGTAACTTCAGATATTCCTGGGTGAAATTGAGCAGCTACTGGGAAGTAATGAGCCTTGTCAGCCAGGAACAGAAACTAGAAAGACATCAGCTCTCTCTTCCTGCAATTCTTAGTATCTAATTCTGCTAGAAACATTAAGTAACTCATTTGTTGGGTTTTAGTGGGGGTTTTTTAGTTCCATCCTTGCATTTCTCACTTTGAATATGAGGTAGGTGGTCATGAACTGCCGGATCTTGTTTTACCATCTACTAGGAAGTTCAGGCTCTGTGGCTAGTTGAGTATGTCTTCATTAAAGGATAGGCTTCTTGAGGTAACCTTTATTTTCAGGCTTGTTCCTAGTAAGATCCCTTGAAAGGATGCAGGCTGCCTGTGTTCTACACATCATTGCTTGGTTTAGACCTAATGTGGATTTTGCAATTAAAATAAAGATATTATTCTTGTTTCTCTATAAACAGCAGAAATGCCCCAAATTGAAACAAGAGTGGTTTTGGTTCAGGAAGCAGGCAAGAATGAGAAGCTTCTGAAAGCCTTGGAGGTATGTGGGAGTAAGATAAAACATCCATTGCCATTGGAATGCCATGGTGTGCTTTCAGACTCCCAGTAACCAATTTGGTTATGTACTAAAGTTCTCCTCTTCCACAGACCGTTAAGATAATGGAAGTACCAGTTATAAAGATAAAGGAAACTAGTCCTGGTAAATCAGAAGAAAAATTAATAAAAAGTATTATTCATATGGTATGTCATGCAATTGAGCACATGTGATTGCATGCAGCATGTTTACTTCACTGGGACTGAAATGTGCACATGCTTTAATTTCTATTAATTGGACACGATGGTCACAATATATGCTAATGTTTCTGATTCTGTCACTTAAACCTTTTCAAAATTGGCACTTCTTACACTCTCAAATATGGAAATGGTACCTGCAGCTCTTAATTAGTGGTCTTTTCTACCGGGGATAAAAATACCAATGGACACATTAAACTGCATGCTTATATTCTCTCAGTCCATAAGTTTCTGCTATGAACTGACTTCATAATTGGTTAATTTACTTCTTTTGATTGAAAGCTGCATTTAATCTTAAGAAGTGGTCCTCTTATTTGTTGATGTGAAAAACCTAGGAATTAAAATTTGGAAGTGAAGATAGAAATTGGAACAGATAAATGTTTAGACCCCTTAAAAATATCAAGCAGTGAACAAAATTGATATCTGTTCTTTAGATGTTATGCAGCATGGAGTTTGCAGTTGCAAACTGGATGCTACTTATTAGTAGCATCTGGAAGTGCCTTAAGCTGTTTTGACAGTTTGAAATTTAATTTCTTTTGTGCTTTTTTCCTATCTATAAATATTTCCAATATTATACTATCAATGCAAACTGATACATAAGCTACTAAAGTTACTAGTATTCTTATTTTTCAGAAGCAAGCAAGAATTGCTTTTAAGATATTTTTAGGTGCAGTTCATAGCTGTTCTTATGTTAGAGAACAGGGCATCTCATTCAGTTTCCACCAACCCTTCCCCAAATTATCTGTGTCTAAATCTGAATCATACATTTTTCTAATCGTCCAAAATAAAAATTACTTGAATTTTGATGCTAGTGTAACTATGTTGCCTGACTAATACTTTCCCTCTCATCCCTTTTAATCAAGGAAATTAAAGTGCCCTACATAAAGACAGACACCATAGAAGAGCTTGGAGATTCAGATTCCCCAGAATTTGAAACTATCTTTGTTGTGTCAGACTTCCAAGATTGTATCTTTAACAACCTCTGCAAAGCAGACTGCCGTGTCATTGGACCTCCAGTAGTGCTGCACTGTGCACAAAAAGGAGAGGTATGTGCTTTCTGTTGAAACCACCTGAATAGTTCTCTGGTGCAGAGTTCTAAATACTAAGTGTTCAAAATAAAATCTATTTTGCTTTGTCAATTGATCCTTAAATATCATTAGCTTTGAATTAGAAGAAAAGCAAGTTTCTAGTACTATGTTAGAATATTGCATGTATTGGAAAAAGCACAAGTATACAATAGCAAGGTTACAAGTACTCCAGTAGTGGTGGGAGTTGTTGACCCACTAGGTGGGATTGTGCCAGTAGGAAGAGTAGCTTGTAAATGCAGCTCTGGCAGGCACTTTGTATTTCCAAAGGTTGTCACATAGAGGAGATGGACTGGGGAGGAATAAAAGAATGGAGTGCTACCTTGGGGATGCTTGAGGTACTTTATCAGATTGTTGGCAGGTCTGGAGCTGAGGTATAACTGAATACACAGACTTGAACTTGTGCCTGATGCATTTTAATACTAGGAACAATAGTACTGTATGAAACATAATGTTAAAACTTTCATGGAAGCAGTATGCTTTTGACTAATAAGCTTGCTTCTTACTTTCAGCCTTTACCTTTCTCCTGTCGTCCACTGTACTGTGCAAGTATGTTGAACTTGGTACTGTGCTTTACAGGATTCAGAAAAAAAGATGAATTAGTAAGACTTTTTTTCCTTTGGATGGGTAAAGATATGTTAAGCTTATTTTCAAAATACTCTTCTGTTCTATCACCTGTTGACTAACTATCACTAGAGCTTGTATGGGGGGAATGAATTGCTTTGTTTGTTTTGTTCTTGTATTTTCTTGCATGTCCAGATGCAGTGATATTTGAGGATAGGAGTAAAACTTTCCTTGTGCAAGTCCTGTGATGCCATTTTTTTTCACTTTTTTGTTGAATGACATTAAACAGCTGTAATACCATAAGGCATAAAGATTTGTAGACTTAGGCTTCAGGTAAGATGGTAATTACCCAATGGTGTCCTCTTATTTGCACAGAGTCGTGTGCTCAAGTAAAGCTTTATAGTCTTTATCAGAGCATTTGCAGATGTGCTGTCTTGCTGCCTTGCTATCTTGCTATCAGGACTTTAGTCTTGATGTGCCTTGGTATGAAGTGGTTTGATATCTACCTAGCACTTTTCCATGTCAGTGATGCAGTTGGCACTGAAGTTCCCTGTTGGACACCTGGGAATCAAAATACGGTTCCACATCTTCATATGAAAAAAACAAATGAACACAACCAACAAAACAGTGCTAACTATCCCAGTGTTAGGGATAGTTAGGTTTGATCTGCTAGTTTCAAACTGGCCAAACTGCAATGTTCTGTAAATTCTGATAACTGCCCCTTTGGGTAGAATTGACTGTTAGTGAGGAAAACATGCTTTGAATCTGTTGTGTGTGAAAAGCCATTATGTACGATGAGCACAGGAGTGTTGATGGCTTGAGTGGTCTGCCTCAAGCTACACGGCAAGGCTGTATGAAATGTCAAAAAAAAGTTAATAGCTCTTCTGATGTATCATCTCTATCTTCTCCTGTAGGTGTGAACAAGTTATTTTAAGAACAAAACAAACCATTTCTATTCCTAGACATTTAGTGTCACCCTCTGTATCTTGCTTTGTAACCTGTTTTTGTACTGCTCTCACTCTGTGTTCTACGCTTCAAAAGATATGCTGAAAACTTACTTTGTCTTCATTTTGCAGGTTAAGCTAGTGACCTTGGTTCATCATATGGGTGGAATTATTCGAAGGGACTTCAGCTCCAAAGTTACACACCTGGTGGCTAACTCAACACATGGAGACAAATTCAGAGTATGTAAGCTTGAGTTGGTACTTCATGGAAACTTGCAGAATTTGGTTCTTGTAGACTAAGTCTGTAAATTATACTTCAGCTTATAAATTACTTTTTTTTTTTCTCTGTACTAACAACAATAACTTGTAATGGTGAGTTCATTTCTATCTACTGTTGAGCTTTGGCATATTTTTGTTGCTGTTAGAGATCTAAATAATGTAAATTGCCTGAAAGCAGAGTTTTTTTAAATAGACAACTATAGTAAATAACAAGAACCAAAATATTTGTAAAGTACTGATGTTGTCAGTAGCTAAGACACTGAACATTTTTTTCATGAATGAACAAGTGTTTATATACTAACACGCCTGCATTATTTGTTTGTCCAAACACTAGACTTTGAGGTAACTTGCAAAAACCTTTGGTACTCAATTTGTATGCATTATCTTTTAAAAATTAGTTTGAACTTGTTATGTATAGGTGTTCAAATATTGCTGTGTTTTCTTCTTTTTTCTTTTGATAACACCAATGGAGAATCCTTCAGAATTTGTATGTCCAGTTGACAAGTAAATACAAGTTCCTATGTTTTT
This sequence comes from Chaetura pelagica, assembly GCF_000747805.2. Lineage (NCBI taxonomy): Eukaryota > Metazoa > Chordata > Aves > Apodiformes > Apodidae > Chaetura > Chaetura pelagica. The sequence continues at coordinate 892,648 of NW_009954321.1, read as the reverse complement.
GTACCATGGGATATAACATAGCAATCCTATGAGAATCCCTTGACTCTCCCTTTTTTGAATTGTTAGTAGGCTGTTGCTTTTTTCCCTAGTCTGTCTCCTCTTCCAGTTGGAAGAGAAGATCTCCTTTCTAACTCTGATCAAACACTCCTTTCTGTCAACTCAAAGGGAAACAGTAGGAAAACTTCACAATCTCTCTCAAACAGTTATGGAAGTTACCTTTGGAATAGTCACTTTCTCTTTGGTAAAAGCAAGCTGGGATATTTGCCTTCATGCTAAGTATGAAAAGCAGAAAAAAGATCCCATATTCCTCTGGAACAGAGTCTTGGTTTTGTGAGTGATGGAGGAAATCAGACTAACAATGGTGCACTTTTGAGTAAGCATCAGAATACCTATTGATCTGATCTCTTGGTCACTGAAGAATGAATACCTTCTAACTCTTGGGAGTTACACTTGGACATAATTCTTGAAGGAATATGTTTACTTTTTGCGGTATCTCTGGAAAAGTAAAAGCAAGGTTATGTACTTTTACCATTGGAAAGACTTAAAAGGAAATACTTGGTTCAAAACGGGCTTTTCCTGTTTTGCAGGTTGCTGTAAGTCTTGGTACTCCTATAGTGAAAGCTGAGTGGATTTATAAGGCTTGGGAGAAGAGAAATGAAATGTAGGTTTTATTTTCCTTCAACCTTCATCTTGCCTTCTGTTCACCCGGAGTGTTGTGAGTTTCTGTTTAAATAGTGACCTTTTTGTTCATCTCTCATTTTTTTTCCCAGTGATTTCTGTGCAGCTGATGATGACTTTAGGAATCAGTTCAAGGTTCCTCCTTTCCAGGATTGCATGTTAAGTTTCCTTGGATTCTCTGATGATGAGAAAGCTAACATGGAAGAAATGACAGAAATGCAAGGTTATTGTTTATGAAAGTTGACTTGTGGAAAGAAGGAGGTTTATAGTTGACAAATACTTCACTGAAGCTGAAATGCTGGATTGTGAATCCTGAAGTATTGATGAAGACTCTTCAGCTTGAAGAGCTGGAAATTGATTTTTATATGTCAATATGCATAGGTCTGGTAGCTGTTGAAGACTTCAAACTTTCTAGGCTGATTTAAGCTAGACAAAAAGAAAAAATTAAAGGATGCTTGAAGATATCCTGGAAATCTTCCTACTTAATGTATATTTTCTGCTTCGGTTTTTGTACTCGGTTTTGTGGTGTGCATCTTTATGTAATTTACAGAAAGCATCTACAATGTTTACAATGTTGATATGAATCATCATTGGTAAAACACTAGATTGGAAGTGTTCAATTTTTTGCGAGTGTAGTACAATCGCATTGACAGTGATGCTGTAACAGATCACAAGTCTCCAGCCTTTTATTGATGGAGTTGTATTTAAGAGACTATAGAATGGGGAATGGAAAGTTTATCTAAAGCTACTTGCAAGATTGTGACACAGGTTTTAGCTTGTGGATATCTTTGAGGTGACAATTGCTAGCTTGATAATCCAAGAAATAAGAAATGCAATATTCTTCTGGGAAGCTTTTAGTGTCAGACAGGTTAAAATGTCCTCTGAGCTCCTTGTGCTCTTGACTTCTCAATGTGTACTTTACTACCTCATGCTACATACTGTTTCCTAAAAAGCTGGCCACTGCTGATATAATCCAAGCCCAACCAGTGCTTAGCTCCTGAAGAGTTAATCTCTTTTTGGCTAATAATAAGTGTCACAGAACTATAAAGTGGGCTACTAATGTCTAACAAGAATATTCTTTGGTCTTGCTAACTTGCCTTTTTTTATCTAGGAGGACATTATTTACCCGTTGGTGATGAAAGGTGTACGCACTTAGTGGTTGAAGAAAGCACAGTAAAAGATCTTCCATTTGAACCTTTAAAAAAACTTTATGTTGTAAAGCAAGAGGTTAGTGCTGACAAATTCTTGAAAGAATAATGCCATATTATCCTTGGCATGTGAGAAACATTTTTTTCAGAATAAGCCACGTGTTTGCATTTAGTATGTGAACTGCCTTACTGTTACGTATATTATTTTGGATATTTTTAACTTGGGGTGAAGCCCTTCCATGTGTTCTTCATGCGTGTTTTCTTTTTCCTTTAGTGGTTCTGGGGAAGCATTCAAATGGATGCCAGAGCTGGAGAGTCCATGTATTTATTTGAGAAGGTATGATGAACTCTTACATAATGTGAGGCATATATTTGGTGGTAGAATTATCATGTGCCTTTAGTATGTGTCTTTAAAGCAACATTAAACATTTAAATCCATTATAAATTTCATATATAGAATACTGATTTGGGAAAGTTTTTTTCTACTTCCCAAAGGTTGAACTTTGTCAAAGAAAATGTTAGTGTGGTTTCCAGTTCAGTTTTCCTTGGCTTCCTTAAGAAGAGTCGTGTTCTGATTTACTTCTACAATTAACTTTGCATTCATTTGAACTGGACACAGTGGGTAAAAACACTAAACTGAACTTCTTTTGACTACAGTCGGAGAGTCCTGGCCTCAAGAAGTCTGTGTCACTGCTTTCTCTCAACACTCCAAACAGCAATCGCAAAAGACGTCGTTTGAAAGAGACCCTGGCACAACTGACCAGAGAAGCAGACATATCACCATTCCCTCCTCGGAAACGGCCCTCAGCTGAACATTCCCTTTCCATTGGCTCCCTGCTGGATATTTCTAATACTCCAGAGTCGAGCATTAACAATGGAGGTATAGCTAAAAACCTTCATTCAGACACACTTGCAATGTTTTAAGAGATCTCTGCATGCAAGTATATCCCATACTATGCACAAGCCTCAGGGAAAGTTGAAAGGTACAATGGTTTGTTGAAGGCTACCCTGAAGGCAATGGGTGGTGGAACTTTCAAAAACTGGGATAGGGTGGTCTTAACAGGTTTTGCTACAGACTTCATTAATTTTGAGCTATATATGTAATGGAAGGATGGTAGGCAGGTGAAAGATAACTTTACGTGGCAAGTGAAAGTAGAAAAAGTGTTCTTGTACATAAGGTATATATAAATAAGGCTGAGCACCTAATCCTCACTTCTTACTAAGCATAATAGGTTTAAGTCATTGATCTAACAGGTTGCCCAGAGAAGTTGTGAAAACCTCATCCCTTGAAGTATTCAAGGGCAGATTGAATGGGGCTCTGAGCAACCTGATGTAGTGGAAAGTGTCCCTGCTAATGGAGGGGGGTTGTAACTAGATGATCTTTAAGGTCCCTTCCAACCCAGACCAGTCTGTGATCTGCCCATAAATGGCTTACTGCTGTCAGAGTAATTTTGAGGAATAGTATGTTACAGCAGTTCTATAATTAGGCTGTACCAAAGAAAGCTATTTTCTTGAAAGAGCTCTGATAACTAGGGAATAACCTACAGAATAGCTGGTTGGTTGTTTTTTTTTTTTTGGGGAAAAAAAAAAGCTCTCTTCCCTTAAAAATTCTGAAGGTGTGTTGTTTTTTTTTTTCCTGTCTTCGAGGGTGAGCTTTTTTTAGGGACTCTGTTGTAATAAAGCTCTGTTTTCTTTTGGGGCTATTTCTTCAGAAACCCCAAAATCCTGTGCGAGGCCTTCCAAAAACTCAACTCCTCTTCCACTAAAGCAGTCTGCAAGATGGCAGGTTGCAAAGGAATTGTATCAGACAGAAAGTAACTACGTTGACATACTAACAACAATCATTCAGGTAAGATGGTTTTAAAGGAAGTAGAGGTCAATTGTAATAAGATAACTAGTGTTTACATCAATTATGTTCAGCCTCTGATCTGCAGTCTTGAAGTCTTGTGTACCTCAAAGGTTCACAAAAAGGTGACAATGTAAACAGTCTCCTGTCATTTTACTGACACATAAATATGCTTAGTGTCTTCTAACAAAAACTGGAAAGTGCATTTTCTAATTAGTGACCTGCAGTGGAATTGCAATTTGTATGGAAATCCTAAGCTTCAGGAAAGTACTCTCTGAATGACTCAGGTTTTTAAGATATTAGTGATTAGAGAGAGATGGCAGGGGAAAACGTTTTTTATAGTTCCAAGAGCAGAATAGCAAATGGCTTACTGAAGTGCTTAGTTTCCAGAAAGTTTGTTTCTGTTGCAGCTGATTATCTACGTATGGGGCTAAGATGTGTGTGAGTAGAAAAGCAGATGAAAGGGGTTATGCTGTAGTAATGTTTCAAACTGAGGGTTTGTACCTTTGAAGCACTCCTCCATAGCCCAGTCTTGCTAAATGGGAACAAAGTCTTGTGATTGTGGCTGCTGGAAGGAAAACACTGTTGCTTTCATAACTGTTTCTAACACAATATGTGGAGGTTGAGAGGGCATTAACTGTTTTTGTCTGCTTCAGTTATTTCAAGTTCCATTGGAGAAGGAAGGACAACTTGGAGGTCCAATTCTTGCACAGGAAGAAATTAAGACCATATTTGGCAGCATTCCAGATATTCTTGATGTGCACACTAAAATCAAGGTGAGCTGCAACTTCTCTGTGACAGGGGGAGCTTTGATAGAGACTTTGAACCTTTTCTGCATGGCTTAAGTTGTATCTGCTGTGTGTGTGTAGATTGATCCTGGTGATCTTCCATACTGTTCAACAAGTGGAATTAGGTGCAAATGCTTTAAGATCTAATACTTATTAATAAATACCTGGAGTCTGATTATTGTAGATGTAACTATTATTGCCATTCATGAGCTAGCTTGTCCTTTTCCCATTTTAATACCTCTTCCTGTAGGAGGTTTTCTGTAACGGATACAAAACTGATCAATAAGGCCAGTGGTATCAAATGGTATCACAAGTGCTTCTGATGTGTATGTTTCTATTAAAGCAGTTAGCAAGGACTCTTGGAAGGAAACCTAAAGCTATGCTATTCAAACAAAATCAAACCAAACCATAATTTAAAAAAAGCATTTTCCTGGGCTTTAGACATGTTCATGTATGATCTCTCCTTAAATGGCTTTGAACCAATTGTCAGAAACACCAACTCATAAAACTGGCTCACAGTTCAACCTCTGAAACAGTTGACCCGGCATGAGGCCTGAATGGAATCCTATTGCCTTGTTTTCTTGAGGCTTTCTCATATGTTTTTGATCTGGAGTGCAAGTGCCTGCCAAAGCAATCTTTGGGTCTCAAGATAGACTATGATGCAAGTCTTGCTCAAATACAAAGTCATAAAATCTCCTTCAGATAATGGCATATGTTTGTTCCTGTCTGCATTTCACAGTAGGCTTTATAAAATATCAGGACTGACTGTAAACCCAGTGGTTTGGGTTTTGGGTGATGACTATTGGGATCCAATCTAGTTAATCATGTTAGGTATTAATTTATGCACACTGAGACAGAGATGAAACCAGAGCATCTGTATCTTGTGTGTCAAGCAGGATTCACTCACAGCATGCAGTGTACACAAAGTAGCTTAGATGTGGTGGTTGTGTTTTCCTTCACCTTTGGTGTAATAAAGATAAGAGAAGTGGCAAAAAACCAATATTAATGGTGAACCCTTTCTACTTCAAATGACCCCTGAATCTTCAGCTGTGATCTCCTGTCCCTGTTATTAGCTAACAGTGAATAAGCTTGATCCTTATCAAGCAAATACAGGCTTAACAGCTTGGTCTCACTTTCCTTGACACCCTGGTGCAGCAAGTGAAGGAAATCTATGCTAGTTCTATTTTAGTCCTGTCTGAAGTCCTTAAAAGTCCTATGCTAGTTGTGCACTCTCAATTAGAATTGCTTCAACTGTGTTCTGTGTATTCCTTTTAATAATCACTTAGGATATGTTCTGTAATGTGTTGGACACTTTGTTGCAGTTGGCTAGTGCTGATGCACTGCTAGGTGCTGCTTGCATTGGTTCAAAACTAGATAATCAGGAAGGCAGGGGTCTCTTGCTTTTAGGATTGCCTGTTTTGTCAGTATCAAACACATAGCTAATTATATGTGTTTGGTAAAGTACTGATCCAATCTTACATGTTTATGCCGTTCATTCTCATCTTACTTTCTCCTCCTCTCCATCCCTGCATGTACTCTAGGAAGACCTGGAAGATCTTATGGTGAATTGGACTGAAAGCAGAAGTATTGGTGATATCATTCTTAAATATGTAAGTTTCTGTTCCTTCTTTTTATGCATTTGAGTTACTCTCTTATCTTACAAATAATCCATTTGTGGGAGCAAGTAAACACAAGTAGTACTGATTGAGAAAGAACACTAACTTGCATCTTTACATTTCCTGTTTAGACTTTTCAGTTGAGTTGGATGATACACCTGAACGAGGGGATAAAATTCCAAATAGATATGGCTTGAGGATTGTAATTTGCAACACTACAGATGTACTTTTTACTCAGATTTTAATAAGGGCTTTTTCTGTAACCATGGCCACTTCCTGCCTCAGATTTATAGGAAATAACTAGGAAAATAACTGTTCTTAGAAACTTCTTGTGTTCTTCCTTCAAGAACTGAAATGTGTAGGTGAATAATGATTCCTTGTTTTCTCAAGTACAGAGTGTGCAGAACAGGAAAGGTAGGTTGGGGACTGCAATGCATTTCAACCTAAGTAGTCTGCCAGGTATCTTGTGCTTTTGCTGACCTGATCACTTTGAGGCAAACTGTTTGGCATTCAAAAGTTTTCAGTGTAAGGTATTGTTTCTAGTGGTTTAATGTCTTTTAAAGGTGATTACAGTAACTGGAGAAAGTACCTGTCTGAAGTTGCCAAAATGTTCACCAAAAGCATCTTGGTGGTTGAGAACCTGCCTTCTACTTGAGCAGCTCAGCAGTTTCTAAGACTGTCACATGTGTACTTGATGATGCTTTTGAGAGCAGTCTGCATTTGATCCGCAGCACTGAAACTTGGCCATTTGGCATGCAAAAATGTCTTAACTTGTTCTGTGACCATGCATGGGTTTACAACACATTTTTTATTCTTCATTATAACGTGCCTTTGAGCAGTTTTTTATGGCTCAGGGCATATGAACATCTCTACAGTGCTGCATAATAACATTGAAAGCAGAGTCCTAATAGTTGTTTCTTTCAGTCAAAAGACTTGCTGAAAACATACCCTCCATTTGTGAATTTCTTCGAAATGAGCAAGGAGACTATTACTAGATGTGAAAAACAAAAGCCAAGGTTTCATGCTTTCCTAAAGGTGAGTGTCTGCAAGAGTAAGTCTTTGGAGAAGAACATGGAGACTATTACTGAATTTTGAAAGCTTGGAGGAATGTGTATGTATCTTGGTGAGACAGAAATAGGAAGGATTTGACTTCAATCCCTCAAGCTCCTCGTAAGACTCTTAGAGGTTCAAGTTCCTTCTTTGTTATAGTTTTCAAGGTAGTTTGTTTATATGAGTTTGTTGCTGGAAAAAAGTGCATTCTGATTATTTTCTCCCAAATGTCTTCTCTTATCTGTAAAGATAACTAGAGGGGTTTCTTTTTATTGGTCCTCCCTCCCTGTGTTTAAAAGGCTTGTATTTCTGAAATAGCTTTTAACTCACTTTTGGCAGATGTGAAGTTCCAGGGAGGTAGAATGTCTCAGCATTTTTGTCACTAATGAATAGGAGCATAACAGTGGAGATCTAACAGGAAGATGATCTTCAAAGAAAGAGTTATCTTGAATATAAGTCGTAAGACTCTTGAGCTCTTCAGGTAAAGGTATATAACTGATTAACAGTGCAGTGTAGCTTTAACTTCAATAACCAACAAGTGTGTCTCAAATAGTGGAGTGATCAAACCGACAGAGTTTGACTCCTATTTTCTGAGGTACCAGGAATTATGTGAAAGTATAGATATCTAAAAGTATTTGGAAATAAGAGAACAGTTTGTCCCCTGTCCCACTCCACATTAGTATTAGCAGCTGGAACAAGGACTGAGGACACAGTTTAAAACTAGACATTATGAGAACACAAGCCTTGTGATAAACACTGCATGGGTTTGAATGTGTTTTGTAACAATCTGTTAATGACTGAGTTTCTGTGAAAAATGATTCTCAAACTTGCTGCAGTGCTAGTTTCAAGGAAGACAGTTTTTTCTCCTTGTTTGTGATTATTTTTTTGGGGGGTGGGTGTGTGTGGAAAAATAAGAATTCTTTCCTTTCTACTCTTTTCCCCAGATAAACCAAGCAAAGCCTGAATGTGGCCGCCAAAGCTTAGCTGAACTCCTTATCCGTCCTGTTCAAAGGCTGCCTAGTGTTGCTCTGCTACTAAATGGTAATCTACAGATGTATTGTTTAATTAGTCTGTTGAAGGTGTTAAAACCAAGATAATGTCTGCTTTTGTCATAATTAGAAGCAGCTTTTCTCATCTAAGCCAAGCCTGATTTAGGGAGTTAATCATGCTTAATGGCAGTCAGCAAGACCAGTTGCTGCAGAAAGCATACTTTCAGCTAAATTTCATTTGTCCATATATTTGTCTGCAGGATAGAAGTGGAGGAAAAATTTGCTCTGACAGCAGTTTTGTCTCTTCAAATACAAATATAATTAAGATTCAAATACAGCCACCATAAACTAGGGAGCAATTTGTGTTCACAAGGCTTAGTTTCATATGTTTCTCCTGGTATCAATCACTTGATGTAATAATCATTAGGTTAATAAAAATACTAATTAAAAAAATTCCACCACCCTTTGCTTCAGCTGAACTTCTGTGCTTGTCTCTGCACTTCAACAAAAGCAGCATGTGGTCTTGTTGGTTTTAAAATAGTTTGAGGGTTTGATTTTGTATTGTAGATGTATTATTTTTTCTTAAGAAGGTGCATGCTCAGCCTACCTTTTCCCCACTTAATCAAGGCTGTTTGGATGCCAGGACAGCCACAATTTATTCAGTCATCTTATCTGGCTTAAGGTTTAAATATTTTAAGTAGTTTAAGTATCTTTGGTATTTCTTTTCAGGCCCTCTTAATATGTGTGGTTTTTGTGTTGATTGGGTTTTTTAAATTGTAGATATTAAGAAACATACGGCAGAAGAGAACCCTGATAAAGTAACTCTAGAGAGAGCTATTGAATCATTAAAGGAAGTGATGACGTAAGTGATGCTTATTCTATGAAACCTTTAGATCTCTCTCTTCCTTCTAAATTGCTCTTACTTAGTGTGCTGTTGCCATAACTTTGGTCTCTGTGTAGGTATACATAAATGTGTGCTCATCAGTCTCCCTTTTGTTACTGTTGTCCCTTTGGCATTCTGTGCCTCCTCTTGAAGGAGTCTGCAGTGTCTCTGCCTAGCATTTCTACCTGAGCCTTTGCTGGCTCCCTGCCTCAGCAGGAAGCTGGACCTCCGGAGACTTCTGTTCCAAAACTTACATCAATCCACTCCCTCTGGAATGGAAGATACATGTTTTGTCTTTAAATCTTACTTTTGTGCATGTATCCACTGAAAGGACAAGCTATTGGTAGAAGATTAGTTTCTTTTCTGGTGCTGTATTAGATATTCTTGGCACCATTCCATGAGTTAATTAGCTTAAAGCTGAAGCTGTTTAGATTTTAAGTCTCACCTCTCTTGAAGTGTAGCATATGGTTCCAGCAATGAGACCTCCAGTATTAATTGGGTAAATGTTTGTCTGATTTTAACATCAACATCTACTTCTAAGTTGTAATTATTCTTGTATTTGCTTCTTGGTGAGCTGCAGTCCTGACTTGGGAGGATAAAATGCAGGCTGTAAAGAGCTGTGTTGGCTTGGTCTCTAGTTCAACATCTTACAGGGTAGGGGAATAATGTATTAACTGAATGGTGTGTGAACTACTGCTAAGATGTTCTAGATCTGAAGTTTTCTACGGGATTAGGGTATATGGTATTTGGATACTTCAGTGAGCAAGTGTGGTTGATTATTTTTTTTTATCTTCCAGTACTGTGGTGTGAACTGTCTTTGTTTACTTCATTATTTTTGTATGTCTTAAATGCAATGTATTCATTTGCTGTTGCTTGATATTGAAGATAAATGTAATATGCTTCCCTCAGACATATTAATGAAGACAAAAGAAAAACAGAGGCTCAAAGGCAGTTCTTTGATGTCGTCTATGAAGTTGATGGATGTCCAGTAAGTAATTTCTCTGATGCTGCAGACCTGTAAAATGTGAGTTAAAATGAGTTCTGGTTTAAACAGATTTCCAGTGTTAAGGTATAAGCAAGAAGTAATTCAGCCCTTGAACTAAATGCCTAATGAGCTTTCTGCTTCTATCCTTTAGGCCAATCTCTTGTCCTCTCACCGAAGCTTAGTTCAACGTTTGGAAACCGTAGCGCTTGGTGACGACCTTTGTGACAGAGGAGAACAGGTCAATGATTGCCTAGAGGTAAGACCATTATAGAACTTCTCATGAACTGAATTAGAAGAGACTTAAGATGACTTATGAATATAAATAAATAAAACTTTTAATCAGAATTCTAAGTAATGAAAAGCTGATAGCTCAACATATGCTGATGTTGCCTTTCCATTAGCTATTGTATAAGCCAACACAAGTAGTTGGTCAAGTCTGGATAGTTGAGAGGTGTTAATGTGGCCCTTAATGTCTTGCAGACAGGTCAAAGATTTAAAAGCAGCTTAGTATGTGAGGAAAGAAATGTTTACCTGAATAGCACTTTGAGTAGCACCAGTGGATAAAAAGGTCCTGGAGTCCTTGGACCAGCAGGACATTTGCCCTTTCAAAGTTTAGTCATATTTAATGTGAGTAAACAGTAGGCCTCTGTGGTAGACCTATCTGTTCCTAGGCTACAAAAAAAAATAATAAAATTCCCATATTAAATGCCTTAGACTAACTGTGTGCTAGGAAGAACTATGAGGGAAAATCAATTTTAGCAGCGTTTTGGAGACTTACATGGAGAAACTGACATTGTAAAGCATACTTTATAAAAGTACTTGTTGCTGCCTATAGCAGTAAAGAACATTGTCTTCTTAGAAGACCAACTCTAAAATAATCCAAAATTAGTGCTGTCTTAAACAGCACTTGGAGACAAAAGCCTATTGCTGTAACTAGTGATGAACTCTTTCTGGGAGTCAAGTTGACTCAGCTTTGTCACTTTTGGCAACATAAGAAAACTAAAAAAGCTTACTAAAGCTTTTTATACAAGATAAAACCAACTGAAAATAGGTTACTTAGCCTGTAAGATACCTCTGTGTTAATGTAAAGTAAAAACTGATAGACAAACCTCCAATGCAAAACCCACTTGATGGCTGCACACACAAGCAACAGCAAGTGGTGGTTCTAGGACATAACTCACCACAGCCTAATTTGGTTCATGCACATTGACACTGTCTTACCTGTTTAAATCTACCCTACCTTGTTGTAGGTTTCAAAAGGCCCTTGCTTGTTATGCCCAATAGAATTGAGGTCTGTAATGCAAAATTACTTCCCCTCTTGTTTTTCTTTACTTTTTAGGGGAGTGTATTGATAGTAAATAACAAGTACTTCTGGGCCACTTGAACTGTGCACAGTGAATAGTGATATAAGTGAGTTCCTTGAAGATTTATGTGGTAGAATATACAGACTAAAATACTTTTTAGATTATTTTTCTGTGCCTTCATGTATACTAAAAAATAGAATAACAAAAGAAACCAAATGTTAATAGACCTTTTAACTTTAACTTCTTTTGTGTTCTATTCAGATTGCAAGGAAACGGCATAAAGTTATTGGTGCTTTCAAGAGTCCTCATGGCCACACAAGGCCTCCTGCATCTCTCAAGCATGTTGTTCTCATGCCTCTCTCCCAGATCAAGAAAGTTCTAGACATCAGGGAGACAGAAGGTGTGTATGCTTTGAAGTGCTGTGGTAGCAGATGAAAACTCTGCTTCAGACTATAAAGGATGAAGGTCTGCTGTTGTGGGATAGAATGCTAAGGTATTTGTTGTATGGTAGGCCAGGTATGTGAGTGACTTTTGTATGAGCTTCTCTTTGAAGCTCTGTATGAGCTTGAGAGTTCCTTGCATTGACACCTTCTGGCTTTTCAAGAATCACTGCTGAATTTGGCAGAACTACTGGGTGGTATTGGGGTATGCCAACCACATGGCAGTGTGAGTTAAACAGGAGTACAACTGACAGATCAGGATTTACAATATAAAAACAAAACAAACCTCAGTCCAGAGCATTAGACTGACCAGGGACAAATGCTGTTGTGGCGAAACCAGATCCTCATTTAACTGGTGATTATGATGCTCAGGAGGAGCTGTGTTCAACATCTTAAAAGGAGGATTTAGATGACAATTTCCGTGGCTGTTCTGCCAAACTGAGACTCTAGGGGTTTCACTGAAGTAATTCATCCCTACAGTAGAACTGCTGCTACAATACTATTCCAGCCTTGGTGTTGACTTCCAAAGAAGACTAGTCAGACTAGTTTCTGTAAGCATATCTTTTTAATATCTGTGAAGAACTTAAGTACACAAATGCACAAATCTTGGATGAAGACTTATCTACACTATCCCATAGGTCTACTTTTCCAGTGCTGCTTTTCTAAATTGGTGGTAGTTTTTCTCTTTCATTCTCTCTCAACTGTGTTTAGTATGCTTCAGCTGTATCTGCTATAAAAGAGTATCAGCACTGGATTAATTTTCTGCTATCAAGTGAGCAATTTTTGTGAAGCTTAAACAGTAAAACTGTTGTAACTTGACTATCTTAATGTGTCATGTATAGCACTGATGTCTTTGTTGCTTTTTCTTGCTTTACAAAATAGAATAAATGTTTTTCCTTATTCTCTGTTGATAAAGAAGTGATCTGTCCAACAATTAATGAGTTAAAGAATAATATTGATAATTACTGCTATATTTAGTAAAGACTAATAAACAACTGTTGCATGAGCAGCTGATTGCAGCCTCTGGATGAAGGATGCAGACGGAACTCTGTGCTTTTGCAAGTGATGCAACAGCTATTGTGTCAGTAAAGATAAAACCCTTGCAACAAATCATGTTGTTCCTAACTCTAGTTCCTGGCAGAGGGAGTGTTAACTCTTTTGAAGGTTCTTCCCTGAATTATATGAAAAAAATATTATTCTTTGTCTTAATTCCATGCCCTTTTTTTATGAACTGTAGATTGCCATAAAGCTTTTGCCTTAGTTGTGCGGCCACCTACAGAACTCAACAACAAGCTGCTCAGTTTCCAGATGACAACTGAAGAACCTCCTAAAGAAGACTGGTTGAAGATGTTGTGTCGGCAGGTGGCTAACACTATTTGTAAAGCAGATGCAGTAAGTACCATGGAACCATATTGTTGCTTGGAAATATTTCTCACTTTTTGGCTTGAAGCACGTGAAGCTAAAGAGCTTCTTAATAATGGACATGCTTAAGGAGAAGTAGAGCAGAAACCATTTGTACTAGCATGCCTGCAAGTGAGTGGTTGAAAGGTGGAAAAGGAAACAGCCTGGAAGTTAGCTTCTACCCAAGCTAAGTAGTACTTAAAAATCAAGAATCATGCCCTTCCCCGTCACAAATTAATAATAAATAATTAAAACTCTGCACTGCAGATCTAAACAGAATTGTCTTCAGCTTGCTTCTTGCAGTTATTTTTCAGTTTGTAATCCCAGTATTATGAATCATATGTTTTGCTTTAACTTGTGTTGGGTTGAATTCTTTGTTCTGCACATATGCACAGGCACCAAAATGTAACAGACATAAAATAACGTCCTCCTGTTGACAGAAGCTGCAACCTTAAAACAAGAAGAAATAAAGAAAACCATGAAATAAAAGATGCACTGGCTTCCTCATGTTTTTTAAAGTTCAATGTGTGGGCTTTCCACAGTCAAAGCTACTAACTTGAAGAGTAGGTCCTCTCCAAATAGGACAAGAGACTTTCAGCTGATTTTTTAATTATGTAAGACTGTAGGTGTATCAGTCATCCAAATTTGCTGAAAATATGTGCAGTACATATAGCTGAAACAACCTGGGCTTAAGCTAGGAAGGTGTTATTCTGCATTGTACTCTGATGTACAATATTTAGATGTCTGTGATTTTTAAAGACATGCTTGTTTCTGGAAAGGTAGTTAAGTAAACAAAATAGCATCTTAGTTTTATTTTGTTTGTCGTGATATCAAGGGATTTACCAGTAAGAGACATTGCTTTGTGTTTTTCCTTTTTAGATACTGAGTAGGAAAAGTACTGATTCAGAAGTGTTACTTAAATCTATCACCTCTCTTCAGTCTCTTGTGTTGCATAAAACACAAAGGGATGCAAAAATGTTGGGGTGTTCAACAGAAACTAAATACGTAAAAAATTTATTATTCCCTCTTGTCCCAGGACCTTTGGAATCACATGCTGACAAACTATAACCTACTACGCTGAGTTCCACTAGGTGAAACTTCTGTAACTACTGCTTTGTGCCAGCTATAATACCTTGCTGATTTAAATATCAAATTTAGCTTCAGTTTAAGCACACTTTCCCTCATTTTGAACTGTCATGTGAGACTGAGCCTAAACATTGCCACGTGGTGGCAGTAAAGACTTTACTCTTTGTTAGACACTAAGAATACAGCTGGCTGGCTGGTGTTTTATGTTTTTTGAATTTTTGTAGGTAAACTCTTGTTCTCAAAATAAAAACCTAAAGCAACAAAACCAAAACAAACAAACCCAGCAACTTCCCACTCCCATGCATGCCCCCTGCCAAGGTTTGTAAGTAGCTACCCAGAGATTGCACATGATAGACCTGAAGAATGAGGCATGGAAAAAACCCCAAACTTGTGGCTATTCTGAAACATCTGTTTGGCCTAAAGTCTTAGCCCCAGCTGTCAAACATTAAGACTTTCATGATTTCACTTTGAAAGAGTGCTAAATGTGTCAGTAAAACAAGGGGGTATAGATGTTGTGAAACTTTCTGGGTGTACTGCAGAACTGCTGCCCTTCCTTTGGTCAGCCCTGAACTTGAAACTAAATCAGACATACTAAATGTAAAACTAGTGATGAAGTGGTTTCATAACGTGATTGTACCAGCAGTTAATTTAATGAAATGGCATGAAAGCAAATAGCTTCCTGATTGTATATTAAGAGTTAAAAATGGAGGAATATGGCAATTAAAACCTCTAAATCTGACCTAATGAATGAGTGATATTTTAACAAGTGTTGATGTTTGACCATTATTAAGACTATTTTTGTCTACAGGAAAATCTCATTTATACTGCTGATCCTGATTCTGTTGAAGTAAACACTAAAGATATGGACAGTACTTTAAGCAGAGCATCCAGGGCAATAAAGAAAACATCAAAAAAGGTAAGATACTATGAAGGTAGTACTTACAGTAAACCCCACTTAAGTCATGGGATTGTGCAAGTATTCTTGCTTTGGGTAGCACTCTAGGAGTGACAGGAAAAACTTAATCTGGACTGGAACTTGTAAGTATAAGCTCCTTAAAGGAAGATGGGGAGTATTCGAGGTTTTGACTGAGTAGTTGTGGAATATCTGTATATAGTCTTAAGTATTATGACCATAAATATTATGTAATCATTTTTGAGTCTGTTATGGACCTTAGTCTACTTTATGTTTGGAGTCTTTTAAATATATTACAAAAAACCCCAAACAACACCAACCCTCATCTCTAACTGTTTTTAGCACATTGAATGGAGTTTTAAAGCTGCATGCAGTTATGTAAAGTACGTTCAAAAGTAGGATGGGTGTAGAATGTGTCCTGGTAATCAAATAGACTTTGAAATAGCAAGGAAGTAGGTGCTGAATGCTGGTGTCTGCCTGTATATGGTTTCCTTTGTGCATGGCTTAGCTGCTCTTGACTGTCTGACTAAGGAGCTGTGCTCTCTCCTGCCTGGAGGAGCTGGCTGGGAGGCAGGAGGGTGGCTGCCTGTCTGCTCTGTCCTGGGGGCTGTGCTCTGGGTTTGGGTCTGGCAAAGTTTGTGGCATGGAGGAAAGGAGCAAGGAGGAATCTTCCCCGTTCTCACAGCCTTGCAGCAGGCTCAGTATGTTCACAATAACACGGTTTCTTGGAGAAAACTGTAGAGGCTGCTGTAGTTTGGAATCTGCTGAAGACTAAATTGACAGCAACCTAAAGGCAAGGCACCTGACTTTGCAGAACCCAAGGGATGTGGGGAAGCTTAGTTGACTGACTAGACCTTGCTACATCTCTGCCTTCCTTCTCCCACCTTGCCTGTCTTGCTGTTTTCATACTTGGCCTGATGAGAGCAGGAGTGTTGGGAAACCTTAAGAATCAGATCACCCTGTGGGTGGGTGTGTTTGGCTAGTTTTGACAGAGCTGTATTAACACTTGGCACACATCCTACAGGTGTCCAGCGTTTGAATGGTAGCCTGTATTGTACTGCTTACAACCTGATTTTTTTGGTGAATGTATAACTGCTTGTCAAACTTCTCAGGTCACAAGAGCATTTTCCTTCTCAAAAACACCAAAGAGAGCTCTTCGAAGGGCTTTAATGTCACACAGTGCAACAGAAGGAAGAAGTCCCAGCTCAGCTAAGGAGGGTTACATGGGCAGCCGGCTGCCTAGCACGTCCTCATTAGCGGTAAGTCATCTGGCTCTGCAGACCAAATAAGGAACCTTCTTAAGATCACAGTTAATTTAATGTCTGGTGCTGATCTTGCTTTAACAATTTCAAAATCCACAGTGGAAAAATGTATTTTTAACTGCATTCATGGATGTGTTATTTTCTGAGCAAGAGTTTAATGAGAAGGCTTACTTGCTGAGAATGCAGAAAAATCAGCTGTATGTTCTAGAAACTGGAAGTTGCCTTGTACAGTTAAGTTGGGAAAAAAGCCCTCTTTTGCCAGAGATGCATCCTTTTCAGAGAGAGTGAGAAACTTCCAATACAGCGTTTT
This sequence comes from Chaetura pelagica, assembly GCF_000747805.2. NCBI lineage: Eukaryota > Metazoa > Chordata > Aves > Apodiformes > Apodidae > Chaetura > Chaetura pelagica. Next base: position 875,949 of record NW_009954321.1, on the reverse strand, counting down.
ATCTGTTTATGCTTTTGATTTTGGACCATGTGTACAGAAGTGGTGTACAACCTGGACTAGTATGGTGAAAGTAGTGAGATGACAGAACTCCTGTGAAACAAACTAAGGAGGAAAGGTACAGAAGTAGAGGGGCTGCAGCCTGAGAGCTTTTAGAAATATAAGAGAATTATCTCCTTACACATGTATAAGAAAACCTGGGTAAATATATTGTTCTACATACTACAAGTCTTCTGCTATGCCTGGCTACCTACTACAGTTCTCTACTACTACATTAGGTCAAACTCTTTTTCCTAGTAGGGCTAGTAAAGCAGCCTAGATTTGGAGGATTTTTATTGTATTTGCTTTTATTCTACTGTTTAAGTCTATATGCTGAGTAAACATCTACTTTGAAGTCTGTAGTTTGTAGCACAGAGGGCCAAGAACAGGATTTCCTGTGTAACTTTCTACTACTGCCTGGTATGTCAGCACCTCAGTATAGAGATACCAGTATATTTAAGTGACCCTTACATTGTACAGCGTACAGGTATTGCCATGCTCTCCCACATAAGATGGGCATGAGAAAATACTGATTAATAAGGGAAGAAGTATCACAGCAAACTCCCTTGCTTTAGAGGAAATGAAAAAAATAGTGTAGCTATAAAGCCCATTTCTCTGTAGATTCCTTCAATTATGATTGCTCCAACAATTGTTCTTGAATTCCAATACATTCTCTTTACTTTTATACAGCACTGTGTGTCATTCCTCGTGGAAATCAAGTCAAGCACTTTTCTCTCTTTGCCTACCCCATACAAAAATACTCAGCAAACTCCCTTGCTTTAGAGGAAATGAAAAAAATAGTGTAGCTATAAAGCCCATTTCTCTGTAGATTCCTTCAATTATGATTGCTCCAACAATTGTTCTTGAATTCCAATACATTCTCTTTACTTTTATACAGCACTGTGTGTCATTCCTCGTGGAAATCAAGTCAAGCACTTTTCTCTCTTTGCCTACCCCATACAAAAATACTTTTTTTTTTTTTCATGACATGATAGGAACTTAAAACTGTTTCCCTATTCAGGTTCTTCCCAGAATATTTGGACCTCTGAAATAGTAAGCTGCAGTTGGGCAGCAGATCATATTTGTGTGTGATGTCATGTGTTTTTTAACTAATCCCATATGCTACTCAACTCGCATAAAGCCTTTTTGTTGAATCATAAGGTTGAGGAGAAAAAGAGGTTTGGAACTGCAGTCAAGTGCAGTTCTTGAGTAGAAAAACTGTAGCTGCAGGAAAACTTTCTTGAGTCCATGAAGGGAGTCAAAGCTGTTGTTCAGACATAGTGTTTTATTTACAGAAAATCCTGGCTTGTGCTTATATGGGGTTTGTTTGGTGTAGGAAAACTATAGAGTGAGAATATCAATGAAGCTTGGTGGTTTAGTTTTTTCTTGTTTGGACTAACTCTTGAAACTCCTTCCTAATTGTAGATTGCTCGTTCATCTTCTACGTGCAGCTTAAATGCATCTGCCAAACATGGTGTTAATGTTCATCGCTCCAATTCTGTGGATTGGAACTCTCAAAATTCCAGGCCTCGACCTGTGCTGTGTCCTGGCTCTGCCAATATTCATTTTTCAAATGCTATAGAAGAAAAAACCTCTTCCAACTTGGAAAGCCTAAATGGTCATGCCTTGGACAGACCATGTCCTATTCCTAATATTACTACCAATTGTTGTGATGTTGGAGATAATAACCAGTGTGGTGCTGAAAAGATCTGTACATCCAGTCCTGCCTGTTAATGCCCATCTTGTGTGAAGTGAGCAGAAAAGTCTTGATTCCTCTGAGCAGTATAACTGTGTGAGACCCTGGATTCCATAAAGTGCTTTGAATGGTGTTGGGTTTTTCTTTGACACATTGCAATGCACGGGGTTGGAGTCAGCACTCACATGTGCTATAGTTCTATTTCTGGTTCTGGGTGCAAAGTTAATTCTTTCACACATCCTTCTAACTTGAATTTTTCTGTGGTTTTTTTCTTAATTTCTATACAATTTAATTACTTGTTTTTGTTCAGTTGTCCAAGTGGCAGCACGGCTCACTGACCAGAGTTCCAAGTACTATAATTGGTTGCAGGGAAGTCTTAAGCAGCTAAAACTTCACCTGTGGTTTTAAGTTTTTGTTCCCCTATCTCTAAATAGAAAATTATCCTGTATAAGATTCTTTAGAGTAATAAGAGCTGCTATATAAGAGGAATTTAGGGTTTCATTTTCAAATATTGCCCATGACTGCAAATATAACACATGCCATAAACAGGGATTAGACTTCATAGTGAAGTGGTATGTCCTTACCTGCTCAGAATACCCCTATTTAAAAGATTATAGAAGCATGCAGGTGAAGCAAGCTGCCTGACTACCATGACCTCTTTATATACTGGAAAGGTTGGCTGTGATGAGACTTGATATTCTTTTTACTGATCCAAAGAGGTTAACTTTTAGTGCTACATCCTGGTGTGTTGGTTTCACTGTAATTTGCAGCCTCAGAAGCAGCCTGTGCTCCCAGCACCAGACCAGTCGGCTTTTTGCCTACTTTGTGCCCATCCAGGCACAGCTAAAAAAAGCTCTGACAAATCATGATGTCTAGTGCTTCTGTAACCAAGAAGGCCTGTGTTCAGCATCTATTCTGGGATTCAAAGCTAATAACACAGAAATTTGTAGGATCTGAGGGCAGCTCTGTTTCTCTAACATTATCATAATGTATCTTGCTTTGACTTTGGAGGGAGATTATTATTGCAGAAGTGATGCAAGATGTACACTAATACTTGGTTAACAGCTGCTGATCAGAAACATTCTAGTATTCTGAATCTCTCAAAGCTAGGAACAAAGAGAATCCTTCTGCATTTTTAAAAATATATTTGTTCTAGTGAAAAAGTTTATGCTTTTTAACTTTGTTCAGAATCTAGACATGCTGAATCATTAATTTTAAAAGCTGCCAACTTTAGATGTCTTCCATACTGTTGCATTCCTTATATACCAAGGCTGAGAAAGGATGACTGCACTATTGACATTAACTAATAAATTATAAAATACCTCTTTTTTTTTTTTTTTTTTTCTTCCCCAACAGGGTATTCCTTCTCCTTCCTTGGTCAGTCTTCCCTCCATCTTTGAAAAAAGGAGTCACACGTTAAGTCGATCAACAACCCACTTGATCTGAAGCAGGATTAAAAGACAATACTCTGTTGTAGTGACTGACAAGCAGCTGGCTGTTCGAATGACCTGTTACTGACATTAATGGTACCTTAGTCATTAGCACTTAGCAATGATTAGCAAAATGTTAGATAACACTAAGTTAATCACCAGGGGTTTTTAGTTCTCTTGAAGCAGATCAGCTAATCAGTGTAACAAGTAACTTGGTCTTCATTTAAGGCACAGTATTCCCTTCTACAAGCTTATTTTCTCTCCCAACATAGTAGAAGCATTTTCTTCTATGGAAATCGTCCCCTCTAGGCAATAAACTAGCTTGTCAGATTTGGAAATGAAGATGATGTTCACAGAACTTACTGCTAGTTTGGATAACTCATATGCTTCCTTGACTTCATCAACTGCCAGAGCACTCTAAATTGTTGATTTCTTAAATGGGCATGCATTTTGGAATAACTGACCTTTCAAGTATGATAGTTAACCTGTTGTACAGCTGCTTATTCTGGATGTTTTATAAATATAGTTGTTTGTAAAGAAATAGAATTTAGTTTCTGTGATGATGGGCTACTGCATCCTCACTGTAACACAGTGGAGTGTTATGTGGGTGTATTTGAGTAATAAGTGTAAAGGCTGTGACTAACTTTGACCACCAAAAATGATCAATTGAATTCCTTGAATTTCTTTGAAGTGGAAGTCTGAGGAAAATTAATTACATTTGCCATTAGTAGGGCTGTTAAACCCCCAAGCCCCACACTTTCCACATACTTGGTTAACAAACCATTATTTAATATATGATATTATTGATGTGACATAATTTGAGGGCCAAATGTTGATGTGTCAGACTTCAAGTGGAGTATTCCTAAGGCTTTTACCTGGCTTTTTCATGTATTTATGACTTCCTTTGAAACTGTATGTTCTTCTTTCACCCCCTTTGAGCAGTTAGTATGATGCAATGCTATCTCAGGAACTGTCTAAATATGTATATTTCTGCATTTCATTACTGGTTCAACTGTCTGTATTAGCAGTTCTCAACTTCTGATTTCTTTTTATCCACCAGTGTCTTATGTCTGTGTGTAATTAGTGATGCTTCTGAACGTGTCAGACTTTACTGTGTTTTATATCTCTTTGCCAATCCAAGCAATGTAAATAAACTGTTGAAAATATCACTGCTTATGGCTTTGCTAAACAGACTTTTATGGGAATCCACTCTGCCTTTTATCATCAAATGTTGTGTTGGGCTCCAGCCTACAGCTCCACTCAGATTAGCTAGATAGCTAGTTGTAATTAAGTTTAAAACTTGGTGGGCCTGAATCTTCCAGAACCAATTTTTCCTTAATATATTCACCATTCTTACCTCTTCCCCTGGATAAATGTATCCATGGGTTTTTGTCCTTATCCATTCAAAATAAATAGCTGAGCTAAATGTGCACTGGCACTTAGATAATAAAGTGGTTTTAGGAGATAAACTGTTCAATAAATGCTATGCTAAAAAATGGACAGCAGTTTTTGCTTTCTTTCTTGATAATTTTGGAAGAGCATCTTCAGCCTTGCTAAACTTGTAATAACCAGTCTATCATTATTCCTCTGGTCTTTTTTAATTCCCAAATTATTTGTATTTAGCTTCTCTCTTGTTCACTTCCATGCAAAACCAAGTGAAACTCTGGTGCTTACTGTGCTGTCTAATCTTGCCATTACCACCACTGCACAGCTCTGTTGCTGCTAAATGAATAGAAAATGATTGTTCAGAGTGCTGAGCTCTTCTGCTCTCCATTTGTTGCATATGACTTTCTAGTTGTTTACTTCTGCTCAGCCTTGCTAACACTTGAAGGAGAAGAATGAGGAAGCTGCTGCCTGCTTTGCCTCCAGGGTGACTTTACCCTCTCCTGCATTCTGGTTGCATTATTATATTAACCTGTTATGTTAAGTTGCAGCATGACATGCCTCTTTTTATTAAAAAATAAATGCACTGTCAAAAAAAAATAATTTTTGGACTTGGAGAGAAATGGCAGTCTCCTGATCACTAACTGAGATGATGTTCTTTATGTAGTCTTCTGCTCTTTGCACTTGGAGGTGATGTACCCTGCACAGGTAACTGAAGGCACACTTGGTCCCAAATTGGTGAGAGTTTCCACTGCCTCAGCATTGAGCTGGAGCCCTTAACTGCTCCTTGGATACTGACTGTCAGAGGACCAGAAGTTTTTCAGTGAGACAGAAAAATGAAGACAATGAGATTTTGAGGTTTAAAATAACAAGCTGATAGGTAACAATTAACACTGATTTGCTGATTTCACAACTTTTTCTCAATCTAATTACCTAGGGAAGTGTAAGAGATCTTTTGGATACTGCAGAGAAAATTAGGAATCATCTGCCCCAATTTTGGTAAGACAGTGTAGGAGAAGTTTGCCAGGAGAGGGGAAGCTGCTAGTGAGTGAGTATGAAACTGGCTGATCTCTGACCAGTGGGCAACAAATCTGATCAGTATCCACTGGGGCTGTACTGAGTGGGGCTCCCTGGGGGTTTGTGCAGTGTTTCTATTGACTGGTTAACAGAGTGGGAGAGAGTGCTTATTGGTTTTACAACAGTCACAGCAACAAGAAATCTGAATAGGTGACATAACAGGATTGGAGCTGCTTAATTTTGAGGTGTTCCAGAGTGACAGAAACAAGCAAAAAGAAGGAACATTTTCAAATGAGAGGTTTTCCCCCCTTCTGTACTACATGTACATGTAGCATTAGAACAAGTAGTTCCCCCCATAATTTTGGGGGGTAATTTGGTTAGTGTTTTAAATTTTAGGTGAGACTGCTCCTCAGGATCAGAATTTTAAATGATTAACACTTCTAGCATCTAGCTGCTGTGATATGTGCCTTGTTGAGTGACAGTAGTTTTGTGCCACACCTCCTTTCAATTATAATGCAGACAATTCAAGTCTCCTGAATAATTATTGTTTCAATTCAGACAGCTTAGTTGGATTAAGTATAATTTGTGAAGTCTTTACACTGAGGTTGCTGTATTAGTAAAAATACAGGATCTGTTCTACAACACTTTAAGGAATAAGCTTTGGGATAGAAAGGACACTTCTTTCCAACCTACCTCTCCTTCACTTACCACTGTGCTCGACAGTTAGTCAGCATACAGCAGGATTGTTTTCATTCCAAAAGACTGGAGTTCTCTGAAGAGGAAGTCAAAAGACAGTTGTTTAAAATGCAACCTTCTTGTACAAAAATCAAACTGTACAAAATCTACCAGTTCAATGGGCCCCTACTCCTTGCTACAAGAATCCTTACTCTTAACTGTTTTAAGCTGGTGCCTCTTACAAATGAAGAACATCTCTCAAAGGCAAGGGCTGGCTGCTGGGTGGAGATGTCTCACTGTTCTGACCCAGACTTCCCAGGACAATGCAGTTTCTAACAGCGTGCTTGCTTGCTTCCCCTCTTGGGAGGTGCATCTTGGAAGTTCAGGGTAGTAGTGCTCCCAAGAGAAGAGTCCTTTGAGTAGGTGTGTGATGTGTGCGTTGCCATGGAGTTTATTAAAGTACACTCTTCAACATTTTGAGAACACTGGGCATTGTATTGCCAACCTTTGTTACTGCTTGAAGCACAGAATAGTGCTCAGAAGCTTAGACTATAAAAGGTGTTTAAGAGGACTGTTGGGTGGTAGTCTGAGGGGAGGACATAGACTAAAACTTCCACTGAAGCAGCTTGGTAATCAAAGAAGCATTAGTTTGTATGCTTAACAAAATAAATTTAAAAAAAGCAACCCACTGAAATGTTAAAGAAGCCAGCAGTTGGTGAAGAGACTGTGGAAAGGCTGGGGCACCAGCTGGAGCTCAAGTCATATCCCTGTGTTAATATCTGAATCACGTGGACTTCTCACAAAGCTTGGTCGGGGCCATTCACAAATGCATACCTAGAATTCACAAACATCCATTCATGGCAAGTATTTAAAGAATTTATGGACTAAGATTAATGTTTTATAGGCTTTTGTTCAAAGAGAAAAGGTGGCAAGATTACAGCTGCTTGAGAGTACCTGCTTGTGAATCTGTGGTAGATTCAAAGGGACAGCTTGACCCGTATTTTGCAGAAAAATAGTCGTTGCTTCAAAAATAAGAACTGAAAACTCCACTGTGAGATGAATGTTTCCAACCTCTGAAAGCCAGCCATCAGAGACAACACAGGGTCTAGCTAGAATGTACTTGAGAGCTTAAGACACTGGCTGCCTGCTCTGTGGAACTGACATTGGAAAGGTGAAGACAAACTGGTGCTGTGGTCTTTGCCCTGGGACTGGTTTTAAGCAGAGAGCCAGAAACCTGCTCTCTCCCATCAGCAAGGGGAGCTAAAATGGAAATAAGAGCACAGTGAAAATCAGCTAATTAAACATCTAGTGAGATAGTTGTAACTCGGTCAGGCATCAGGCAAACAAAAGTAATTTTTAGATAAGAACATTAGCACTATTTAGGGCTGAATTTTCAGCTGGCACTGAGTATCCTGTCAGCCTCCATAGAAATGCAGCCATGCTTTTGTATGCCTGATTTAGGCAGTTAGAAGTGCAATTACCACCCTACCTGCAAACTGTAATTAGCTTAATCTTTCTTGGTGCCTTTATCAGCTGATCCATACAACACTGGGTCTAGTAGAGTCTGTAGTGGGAGCTGCCCTCTGCTGTGGAAGCAAGTTATTTGATATATAAATACATGAAGTAGTAAAAAAGATCCTTATAAAGAGATGTGAAACATCCTTTTATTTTTACTCTACATGGGAAGGCCTAGTGTGGGTGCTTGATATCAGTGAAATTAAGCAATTAAAGTTCTGATGTTTATATTAATATGAATAAAAAGAGGAGAGCCTTTATACCTCTCATTTCCCCTTTCCCTGGAGGACCTTGAGGAGGAAGCAGGTGGCTTTTGGCCCAATGCTGGAGCACCCAGTTTACCAGTCTCCTGGTCAGTTTGCCAAAAGAACTGCAGAACCCATCCTATGTTGGGAGAGGTAAAATCTTGTGCCTACCAAAGCCCAGAAGCAGACTGGGTTCTGCCTCACCAGCTCAGTTTTCCCTGGCACCTGTGAAGATTGGATAAAAGAAGACTTCTTGCACTTCTGTTCCACCACTTATTCCTCCATTCACAGACTGAAGAAAGCCCAGCAGCCTGGTAAGCACACTCTCTTTTTATTAATGGATTCTTAAAAATGGGATTGACTGGAATATAAATTGTATTACCTGAACTCTTGGAAGTTTTGTCTCACATATTGTTAAAAAGGATAATGTTTATTTGTCAGTGTTTGGGGATTTTAACTATCTTGTATAAATATTCAACTTCAGTCTTTCCCCAAAGAGTAATCTATTGGTTATGTTGGATTGTGAGCTAGATGCTTTCTGCCTCTCTGGGATGTCAATGATATTTCAGTAGTTTCTCCAATGTTTCAGGCTGCAGGGAATGTAAATATAAGCATAAATGATTTTGAAAATGTGCCTTTTTTTCTGTGTTTCTATGGCTCGTGCATTAGAGCTGGCATGGCTGACAAATCTGTGCTGATTGCTAATTAAAAAGCTGAATATATTAAGGAGTTTCACACTTCCATTTCTTCCTTGGATTGAAACCCTAGCTGTATGAGTGAGTGCTAGTGAAGCTCTAATGGATACAGTCTAATTACTTGCCATTTTTGCTTTGACTTAACAGTTCATGAATTACAGTAGCCCTGACTGACAGATCATTGCTGATTATTAATTAAATGGCAGAATTCAGTTTTATGCACCTCCAGCTTCTACCCCCACAAAAAGTGACACTCCATATCTTAACAAAAAAAAAGCTTTCTTTCTGCTTGTTTGTTGATATGTAAAAGCTGATGGTCTCTTTTCTCTGGAAAACAAAAAAATTCTTAAGGCACGTTTAACAATAGGAGTGGATAAATATATTTCAAAAATAAAGTTACTGCTGTGTTGCTGATAAAGGAGGCTTTGGAGAGAAAGTGTTGAAGGCAGTATAACAACTCAGCATGTTTCCTGGCATTCTCATTCTCTTACGGATGGTCTCAGCCCTCATTTACTGAGCACAAAGAGCAATAAGATTTTTAGTTCTTTATCTGCAGGAGAGGACAATTCATTCCCTGAGTCACCCAGATGCTAGAGGAAATGCAGGAGTGGCGTGTCCTACTTTTTCTTTCTCTTCGTCTGCCTTTTGTGTTCAATATACCCAGAGGTTAATCAGGTTCTTGACAGGACTACTACTCTCCTAATCTGTGGTATATTTTAATTTGTACTTGTAATCAGTAGAAATGAGCTGTTGAGGTTGGGAGTCCTTGTGATGTTGGTGTTTTTCTAGTCCTGAGCAGCAGTGAGTAGAGTTATGGAGAGCTGGTAAATAGTCTAAATCTGCTACAACTTTTCTCACTTAATGCCCAGAAACACTTCCATTCCACACTTTAAATTAAGAATAAGGCCTCATTAAAAGTGCTACAGATCTTTTTTTGAAACAGCACATTCAAGACATTGTAGTCTGATAAACTTTGTGCTGGTTTCAGTCCCTGCAGTTGTGACAAGAACACACTAAAAATGTAATCCCAAAAAGAATAACTGCACCCCTGAAAAAAAGTAAGCTTCTCTGATCTCTTTCAGTTTGTGAGCACACCTCTAAGTGTGTGAATATTTCAATGTATAGTTTATAAAAATCCATCAAAGATAATGCTCAAGAGCAAAGGTCAAAAGAAATAGTATTTTACTTGAGATCCCATCTATCAAAAAGCACAGTGTAAAAATTCTTGGCATGTAGGTGATCTTAATGGTCCCTTCTGGACTTAAAATGCATTACAGAGAGAGACCGTGAAGTCATTTTTATAATTTAAAGCTTTATCTTTTGTATGCTAGTAATTCTTCCTGTCTGAATACCACTGTTCACCTTAAGCAAAATAAGGATTATGTTACTACTGTGAGATAAAAAAGACTGCATTCTTGTGGTCAATACTCAATAATAAATGTAAAATGTGGCATTCTAATGGGTAGCGGAAAGGTCCCTTTCTCTTTGCTCCCACTTCTCCTATCTAAAGTAAGTATTTAATATAATTGTTATTAATAGCAACCTAGAAGAACAGATTTGTACAAAGACAAGACTGTGGCAGGGTTGGAAAACCAGCCTATCCCAGCTCATCATCACTGAACTACCAGAGTAATAATTAGGAAAACTTTACGAGCAAAATAAGTTCATGTGGAATCCTGAAATTAAGTCTTTTGATGACAAGAGTTCAGAAAACATTTTCTGATACTTGCCTACATGGTTTTGTGTCTCTCATGATGGTGTTATCTTTTTAAAAAAAAAAAAAAAAGGGAGGGGGAAGATTTTTACAAAGGTGTATGGAAATGCAGGGCAGCTGCTTTCAGCAGGCACTTCTGAAACTCCACCGAGACCTACTGTGCCTCATTACCTACATGTATCTGAGACATGTGAGATCTGCCCGCCCTGGTAGTCTTGGTGAATACCAAGATAAAGCTTTCTGCAGCTGACAGCCCACAGGCTGGAAAAATTCCACTGTTTCCTCTCTTTGACTAGGCAATGACTGGGATGACTCAGCTGATGTAGTTAGTGTAGCGAGCGTGACCTTTTCGAAGCAGAGCGCCGGATGGAGCTTTTTCGCCTCTACTTTTCCAATTTTCCTTTCCTCAAGAATGACCAGCTTCAAAGAAAAAGTTCACCACTCTAATTGAATATTCTCCATATTGAGGGGGGTAAAAATAAACATTCTTCTCGGTTTATTCACGCATAAAGTAGAACCATCCAAGTGTGACATCTGAAGGGAACGACATGATTATACTCTGAAATGAGAACAAAGTTCATCTTGTGCGATTTCTTATTTTTTTGCCCTCAGACTTTGAAAGAGGAAATCTTAACACCATTAAAGCTCAAGAAAGCCAGGGCTGGGAGCTCCTGTGTTAACCTTTTTAGTATTCTGCTGGCTAATTGTCTGTCTGTTCCACCTTCTCCTCCCAGGTTAATGGGGTGGTTAACGGGGGAGGACAGGAATGGTTGGCCAGTCATACCACAAAGCAAACTGAAAAGGTCAAAGTAACGAGCTGTATTATTCATGGGCTGTGCCATGCAGAGGTATCTTGGATCTTGTGTCTGCTCATGATGAATTGCAACAAGAACAGGAAACAACCCAACGTGAAATTGTCTTTTGTGACAATTATTGCAATTCAAATGGAAAAATGTAAAACTGTGGCCTGCTGTTGTTCTGGTTTTTGAGATTAAAGATGTGTGATCACATCTAGCCATTGAATAAGCAGCAGCTTGTGTTTCATGGAATCACAGAATTGCCAGAGTTGGAAGGGACCTCTAGAAATCATCTAGTCCAACTCCCTTGCTAAAGCAGGATCTCCTAGAGCACATTGCTTAGGGCTGTGTCCAGATGGATCTTGACTATCTCCAGAGAAAGACTCCACAACCTCTCTGCGCAGCCTGTTCCAGTGCTCTGTCACCCTCACCATAAATAAGTTTTTTCTCATATTTGAATGGAACTTCCCATGTTCCAGCTTATTCCTGTTGCCCCTCATCCTGTCACAGGGAACTACTGGAAAGAGCCTGGCTCCAGCCTCCTGGCACCCACCCTTTAGATACTTGTAGGCATTAATAAGATCTTCCCTCAGCCTTATATTCTCCAGGCTGAAGAGCCCCAGCTCTCTCAGCCTTTCCAAAGGGAGATGCTCCAGTCATGTTTATTGCCCTCTGCTAGACTCTCTCCAATAGTTCCCTGTCTCTCTAGAACTGGGGAGCCCAGAAGCAGTATTCCGGATGTGGCCTCACCAGGGCAGAGCAGAGGAGGAGAATGACCTCTCTCGACCTACTGGCCATCTAGCCCACACTCCCTCAGTTGCCTAATGAGGATGCTTTGGGAGCCAGTGTCAGAAGCCTTACTGAAGTCGAGGTAGATGACAATCTGCTGCTGTCCCCTCATCCAGCCAACCAGTCATAGAAGGCTAGCAGGTCCATCAGGCATGATTTAAGGTACCTCTGGAGCCAAGAGGGGGGCTGCACCTTCCCGGCCCGCTCTCACACAACCTGCTACCCAAACTGTTGGCCATGCCCCCCCTGGTTGGAGCTGCCAGTTCCTGCCAGGCAACTCCTCTCGGTGCCTGTGGCAGCTGTGGCGCTTTCGCCACCTCAGCCACGGGTGCCAGACACGATCAGCTGCCCCCCCTCTGATTGCACAGCTTCTCAGTTGGGCTGTCAGTATAATGTAGTGTATGTGGATATAGATTCTTCTGATTTTGGCCATGGACTTGGTTATGGAAGTTCTGTGTGGTGCCTAATGTCCCTCTTGTGTCTTCTCTATTGCTAAACTCATTGTTAGTCTATAGCTTTCTTATTATGAGTGGTTCTTTTTACGTGGTGTTTTGTTTAGAGGTGTTAGTATGCTGACTCCTAAGAGGCCATCTAGAATGGACTGGTGGACAGCCAGCTTAGCCAGAGCCAGCAGTGTGCCCAGGTGGCTGAGATGGCCAAGGACATCCTGGCCTCAGGAACAGCGTGGCCAGCAGGAGCAGAGAAGTGATTGTGTCCCTGTGCTCAGCACTGGTGGGGCTGCACCTCGAGTGCTGTGTGACTTCTGGGCCCCTCACTTCAGGAAGGACATGGAGGGGCTGGAGGGGAGACCTCATTGTGCTCTACAACTACTTGAAAGGAAATTGTAGGGAGGTGGGGTCTGGGGTCTTTTTATCCCACTGTTTTGACAGAACAGCCTTCACAAAGAGGGGAAGTGAAAAGTGTTTAAGACCAAGCTCTGTCTGGTCTTTCTTCTCTGAGTCAGAATTAGTGTTTTAACCCAACAATAAACACATACCTGACTCTGCTTGTGCTCATCATTCCTTCCAGGGCTTAGTACAGAAGTTCTGGCATTTACAAGGAAGAACGGATTGCAACAGCAAGCAAAGCAGAAGAGTTACAAGGCAGTCCTGGGGCAGAGGGTGTTTATTTCTCCCCTTTCTTTAAACTGATGTAGTGTTCTTTGCTTTTCATTGAGTGGTTTCAATTGACATCAGTTACCTGGGGCCAGTGAACCCAGCTGTCAACAGATAAATCATTTTTGTGACAATAAAATTCTGTGATGGAGGGAAACAAACCCACATAATTCATTTGGATACTGGTCTTGGAAAGAGAAGTGACCTGAAAGTGGAACTCCTGGGCAGCGGTCTCAGATGTGTCCTTTTGATATAAAATAGCCACAGCAACCATGGGCCAGACTGTTTTTAGTGTACCCTTAACAAAAAGGAGGGTGAGGAATAAAGTTTCACTTGTAATAATATTTTCTGAATGAAAGAACCGTGATATGTCGTCACCCTGTAGAAATGGCCAGTTAAGAGGCCAGAGAATCATTACAATACAGCCTGCAATTTCTACAACAGGCAAGTTAATTCTTAATAAATTTTAATTTTTGTAGGTGATCCTAGTGAAGCTCATGCTTTAGAAACTATGCTGCATGCAGCAAGCATCACGAATCCATCCCCCCTGCCACTTCTTCCCCATATGCCCAGCTAAAGTGTAGAATATTCACAGAGTGAAGTTGACTCTCAACGAGTCCTGAATAAAATACTATGCAGGTTTGTGTCTGGGAATCTGTGCATGACAGATGGGTGTTTTTGGAAAACAGTAACGCCCTTCTCCATGATGGAGGCTCCTCTTTTGCTTTGTTTTATAGCTGACTTTATCTCCTGACAATGGCTTTACTTTGTGGCTTTCTGGAGGCTAAAGGGCACTGTAGCCAGGTGTTGGCCTAGATGTTTCTGACACCTAACAGATTGATTTGGGCTATGACCTCTCTCTTCCTCCCAGTGGTTTATTGATCTGCAGTGTAAGACAAGTTTTCTGCGTTACCTGGTACCTGGAAAGTGAAAGGTCACACCTTGTCTTGGATCTGGGTCTCCATGGGACTAGTATATCTTTCTCAGCTCGTTTGTGTTGCACCCACAACCGTTTTTCAGTGGCAATGTTGCCTTTTTTGTTCTCAGATATCACCAGTTTTCAGTGCATTTTATGTCTCATTCTAGGTGAAAATACTGGATTTTGCATTAAATGTTGCAGTATTGTAAGCCAGCTTTCATCAAATTTAGAGCATTTGCTTAAAGCCTCACGATTTACAAAAGTCTGTGTTCCCTGTGACTTGATGATCCGTGGGGAGCTGTCTGCCTGATTTAGTGTCTGTCTGCTCATCAAAGATGGATGATTGCCACTATGTATCATAAAACCTCACCTGACAAAACCAACTTCATAGCAAAATAATGCCATCTCCAAAGGGCAATAACTCTTCATTTCTCTGTCCCACGTGTTTAAGGATCTCAAGCTAGCTCAGATTTCCTCAAAAAGATTTCGTTATGCTTATTCCGTTAACAATGAACAAAGGACTATCAAAGCTTTTGCCAGTTTTCTCTTAGTGTTCAAAAAACTTTTATGAGAGCCTAGAAAGATGCTCTCCAGCAGCTAAAAAATTTGTAGGATTTAGACTCCTATCTCTGAAAAATAAGTAAAGGGAATTAAGTGGCTAAATACCTTTGAGGTCCTGGATTTTAATTAAATCTTAGAGCCAGGAGGTAGAATTTTTCTTTTCTTTCTATCTTTTGTTTAAAAGTCACCTTTGAATGAGAAAATATAATGAACTGAGTGCTGAGTTTATAGGGTAAGGTTATTTTCTTGCAAAGTAAACACAGTGAACAAGAGGGAAATGCCAGCCTGCATGTGTCAGCTGGGATGGCTGTCAAACATCATCTAATGTCTTGGCTGAAAGTTGTGTTCCTCTGCTCACTGGCAAGAGGTCTCAGGGGATTAGGGAACCTGTGCTCTCTTGAGGACATGGAAGATATGTCTGCAGGACTGACTGCTGCCAGGGGGGAGTGTTGATCTGCTGGAGGTTAGGAAGAAGCTGCAGAAGGACCTGGACAAGGCTAGGTTGATGGGCTGAGGCCAATGTCATGAAATTCAACAAGACTAAGTGCAGAGTCCTGCACTTTGGCCACAATAACCCCAGGGAGCACTACAGGCTGGGGGAAGAGTGGCTGAAGAGCAGCCCAGCAGAGAGGGACCTGGGAGTACTTACTGGTTGACAGCCAGTTAAACATGAGCCAGCGGTGTGCCCAGGTGGCCTGGAAGGCCAATGGCATCCTGGCTTGTATCAGGAATAGTGTGGCCAGCAGGAGTAGGGATGTAATTCTCCCCCTGTACACAGCACTGGTTTTCCATGCTTCTTGGGTGATAATCAAACCAGAAGGATCTTGTAGAGTTTGGATGCAGAATATTCTCAGAGCAGAAAATACAAGCCTCTCTTTGGCTGGGTGTTGCTATTTAAATAAATAAGGCTATTTAAAATAAGCCTTTTGCAGACATTTATTCCACACACTTAACACTAACAAAGTGCAGGAGTGTCTTGCTAAAGATACCCCGCAGGGAGAGGAAGGCTCATTACATAGAAAAGTGACTCTTCTTGACCTACCTATCAAACATCTAGTGTTAATTTTCTTGTTCGCTGTGTGGCCATGTCTTCAGAGCTGGTAAGGGACAGTATTGCATTTTCAAGGCTCTAATGTTGCTGTGTGAGTCCTCTTCACTTTCATTTATTCCATCTTATCTATTCCCAGCGTTTTGTTCTCTAAGTAATCATCTTCTGCTTGTTATAAGTAGTCTTCAATTAGTCCACTCTGCAATGAGAAAGAAGTGGTGTCAGAAGCGTTTCCCTTCCCTTCTATAAAAACTTAAAAAACGTTTGCAATTAGTTTATTTCAAAGCTAATTGTCATCAGAAAGAAAAATACATGAAGGCATCTCTCATACCATTGGCTGGAGTAGCGGTACCTGATTTTGTAATTTATTCTTTTTTTTGGTCCCTTTCCATTTGGATTCTATTACTTTACTGCTGTGGAATGGACTCTTTCATTGAAATCTGCACATTGAAAACAGGAATTTATCACAACTCTGTCTTTAAATGGCATTGGAAAACAGCCACTTTAAAAGGAAGGGATGATGAGGAAATTAATCTCAGGCAAGTTTTTCTTGATAAGGAAAGAGAACAGAGGCTTCTGGCATTTATATGCCAAAAATCAGCAAAAGGAGAAAAATGACTATTCCACATTGCCGTGGCAAGAACCATTTTTCTATTAAAATGAAATGAAGTTCTGAATAAATGTTTTCCCATGAGTATAATACATTAAAGAATATAGCAAAAAATAGATGACCACAATGTGCCCCCAAATAAAAACGTAATTATTCTAATAAAGAGTACATTCAAAGAGACACAACTTCCTTGCAAAGGTGATTTCAAAACAATCAAAAATATAGATTAATAGTACTGTGTACAGGTATTCTGTAAATACCAGGCATTAATAATTTTATGACTCTCTCTGCCCATACTTTACCTTTATTCATGCCTTTTGTCAGCTTTTGCGATACGCAGCGTTTCTGTAAGGTGAAGATGAGAATCATCTCCCTTCATACTGAGTTATTCTCAAGACCTAGACCCTATGCAATGTGAGGATTCAAAGAATCAATCTTCCAATTGCATTTTAAGCTGTAATATTTAAAAAAAAAAAAAGTCCCAATCGATCATCCTGACAGGTGTTCAGCAGAGTGTGGCTGCTGCGGGCACGACACAGAAGAGCTGACTGGGAATTAACCTGAGCATGGCTTCCTATTGTATTTATTAATATATTGAGCTGTTCCTAAAGTGTTCCTCAGCCCTGAAGGTGAAGCTGTGGTTTGTGTTGCTGAGGGAGGTGTGTGAGAGAGAGACAATGAGGTGAGCAGCACAGTTTGTGGATGGTTAGTTCTGCCTCTCTGGGGTGCTGAGGGCACAACAAGGTGTTTGGGAGGGGGAGCTCTGCCTCCTCCTCCTCCCTGTGAAGTTTGCAGGGGTGACATTTGCAGTAGATGAGCTTTATGCGTGTGATGCCGTGGAAGAGTTTTCTACCACACGGGTGAACCTTGCTGGGTGCTTGCTCCTGGGCTTCTGGCCCTCCTTTGCCAGGAGATACCTTGCAACAGGAACATGGGGAGGTTGGGGCTCTCTGAGACTTGCAGGCCAGCTCTATTGTGATATGCTTATGGTATAAACATGCAGAGGATTATAGAAAAGAATCATTATGCTAGCCTCATTTTCAAGACACTGAAATAAAAGCCTGAGAAATTATTGATCTGATCAAAAGTACATGGGAAGTCTCAGAAAGACTAATCACATAGTGCCAAGTTCCAGTCTGAGGGATTAGCCATATTCAAAAAAGAGCAACAAGCCCCCAAGACTCTTCTGCAGCAGAGCAAATTAAACTGTCTACTTAGTTTTTAACTGCAGAAGAAAATTAATCTTTTCTGGTTTGGGGGTAGCGTTTGCATCTGGGTGAGCACAAAGTATGGTAAGAGGAAGGGAAACAGGTCCTGGGTAACAGGTAGGCTGTGGGGTGAGGGCGAAGGGGGCACCAGAAAAGCAGTAATTGTTCCAGCAACTCCTTTAGGACCATCCAGCATTGCCTGCACTGGTGGTGCCACCAGACAGCCCCAGTGAAATGATCTTCCTACCTTGAACCATGGCTCGGCTGCTCGTGTGCTTTTCGTATTTATAGAATACCTGTCAGCTCCAGCCTCCAAAATAAGTTTTAATATAGAATATCAGAAGTGGAAATAATAGTTGCTTACATAATTGCAATGTTACTGACACAACTGATGAGCTGATGATGTTATTTGCACAGCAGTGATGGCATTCAAGCCCTCACCAACTTACAATTGCACTGTATGCTCTGAGCCCTGGCATGATTTAAATTACCATACCAACACAATGAAAATACGGCCTCTTGACAAGATAAAGAGGGGAGGAATGGCTTAAAAATCTCTTTCTGGTGGCTGCAGTGTTCAGTAGTGCTTATTCATGGCTTTTTAGCTTGCACATTTCATTTTAAGAAAGTAAATTGGAAGCATTACGTTCTGCCTTTTTGCCTTGATTTAAAACCTCCCTGTGCCTGCTCTGCTGCTGCCTGACTGTGGGGAGCCACCTCCAGGGCTCTCATCAGGAAATGCAAATTTTTAAAATCAATAACTTCACTTTTTTTTTCCTTATTTTTTATTTCCCTCCCCCCCCCTTCCCCTGTAACTGTTTAAAAGGGAATCTGTGTGGAGGGGGGGTTAGGTAGAAGGACATAGTTTGTAAGCAGATCAAATGTGCTTGATCTTAGAGCTGCAGCTGTTGTAGGAATGTGGATTTGGGAAAAGACTGAGGATTTATTCCCAAACAGAGCAATAACTGGCCACAGACTGACACTGAGACTGAATCCTAGGGTTATATAGCTGAACCGTGCAGCCACTCTATAGGCTGAAGCAGCTCTGAAGCCCCAGTGAAGGGCTCTGCAGGACTGAGCTTCGACCTATTTTTAATCTTCCACTGCTATGACATCTTTCTTTCAAGATATCCTGAACTTCTGTCTCCCCAGTTACTCCCAGCAGTGCAGTGACAGTGTTTGTACTTTGGGTCAATAGGTAGAATGAAGATTAAGTGGAAAGAGGAAAGAAACAGAAACAAAAGATGTCTTTAAAGCAAATTACATGCTTAATCCACAGCACATCCATGTGGTGCTTATGTGTGCTTTGGGATCAAAGTAAGCAAAGAAGTGTAGGGGCTTGGGGACAGAAAATTGAAAATTAACCAGGTACTCCGTAGAGTTTATTTTGTGCTCTTACTTCAGTATTGCTTTTGTTTGACATTTCCCCAAAATTCTCCTTGGTACTTGAAGATATCAGCGGTGGAAACTGTTGATTTGGGGAAGGACAGAATAACAAGCAATGGAATTAACACCAAAAAACCACCTGGGCTTCTGTGAGAGTACAGATATATAATGTTGGTGTTTCAGCTCTCTGCCTTCAGTTTTGTACCCATGAGTGCACAAAGGGGAATCAAAGCAATGGGTGATGTTGGGTTTGTGTGTCTGTGCTAAGGAGAATTTAGGAGAGACATATCTCTTGGCTGATGCCTGAATGAAAATGAGAAACAGGATAAGAAAATCAAACTTGTTTGTCCCACCTGAAGGAAATGATACTATTTTTTAAGACAGAGGAATGAATGGGAAAGACAAAGCCTCCGTGTGTGTCCTCACACCAAGAAGCTGCTGGCCTTGATGGCACAGCTTTTGCTGTGCTGCTGAGACACCAGCACAGAGCTGCAGCACTGACAGGCCACTTCTCAAAAGTAATTCTGCTCTTTTATTCTCAGGGAGAATCCAGTAAATGGATGAGGTTGTGTCTGCTTCTCCTCAGTGCCACACATCGAGGCATTTTTACAGTGACATAGAGTGAGAAGGTGAAAAACATAATTAGTGCAGCAGAAGTACCTGGATGGAGTCAATTAGTCTGCTCTGAATTCCAGCTCTGAGTTTGCTGGGAGAAGAAAATTATTTGTGGCCCGTGTGAATACTGAGGTGATCAGCTCATTCTTAGCTGAAGCAGTTTTACATCATTCTCTAATGTTGGGCAGAAGCTGTAAGTGCTTATGGTTTTGGCACACTTCTGCAACCCAGTGTGTGCAGTGAGACCCCCAGCTCTTTGGGTGACAGGCAGTGCAGCAGGACCAGCTGGCAGGATGGGGTGTGATCAGGTGAGGCAATATATGGTTTCCCCTTGGCTTAGAATTTGACTCAGACCTACAAGAGTTTTTGAAAATGACATAATGTAGATCCACACAAAGATAAGGAACAATCCAGGCCTTCTTTGGAGCATATCAAAATCTTTCTAATCTTGCCCCTTTGTACATGTTGTCCAGTGATGGATAAAGGGGAGAGACTCTCTGCTGTGAGTGTTCTGTCCTGCTCTCTGGATGTCACCCTGGTGTCATGGAGGGATGTGTAAGCAGCACTTGCTGTCTGCAGCTGAATTCTAATCATGGGGAGATTCCAGTGTAAGGAACCTCTGGAGGTCATCTAGACCAACCTCCTCCTCAGAGCAGGGCTTTGTGGGACGTTCATATCTGCTTTTCTGAAAAACTTGCTGTCTTGTAGTGCCCTATCAGTCACTTCTGATCTTGCCTGAATGGGTCTGGTTTTGCCCTGAAATACTACAATGCAAGTGTATTCTTTGTCCTTCCTATGCCCTCATGGGGATAAGACATCCCTCATATGGTTCCCAAGTGCATGGCATGTAGCAGCTACGATGAGGGAACGCTGCAATACTATTCATCATTCAGCCTGGCTTTATCCAAGTCCTGATGGGCCACAGATGTCACAAAAGTTGTCAACCTTTGCTGCAAGGGGGCTGTTCCAAGGACCAGATGTCTGTGTTTGATGGCTTAATGACAGTCCAAAGAAAGCTTTGTGGCTTATCCAAAAAAAATAATGGGGAGTTATTCTAGTCATCTGCTAACTTGAAAGCACATGTCCTTTAAAAGATTAGCATGATTATGAACAAAAATACAAAATGTGAGTTGTAGTACCTGCTAAAGTGTTTAGAAGGAAACAAGAAAGAACCAGGATCCCATTGGGACAAACTCGTGTAGAAAAATAACTCTTTAGAAGAAACTGTAGGTGCAGAAGCAGTGAGCAGCCTCTGTAAACTGTACAGTTGTAAAGATCCATCTCGCAGAGACACGTGTGTAAGGATTGTCTCTAATGTCTAAACATCCCAACTTCCTAAATCCCAATACAAGTCAGAGAAGTCACTCTCAAAGAAGAGGCAGGTGCTTTTGAAAATACATGCAGGAGCTATAAATAACTTCTAATGGCAAAAAGGATCTTCTGGCATGCAGAATCTATTTTTATTCCTTGGGAGCTGTTAGTAATAGAAGGCAAATGAGCTGCTTTTAAACATGAAGTACCTCTCAACATTTTCCTTTGTCTCCCAGAGATACTTCCTAAAGCATTCCTTGGGGTGAACATAACCAAAGAAACAGTACTTGAAGGGCATATGAGTAGGTAGGGATGGCTGTATAGAGTAAGGAGGAAAAGGTGAGCATATGCTTTAGAAAAGCTATTGATACTTTAATAAAAAAAAACCCTAAAGTGTACCTTCCATTAAGGTTAGTTAGAAAAAAGGTTGCTCAGTGTCTGGAAAAAATCAAACATGATTTTACTGTTTGTGTGTGAAGAGAAGCCTAATGGAGCTGTGATGGTGGCTTTGGAACTGAGCAGGTTTACACAGTAGTGCCCAATCTGACCTGCCATGGGTTGGCAGTTTGTCTGGCGACGTAACCCATTGACTGCACAGCCCTGGCCTTGGGGCCACTTCTAGAAACGTTCAGAGCTTCAGGTGCTGATGCCAAGGACAAATATGTTGTCCCTCATGCTCTGTTTCTGTATTTCCATGTGCCTTGTTCCTCTGCTCTGCCGCTGAGTGTTTCCCTCCTGCAGCAACCAGCTCAGTGACACGGAAACCCAGAGTTTGCCAGTGGGTTCTCTGCACACTAGCAAAGCTCCAGTGCTGAAAGAAGATGGAGGAAAAAGCTTTTGCTGATGAAGAGCTGACTAGAAATAACATTGATGATGGTAATGAATTACCTTTATTAAGTACTTTACAACTCACCCCTTCGTAGTTGGCAAGATCTCCTGAAATCACAGCCCTGCACAGTGTTTACTATGAGCAGTCTTGTTGACTCATGCTGTTTTTCACAGCAGTAACAATACCTGTAACAAGTGTTTATAGGGCTGGAGACCTTCTCTGGTAGACGGCAGCAGGTAAGCAGACTGCTCATTTATAACTGACAGTGTGACTAGCAAGGGCTAGGGAAATGTTTATCTAAATCCTTGAGTGAGGAATGTTATTGCCCAGAATTATCTGTGATTTAACTGCCAGGCAGCTCCAACCCACCTACATTATTCCAGTTTTTAGGACATTTACTGCTCACTTGCTAGATTTGCTGCCATTTAAAATTATTCCAATGACTTATTGCACCTATAGCTTGGTGGAATAGACCAAGGCCTTTCTCATCACAAAGCACTATTTCCCAATTATATTAGCAGTGTTTTGTGTGAGGTCCCAAGAGTTATAGGTGTAGATGATATCTGTTAATAGAAACAGAGTTAGCTGGGAAAAAATCATGCTTTTATGTACAAAAACTTTCCCTCTGGTGTGGAACAGCAAACTTGAAACTCCCTACATCTACTTCAGATTTGAATAAAACCTTCTAAGCCTGAAAGATCACTGTTTCTTAGTAGCCCCAGCCTCTGTTTTGATGTTGCATTGCTGGTTTAGCTGTGATCAGCAGCTAGAGCAGTTCAGTGCATGGTCACTAAGTAGCTCAGCTTTATAGGTGGAAAATGGATAGGATGCAGTTGTTTTCTCCAGTGTAGCTGAGGGCCACATAGGCATCTCCCTGGGGTACCTTTTCTTCTCTTATGTGAGACACAAAGAACCAGAGACTTATAAGGGCAGGAATTGATTTTAGGGACCAGGAGCATTGATAACTCCTGAAATCCCATTGTCACCTCTCTTACACAAAGAGCTCCTTGAATGCTCTTCACGCTTTCATTGTCCTTATGGTGAGGCTGAACTTGTTAATGGGACTCTCTGGGTGCCTACATCTCTTTTGTATCCCCTCAGACTCAACGGGGCAGGCCTCATCTTCTGTTCATGTTCTCTCCTAACCTCCTCTGCCTGGTCTGAAAACTTCCCTCAGTGCCAGGTTGGAAACCTTTGCCATAGTTTCTTCTTCCTCTCGAGTCTGTGCTGGTTCTGAGTTAATCCTTTCTGGAATGTTTTAGTAAGTTTCTGCTAATCTTAGCTTGAAGCCAATCTTTGGTCAATTCTTACAAAATTTCTGTGTTTCTACCTGGTTGCTCTGCCCTTCACTTCCTCCACTCTCAGTCTACCTGAATCAGTGCCACAGGCATTTTCCTTTTGCATTTGCACTTTTCTGAATTCATCACACATAAGATGTTACACATTAGACTTGCATTCCTGTTCCAGAAAATGTGCTTTTCCTGTCCTTTCCCCTCTTTTGCTTTCTCCCTCCCTTTTTACAATGGGTCCATGGACTTGTGAAACGTGGCTGCATCACTGTCCCACAATGAGAATGAACCAGGAGTCAATTTTCTTCTATTAGTTCACAAATAGCCAAGCTGTCTCAAAAGAGTGCATCAAAATGCACCAACTTCTGAAGCCCCTGTGTTCTGAGGACAAGCACAGTTCCCAGTGGCTCTGCCATGGGCTTGGATGACTCTACAAGATGCTACAAAGTCACATCCATCACCTCACTGCCGTGGTGGCCACACAATGCTATTCAGCAACACGTCCACTTTCCATCAACACACAATGAATCTCCCTTCTTGCTCCTCTGGGTGAGCAAAAGCCTAGCAAGTCCATGGCCCTCTTCCATGGCTTGATTTTCAATTAAGAGATAATGTCAGTGGAAGAGCACAGTTCATCAGATAGTGTTCCCCTGCTGCTGCAGGAGGTAGAGATGTAGTAAGCAGAGGTCAACTGCTGAAAATCTATGTGTCTGGCTAAAAGATATATAAGATGATAGGCTGATTTTACTTCATTTCATATTCACATATATTAGTGCAGCTCTTGTTATATGCTTATCCTTATGTAAGTTACATCTGTTCTTTTATTCGCTTGTCCATGTTTGCTCTGCTTTCAGACTGATGAAACAGGCATTGCACTGAGCTCAGCAAATGATGGGCATAATAACTTATCTAAATTGCAAAGTATGCCATGCCCTTGAGGTAAACTCAGATGTGAAGGTTTTATGAAGTGTCTCACATGTGGAAGTGTAAGGAAGTGTTTATTTGCCAACTCCTGTCTATCCTTTGGCTGTTCAAATGATGTTAAGAGGATCCTATGAAGCTGCTATGAAAGCCTAGGGGCTAGAAGGAGAAGCAGAACTACATTATTATCTTTATGGGGGAAGCAGAGCCATTCTGCCACTTGCACTTATTTGGCTCTCCTCTCTTTGGATGTCAAAAGTTTCTGGTTGATAGGCTCTAAAGTATCTATTTATTTAATGAAATGCCTCTCCCTGTAACAATATTGTGAGGCTTTATTAATGATTTTATTCTTATGAGACTGGAAAGTAATATGTTTTTCTTTCTTTCTTTTTCTCTTGAAAGGCTGCAGGGAATCCAAGGCTGTGTAGAGGAACAGGGGGGAATTCTTGCTGGTTTATGTGTCTGAGAGACTGTAACCTCTCTGCCTATCTATAGCTGCTGTAGAGTCCTGCAGTAGCCATCCAGAGACCTGGTTCCTTGAGTTACTCAGGGATAAACTCTACTGCTAGTCCCAGCAGTCTTGTTCACATCAGATTTCACTTAGATCATATAGAACTCTGTCAGTTACTAAGCTAGTCAATAATGGCCAAACTTGGCCCAAACTTGCTTAAGACACAGTGGCTGGACGTGGTTGAGTTCTCAGGTTAGTTCCCCTCAATCTCTCTGGGAGGTTTCCTGCTCATTGTTGCTGATCCTTGTGCACTGGAGGTTATTGATCTGATGGCTGGGCTAGGTTGGTCTTCTAAAAAACAAGAAATTGAAATGTAATTTGAATTAAGAAGAGAATCTACTCCTCAAAATCCAGTAAGCAAAAATAAGTTTGTACCTCTCTTCACCCATGAAGACTTAAACTTCTTTAAAAGTGGAGGTTTGATGATCTTTCCCATAGTGTTTCCTATTAACTACTTTGGGAAGGCTTCCCTTTCATAAGGGTGGCTCCAGAGAAGTCCATTCTCATGGAATGCTGACCGTGTGAAACTTAAGTATGTTCATAAGTAAACCTATAACAAAATTTGGATAGTGCCAGTAACCATAAAAAACTTCCAAAGCCCTAGTATGGTGCCTTGAATCCTCTGTGAGCCCAACAGCCTGGACACCAGAAAGTTCTATTTGGGAATTTTTTTTTTTTTTTTTAGGAAGATGTTCCTGATGTAGACAGGGACTCAGTCCCTCTGTTAATTGCTTAGAAGGTCTTAGACCCAGATATCTGTTTCTCCAAATTGCTAGCACAAAGCTCACATTTTAACCAGGAGACTGTAAAGAAAAGTGTTGGTAAAATCCTGGAGAATAGGGATTTTGGGAGACTGTCCCAGCCCGTTTTTCCTGCCTCTGAACCATTCTTCAGGGATATCTACTATGTGGCCAAAGCCTCTGCAGGAGAATATTTCTTGATCTCCCAAGGCAACCTGGGTCATCTCTCCTTGTGGCCTGAGAGTCTGTAGTCTGGTAATGCTGAGAAAGGTGCATTCTGTGCAGTGGTGTTCTCTTTTCTCCAGCTAATTATGAGGTCATTTTTCATTTCTTTGTATTTAAAGCTTCCAAAAACAATTAGCCCAGTTGATTAATTAGTTCTCTTAAAAACATAAATTTGTCAGTGGATTGGATGAGCAGCACAGCACTCACAACACTTGAAGATATTGCTGCTTCATCACTCCTGTGCATTCAAAATAGCCCAGATAAATTTCAAACTAATTTGATAAGCCCTCCACTGTGACAAAAGGAAAAGTGTTTGGGTGTCAGG
Source organism: Chaetura pelagica (assembly GCF_000747805.2). Classification (NCBI taxonomy): domain Eukaryota; kingdom Metazoa; phylum Chordata; class Aves; order Apodiformes; family Apodidae; genus Chaetura; species Chaetura pelagica. Next base: position 850,344 of record NW_009954321.1, on the reverse strand, counting down.
CTTTGTGCCCTTCCATGTCAGATTTCAGGCTGAAGGAATTTTTTATGGTTGTTTCCAGATTATAAACCACTGTGATTTGTAATGGCAATTCTGACAGACCCTTTAACCATTTGGAAAACAGGCCCTGCTGTAATTCTGCTGCATTAGAGAGAAAAAAACAAACAAGTGAGTGCTTTCATTAGGTGCAACAGCTGTTTCTATTGCAAAAGCCAAACTTGCCTGGTGGTAGCATAGCTGTCAGCTTTCCAGATTTTTGCATTTATAGCTGATTGTATAAACTCCTTTATGTTCTTTTTCACTTTCCAATGTATGTGAATTAATTAAACAGCACAAATACAAATAAGTACCGTGTAACTATGTGTGAAGGTTCTTTGTAGGCTTCTGACAATCACCATCATGTGATGAGCAAACTGAGAAATACTGGACTTTTCCAAATGATTCCAGCACAAGTGGTATTCTGTAATCCACACCACACTGACTTTTAATCACCAGATTTAATCCTTCTCCTTAGCAAAGTATTACAATTATTTAACCTAGCGTAACTTTCTTAATTAGAGCTGATTTTAACCCCCCAGCTTCCTGAGTGTTTTCCTGTGTCCTCTATTACAAAAGATTATATTTTCTGAGAGTATGCTGAATATACTGAGATTAAGTTTTGGGGGAAAGTACAAAAGAAAGGAAGTATTTGATGATGTTTTAAATGTCTTTGTTCTGATAAAATACAGGAACATGTTTTTGTATTATGAAGCAAACAGTAAGTTCTACTTGGAACAAGATGCCTCAAATCAAATAGTTATTTGACTTGTCAAAAATGAAATTCAAAACCATGTTCAGAATGCAAACTGACTTTGAAGCTCCACATGTTAAAGTGGCAGAGAGCATGTCCAGTAAATTTTATTCCTAAATATTGATTCCTGTGGCATAATATGGGATACCAATCCATTTTTTTAAATTGTAGCTTGATTTCCATTAAGATTACACTGAAAGTAAAAGTATCCAGAGACAGATAAAGGATATACATACATTCTTACATACAGAAGAATACACAGAAAAAAAATACTTTGTTTTACTGAATTTGCAATGTGTCTTTTGAAATACATTTGGTGGTGGTACCAGAAAGGTTCCCTCTTTTAATGAGCCTTAAATTAATACTTAGATATCTGTGCACTTGGTCTAGCTTTCAGCCACCACCCCCTCAGCAGCCTCTGAACTGTGTCTGGAGTTGTGAAAGTCAGGCTGGCTACTCAAACACCTAATGGTGCATTAAAATCCAGACTTCTGGAAAAATTGGAAACTGTGTTTGATATTTAAGTCTAATGTCTGAAAATGGAAGGGATAAGTGCTAGTGAAGTACAGAGATAAGGCTACTTGTAAATATATCGTTGACTCTTTGCATTCATCTTATCAATATTTACTATATATGGCAGGAAATATGTCTGTACTTGTATACATTTATATAACTACATATCACATGTAGCAGTTGTGTTACAAAAGATTCTCATGGGATCTGTAGGTACGTGTGAGAAATTTAGAGACTATCCTGGTGCAATGTAAAAACAGTATGAATATTTATCCTTTGTTTTGCCTCAGGAGTATTTGAAAGAGATGAAATCCAGTCTATAATTTTGGGCATTTAGGTTTTGGTTACTTTCTGAAAACATTCTGTACTTGGAAAACCTTTTATGAAGAGCCACAGATCTGACAGCTAATGGAGGCAATACACCTACACAGATTCTCAGAGGATGTGCCTTCTGAAATTTTAATTCAAATCACTTGGATATATGGACTCTGAAAGTGCCTTAACCCTCCACCCCTGTGATTTTGTCTTAGACATCTGTCTTATTTGTTTATCGTGGTCACACTGGCTCATGACAACCAGGGTTTGGGTGTTCAGTATCTTCCCTGAGATCTGACTGTAACCCCTAAATCCAAACAGGGACAATTTCCAGTCCCACCAGTGCAGAAATTCAAACCCTTTGTTCTCCAACTGCAGCTGCAACTCAGAGGGAGTGTGATTCTATCTGGGATCTGATGGAGCCATGAGACAGTGTAAGGCCAGTGCTTTGAACCATAAGCAGCATTTTCCCTTCCTAGTGATATGTTGCTCTCCTTTTCCTCCATGGTGTTGAATGGCTCCTGTTCCAGCCTGGTCTATGGTTCATGATGTCAGGTCTCTGTACAGAGAACCAGCATAAAGCTCCCTGCTTTTCACAAATGAAATCTGAGAACTGAACTGACCAGTTGCTGTGCAGAGACTCCAGAGAGGCATTTACATCTTTTACCTCTTGCATCACCAAGTCCTCATTTGAGCTCCACTAAGGGACTTAATTTGTTAGGCTGACTCTTAATCCCTAACAAGCCCCCCCTCCACACCCAATTAGTGCAGCACCCCATATGACAAGGATGGAAGACAAGTATAATTATCAGCCAAAAAGAACCCATTCAGTTTTGTTTTTGTTTCTTTTTCTCATTAGATGACCATACAAGATTATCAACACAGACAAAGATCAACCGTAGTGACTAAAGCAAATAATAAATATATATTTCTGGCTAGTGCCTGAGTTTCTAAGCACGGAGTCAGGTTTCAAATGGCACCTACTTCCTTTTCTACGTTCTGCACAGATATGACTCAGGTGGACATTTACTCCCCAAGGAACAATATCCTCCACTGCCCTTTGCTGCAGGTTTTTACCTTCTGAATTCTATTCCACGCACGTTCTCCATCACATCTTCCTTCAAGGGTGTCCACGGCATCTGCCATTAGTGACTGCAGCTGTGGCAGCAAGATAAAAATTATCAGTGTGGAATTCACACAGAAATAACTTTTCTAAATACACAGATTAAAACCTAATTAAAAAATCATTTGTACACTGATGATTTTATTACTCATCTTTCACACAATGAGCACTGCCACCTCATCTTTGCTTCAGCAATTGCACTGTATTATTGTGGATATAAAGTACTTGACAATGGGAAAAAATCCTTTGGAAAATTTGTATTTAAGCCTGTAAGTTTTAATGCAGTAAATGTTTATACCTAGTAAAGGAAGACTTAGATTTTAAAGAAGAAAGGATCCTTCATTCTTTAGCTGTCTGGGATTTTGTGTCTTATGTGAATGCTTTTTAGCATTTTCTCCCAAGGCTAATGTATCATAATTTAAGGCAGCACGTAAAACCTCACAAGAGGACAACCCTAAAGCAGAGATGCTTTTACTGTAGCTGGAAGTATCTAGTTCATTTTCCCTGCTTTTACTATCCTTTTTCTTTGGCAAATTCCCTTCTCCCCATCATTCAGCATAACAGAGCATAAAACCAAGGCTGGCAATTTCTAGTGTAAGCTATAAAAAGAAACTGTAGGAAAATACTTGCTAATCAGTCCCTAGCATTAGAGGGAAGGCTGAAATTCAGGTTAGTTGTAGTATTGCCTCACTTCAGAATGTTTTCAGGTTAGTCATAGCATTGCCTTACCCTATACCCTTCCCAAACACTTGAAAATGTTCCAGTTGCTGCCAAGGGTTGGATCCTGGGTCTCCTTCTATGAGCAGACAGCAGCAGCATTTAGGAACAAACTGGAAGAAACTTGTATTTAATATCTGAGTTGAATGTGCTCTGTCAAGTCCATTCCAAAACCCTTAGCTGGTTAAAGTGATGCTAAACAATAGTTTCTGGTGTCTCTTCCCCAATTTATTTCTCATTATAACTAATTGGACATTATAAGCACTCATAAATAAATAGTATCTTCTTTCTGTAACTAGAGAGGCAGCAGTAGAATAGGAGAACATGAAGTGATGAAATTTAAAACACTGGTCCTTTTAGGGTCATCTGTGCAAGAGGTAAAAATGCTGTCTTGAGATTCAAGGAGCAGATCTGTATTTTTGGACTATTGCAAAGTTTACTTTTCAGTCGGGCTTTTGAAATTCAAATTCTTTGTCTGTGTCCCAACACTAGATAAAGGACACAGGATTCCTTTTTTGAATCTCTAAATAACTTTGCCAGGGTTGGTTTCAGGCTGCTTTCTCTGTGCTTGTGCAGCCATTAAGTTGAATCTTATCAGTCCAAGTATTAAACAAAATCTTTTTTATAAGTCCTGTATCAGTATTCATAGAAAACAAAACTGCAAATTTCTGTCTCTCACTTTCAGAGTCAAGAACCTGTCATGAATTTTCCATCACAATGCTTTTATGACAGATAATCTCCTTCTATGGCTCCAGAATAGACACAGCACAGAGATTAAGGGTATTAAGGGCAGAATGGGCAAAGCACAGATCCTGTGGCAAACCAGGCTGGGGAGAAGGGGAGTGTTTCTCCACTGCTTTTCTTGGACTGTTTTTCTCTGAAGAACTGGTTGAACAGCTACTGGGGAAGAGACCAGGACATTGGTCCATCACCCCCAGGGTCCTTTCTGACTGCCCAGCCAAGCTGGGGCCCTCACTGCTCTTGCTTTGGGCAGGAAGTGAAAACAAGAAATCTTTTCAGTTGAAGTTTCACTGATATTTATACATCCCAGTGAAAAGTGCCCAGTATCTGTTCTGGTTTCATCACCCAAAGTTTCTCAGCAGCTCTCTTGGCAAAGAAACTGTGAATGCTACAAGAGTGGGCAATTGGCAAACCACACTCATTCTCCCAAAGCTGAGCTTTTTTGGAAAATCCTCTTCAAGGAAAAAGCTGGATTAAAAAAAACCCCACAAACTTGTCCTCATTTGATCTTAAATTGAAATAGATTTCTGCTTTTTAACCAAGCTTTCATCTTGATTTATGATGTACAAATATGGTGACACTGAAATCATAAACCATGGAAAGATTTTCTTCAGGGTTTTCCCCCCCACTTACATTCAGCTGTTCAAGCTAGCAGAAATCTTTATTTTCCCAGGTATATGAATAAATTCTGATCTAAAAAGGTCTCAGCTGAGGTTCTCTGTGCTGCAGATTAGGGCTCTATTTATTTAGCTTCAGGAAGCCATTTACATAGAAGAGTTTATAACTGATAAGCCTTTGGGATCCTTGCTGTATCAGTGCAAATTGCACTATTATAAATTCAGTGTGTTTTAAACTTTACACAAATTATACTGTACGTGATAATAAACATTTGGCTTCCTTAGCATTTTCTAACTCACACGATTTAACTGCCTTTCTTGGTCATAAAGTCTTATCTTGGTTTTACCAGTGCAGTTAAAACGACCTCAGAGGAATTACTTTAAATTTTTATTAATACAAGTGAGATTAGAATTTGGCCAGCTCAGTTGCCTTCATGGAAAAATTTAGAGATCTCTTAGCAACATTGCTGAAGAGTGAGAAGTACATGGAATCACCATGGGTGCTGGGATGCTGACCCCAGGGACACTGAGAGCTGCTTCTGTAGCACCTATTGTTGGATCACAGCAGTACAGCACAGTCCTGCAAAGGTTTAATCCTGCCTGGACCTTGGTGAGATGAGGAGGATGACAGGAGCAAACAAGGACCTGTTGCTCATTCCCTGGGTGATGTGGGCATGCAGACCCCGAGATGAGCAGCAAAGTTCTGTGCTTGATGCAGCTGCCATGTGGTGGGGAGATGGTCCCTACTGGCATCAAGAGGAGCACGTGCCATGTGGGTTGGTGCCACCAGGAAAGGAAAAGTTCATTAATCACTACCTGGTGAAGCCACTCTGCAAGTTCTTGCTTGCAGTCTTGTCCCTTATTGTCCCTTAACATGAGGGTGTCAGATGTTTACTGAAATATTCCAGCTACAAAGCATCTGAGCTTCCACTGGTGCACACAGGTTGAAGATATATTTTACAGGATGGTGACAGGACAAAGAAAAATAACTGAATGCTGAATTAATACATTTTAATGCTCTGGACAGGAGGGCTGGTAGAGATTTTCTGCCTTTATTCTTTTAAAAAGCATTTTTACCTTGGGCTCAGTAAACAAAGCGTATGTGTTTCATGGAAAGATTTACAATCTGTCCCTCAAACCTCCTGGTACAGACCTTCATTGTGCCCAGTCCTGCCCCTTAAAGACTAAAGATCTTTGTCTTGGGTGGCCTAGAGCCTCCCCCAAAAAGCTTTCCAGGGAGGTCAGGCTTATAATTACTACATGACAAGATACAGGCAACAGTGTAATAGCCAGTGCCTAACGTGTGATGGACTGAATACGTTGTACCCTGGAGAAAAACCTATCACTGAAATATGTACCAATAACTCAAGACTCTTTAGTAAGCCTTGAAATGTGGGCCTGCTTTCTGCTGAAGTTTAATATTAGAAAACCTGCATCAAGAGGAGACTGTCTTTTAATAACAGTTTCTTTGCAATGTTGCTTTCCCCTTATCTTGAGCCCAGACTTCAAAGCCTGGCAACCACCTCCTGCAGTTGCAGGCCACTGCTTGTCTCCCCTAAAGCAAGCTGCTGTGAAACTTTAATTCTGCAGTGCCTAGGAGCTTTGCAGGGCTGCAAACAAATGTCAAGGGACTGGCTTTTGGAAAACCAAGAGTTTTTTTAGTGAACCAAAGCTGGATCGTAGAAATTGGACTGCATTTAAATGCAGGGACTGTGGAAGGACTTGTTTTGGTTTTCTTTTGTTTTCTTTCTAAAATGAAGTGCTTAAAATCTATATGTATGTGAGCTCCCTCCCCCAGCAGAAAACCTGACAGCCTTGTGGAAGAACAACCATGCAGCACTTTCTGATTGCAGGTTATCAATATACTGTCAAGCTATTAATGACTCCAGTCTTGCAACAGCCCTGCTAACATCACTGCCCTCATTTGACAAAGGCAAAACAAAAGCCTAGTAAGTAGATGGGTTTATTCACACAGGGAGTAGGTTGTAGATGGAGTCAGGAAATAAAATCTTTTCTCTCTTTTTCCCCCTTTCTCCTCAGCTTAACTAGTTTTTTGTTGGTTTGGTTTTTTTTTTGCTGCAGGTGGTTTCTGATGTCAGATATCTCAATGTGGCACAATCTGAATAATTGCAATCATTTTCCCAGACTGATTTGGGGACGTTTGGGGGGAAAACAAGAAGTTTTAAAAATATGCCTCTAGATGAGTCATGCTGTTTCTATAAAAGTCATCCTTGCAGGTGATTAGCACCTCCTCTGACAAGGCACTGCAGTTGGATTGTAAAACCACTTCAGGTCTGAGCATCCAAAAAATGACTTCAGAGCCAGTTGGAGCCCGGTGCTGTGCCTCAGCCCTTCCAGCCCTGGCTCCCTGCCTCTAAAGCCCAACCCAAGCATGAGAAATACAATACTTATCAGTCTGACATCCCTCTTTTTCATGTTCTGCAGGTAGGGAGCCGTTGCTAGCTCAGCCAGAACTTGACTAATCATGTGGGACTGTTCCTCATCCCTCTGCAAGCAGCCGAGGAAGCTGGTGAGATGCAGCTTCTCTATCCCATGTGAGCAGGGGCAGGATTGCCCTGTTTGTTCAGCAACAGCAAGTGGGTTAGAGGAGAGTCCCAGAAAACACTTATCCTTTGAGTTCTATGCCTCAAGGCTTATCATCCTATATATTAGTGCTGTTAATACTATAAGTAATATAGCATCCAGTGCCTTTAAGATAATGCTGCTGACAGTCTGTATGGAGAGGGGAGGGGAAAGGACTTTCTACAATCTCTCTAGTAGTACTAGAAAAATAAATTTGTAGTCATAATATATGTGAGGGGAAGACAACAGATAACAAACTTGAATGCAATTTTCTCATTTCAAAATGGCTTTTTCATAATCCCCTCTGTTAAATATAATCTGACTTTTCTGGCTTGCTTTTAAAGTTTCAGTGAAGAGGTTGAGGAAACCATGCAGTGTGTCAGCTTGTGTTTGTTTGCAGACTAGGCAAATCCATAGTTTTCAAATATATAACCTTGAGGGACTAAAACCTGCAGAGGTGGTCCCTGATCCTCCAGGCACATGGTAAATTTTGAGCATGTGAACACAGAAACTCAGCCAAGAGCCTGCATAAAATCTCAGCACCTGCTGAAATGTTTGATGGATGGCAGCCTTACCACCACATTTTGAAAAGTACTCTGATGCCAAAAATGCAAATAACCACCCTCCTGAGATTTTCAAAAGCAATTTGGCCCAGATTCCTGATGAGATGTAGCCACTGTGTATGTGAATGCTCAGCCTTTCTGAGTGAAATTTCCATTCAACTAATCAAGGTTTTGAATGTATTTAAGTGCCTGAAATTGCAAAGATCGGCATCGAGTTTCAAAACCACTTCCAATATTTTTAGCAGACCTTTGTTCTGGCAATTGCACATGGTGACAAGGCTGATGCTGCCACCTACATCTACTTCCAGGCAGGTGATTTGAAGTCCAATCATATATTGAACAGGGTGAATGGGAAGTTCTGAATGACTTTATTATTCAATAAATGGTGTCCTCTTTTAAAAATGAACTTCTCTTGGCAAAAAATCTTGATCTTTTAGGTTGATGTTGATCTCAGTTTTGCAGAGATTTGCCCTAGGCAAACATCAAGTGCTATCAAAATGACTATCAACAGAATTCTTCTATCAAGTAGAAGAATTTAATAACAAAAGTATTCTTTCTATACGTCTTAAAAGAATAATGGTGGAAAAAAGCTCAGTTTTCTCTTCACCCTAGATAACCACAAATAATCCCAGTATAGTTAATTTTATCTTTTTAAACATAATACCTAATATAATTATAAAATATTATAGAATAAAATATGATGCATTGGAGACCAGTGGCAGGAACACAGCTGTAATCTGGGAGCTCCAGATAGGAGATCAGCTGAAAAAGAAAGAGCTGAGCCAATGAACTGGTATTTCCATCAAATGAAGGAGAGAATTGGGCACTGCACAGGGAAGGGGAGCTCTGGTCAGCAGTTCTCTGGAGTATTGTACATAGCTCCAGTCAGCTGTGTTTGGAGAGGTTAATTGAAACCCAAGCATCATGCAGCAAAGAAGCCAGCACGGTAGGAGATATCTCTTTTGAGAGAAGTGTGGTTTGATTAGTCTATTAATGAAAATGCCAAGAGCTTATTATTCTTCTCAATAAACATAATGCTGGGCTAAATTCTGAAGACAGCAAACAACTGAAAAGGGAAGGAGAGATTAAAGACAATGATATCAGAAGGACCATTGTGTATAAATAGGTTCAAATAAGGCTGGGGTGGCAATTAAGCTTCTTATAATTCAGGTGGAAGGTCTGCAGTGTGTTTCAGCAAGAGCAGAAAAGGAAGAAAGCCTTAACTGGTTCTAAGACAGCTTTTATTCAATTTATGACCAGGGTATTATGTGACACACAGGTGTATAATAGGGAGTGATTTGACTTGTGGAGTCAGGAGAGCCCTTCCAGGCCTACCTTCTCATGGAATTTTGTTGACCCACCTCTAAGAAGGGAGAACAGGGCAAACTTCTTACAAACTATTTTTACCACTTGAAGAGCTCTTTTCTAAAGACCTGACCTAGCATTAGTAGGAGACATTGGCAAGAAAAAAATATTTCTGTAATCTCTGATATGTGAAATTGTAAGTCTGACAGAGTCTGGTCAGCATGGCACCAAAGCAGGATGGAGTCCCATCTCCACCTGATCACTGCTGTTTGAAAGCCAGAGAGTTGTGTCCCCAGGTAGAGCACTGTGCATTAGAATAAGGAGAAGCAATCAGTTAATGAGAAGGAGAGCTCTTATCAACATGAAATGGTTTCACAACATTTTAGATAGCAGCAAAAGGTTTTTCCTACTATTCTTGAAATCTGCTCAAAATCTTTTTATGTAAGCACTGAGCAATGAGTATATTGAGTCATCAGCTAAGAAAGCAGGTAAAAATCCTCTCTCTTCATGCTGTGGCTATTGGGGGCTTCTCCAATGATTAAGAAAGTAAAGGCAAAAAGAAAACAATTTTTCTCTGCTTGACTCTCCAGAAAAATCTGAGAGCATGACACGTAGCTGTGAGAAACAAATTTGGGATCTGTGCCAACATGCACTCTGTGGACATAGCAATGCTATTTAAGTTTATAGTAGGTTGGAAGTAAATAAATAAATAACAGGCAGAAGGGTTTGTTGGTTTTTTTAAGGGATTAGAGGAGGCTGAACATCGTCAGAGGTGGCGTTTCAGTGACAGTGAAAAATGGAGAGAGAGAAAGTAAATAACTGCTGCTGGCAGGAGAAAAATATTCCACGGGGAGTTGAACCACATGATGAGAATTACATGAACTATAGCAGAATTCAAGGGGTTACTAAGCTGCAGTAAAAAGCATAATAAAAGGGCCAAGCAATCAGGTGAAGATGAAAGCAGCTCAGGTAGACACAGGGAAGGTTAAGTAAAGAGGAAACTGAAGATGGAGACTTTGGTGGAAACGACTTGGCTCCTTTAACAAAGAGAAGAGATACATGTTTGAGGAGTTGGATAGCGAAGGAATCAACAAATGCAGTATATGGAGCCCCAGCTGCATCTTGGTTAGAAATGCAGTAACATATTAAGGCAAGACATTATTAGATTATTGTTCTGTTACTTTCTAGATAAGCCTCACCTCTATTGTCTGGCGTTCTAAAGACATTTTAAATAAAAAAGTAAACTTGAGCAATTGATGGACTTTCTCTTGAGGACTTGACTTTTAATGGGCAGCCTTGCCAGAGGCAGGGGTCCTTCTGGGAGAGCTTTCCCCAGACAAGTTTTTGCTGCATGAATTCCCTTTAAAATAGAGAAAAAAAAAAAAAAAAAAAAAAAAAAAAGGAAGTGTTTATCCCCAGCAGTGTCTTTTGAAGACCTTCCTTCTAGGAGGGCACTGAGGTCTTGATGCCTGAGGATCAGCTCTGGGATATCTTCTCTCCTCTACCCCTGGGATGAAAAAGCACCTAGAAAAAGCAGGTCTGGATGGAGCTTACCTGCTATTGTTAAATACCCAGCAGTAACAACCAGAGATAGGACAGACTTTCAGTGCAAAAAGGAGCTGAAGAGCATGTGAGAGGAGTGAATCATGTGTCCTTTAATGCATGGATAATTTTGGGATGATACCTCCACGGAAAGGAGTCATCCATTATGCCACTTCTATTTATAAATAAAGTTTAATTGCTGAGTGCTAGGAGTGCTAACAAAAAGGAGAAGCAAAGTGGCTGGTCAGCCTGGATTTAAAGCAGGATCTGTCGTATCCAATATGTGTGGCATGTTTAACCATCAGCTTTAAGAGCACCACTTTGCAAAGCATGGAATGCGCCCCAGTAGTTCTTTTCTATTGTGGAGTCTTTGCCACTATTTTTCAGCTCAAATGCTGAATGAAGTTATGCCTTGTAAGCAGCTCTGCAGTCTATTGCAATAACAAGTGGAAAAAAATCCATCATAATGTTTCTTTCATGCCCTTGGTATCCTCCAGAAAATGTGTATGCTGAAATCTGTATGTAGAAAACACTTTCTTCGTACTTAAAAAAAAAAGGACAACAAAACAGTGAGATATGTAAATGCAGGCATCATGCTGTGAATCATATGGTAAGTTTTGTTCACCTTGATAATACGAGCAGTCTAATAAGCCCCTCTGGCCACTGTTTCTCCTGTCAAGTAGCATCACGTGCCATTGACATGAGACTAGAGCAGGAGAAAGGCAAACTTGGTGTGTACAAAGCAGCAGAAGTGACCCCGGTGAAATCACTTGACAGAATAACTGCTTGTCAGTGCTGGTAATCTGGGTTGGAGTACAAGTAACTGAAGGTCTGAATGATAAATATCTGTGTGTATATATGTATGCATATATATTTATATATTTAAGGCAGAAACAACAAGTTTTTTGTCGTGGTACATATTTCTGGGTAGATGAGGCTTATGGCATGTCCCCACCAGCAGCAGATGATGCTGTGCTGGGGACCAGACTGTGCCATCCTTGCTCAGGCATCTCTTGCTTTACATCACACAAATGTCTCCTTGATTTAGATGGGCCCGGCTGTTCCTCATGCAGAAGGGGGCCAATAGAAAATGCTCTGCTTTTCATGTCTTACTGACAGTAGCATGTGTATAAATCATGTTATCAACTCTAGGTTGTGTAGCTGCAAAGCTGAGTTGACAGACTTGACTTCTATTAAGTGTTTCCAAGGCTTAATAAACTCTGCTTTAGCACGGAGATGTTTTTGTTAAAAAAAAATAGGTATCTGATTAGGATTGTTTGTTTGCATCTGCAGATGAAGAAGTGGGCAGAAAGTAATGTTTGTTCTATTAAATATATTCCTTTATCTTCTTAAAATAAGTTGTAAATCCAGAGTCTGCATCTGAAGGTTTTCTTCTTGAAGTTTTTTCTTTAGTTTGCATGTGACAGAATTTTGTTGGAATTGTATTTCTAGCTTGTAGAACATTTTGGAGTGCTTTCAAGGAAGCAAAAGTGGCTAAATCTCTGCCAGACCAATAATGAGATTTTAATCACCAGTAGCAGAGCAGTTCTGGCTCTGTGCCTATCTGTATTATCAGGTATAATTGGCTTTGTCATTTGCTCTTTGGGTCAGAGGTTCTGTCTGGCTGGATCACTCAATGCTATGAAAACTGAAGGGAAAGTGAAAGTTTTCACTGATAATGGATGTGGAATTGGCAGCTGTTTGTTCCAACTCAGTGATACTTTCTTCGGTTTTGGGATTTTCCTCATCTCCCTTAAATCTCCCATACTGGACCCCTTGGTGGCTGGTTATAAATCTATAGGACCGTGATTCAGACCTATTATCCTGTTCTTGCTGCTGCTGGAGTTGGCACTGCTGACCTCCTTGGTAAAAAGGAGCCAGGTTTGCTGCTGACTTTAGTGGTACTGGGATTTCACCCTCTGTTTTTGGGAGCCCTCTTCTGTTGCAGCCATAATATTTAAATGTATGAGGTGAGGTCTAGAGCTGGTAGAACATTACTGTGTAGGAGCAGTGTGAATTGGTACAGCTAGTGAAGACTGACTTGAGCACTTGAAACACATCACTCTGCTCTCTTCTCTTACATGATCAATTTAGTTTCTTTCCTCTACATGCCGGATACCACACACCATGTATCTCTGCTTGAACCCTGTGGTTCTGTTCCTCCAAATTTGTTTACTGACTAGTTATGGGGAATCCAAAAGATACCCCATTTCAAAGCTTTTCTCTTCCTGATACTCATCAGAAACTGTATAACTGCAACAGAGGAATCTTGCCTAAAAGGTTGATGCTGTTTCTAAAGAGACAACTAAGGGGTCAATTATTTATTTAAAAAAAATAAATAAATTTAATTGGAGTTTCACAGAGGCTTTCAGAAGAACCAGGGTTTTATCCTGTATCCAGTACCCTACCCTCTGTCTGTTTATCCTTCTAACTTCCTAAATGTCCGTCACACAATGCACACGGCAGTAACAGGTCTGGCACCTCCCTAAGATGCCGCTTTTGTTACCCTGCACACCCATAACTTGGGCTTGTGGTCATCCAATGCCAGTAGCACATGGCTTCAGGAAAGATCTGGAAAGAAGCAGCTATGTGTTTCCTCAGGGTGTCTGCTCTCATCCTGCTCCACCTGCCTCACACCAATGCTGATGCTTTATGAGTCCCCATTCTGGAGAAGCACTAAAGAACCTTCCCCTCCCACTATGCGAGTGAGTTCAAGCACTTGCTGTTGTTTCAGCAGCTGCTCTCTTAAAGTAAAGGAGATACAGCTTCCCCAAATATCGAGCTAATGTTTCTTCCTTGCTAGGGGTTGCTAAGTAGCAGTTTTTGTCAACCTCCTATCTGGTATCAAAACCTAAGAATATAAACCCTGTGATTTGCTAAGACACCCCTGACGAGGACACAGCTCTGATCCCTTCAACATACAGAAAAACTAAGGAACTGTTATTGCTAGGGAAAAAGTGTTAACTTTAGCATTTACAGTCTGGGGAGGATAGACTTCTTCCACTTATTTTCAGGAGAATAATATAAGAATTGTATTAAAACAGTCTAGTCGACATGCAAATTTGATTTCTGACCTTTTGTGCTAATCAAAAGCCACGGTGCTAAAAAGCTGTGTACGTTATGGCAGGAAGTTTGGAGTAGAATTAACTAATATACCTTCAACATGGTTGTAACAGATTTGAAGGTTATTTCCCATACCTCACTACATAGGAATCAGGATCTAAATCACTAGAAATGCTCCAAGCAGCAACTAGTAACTCTTGATGGAGATCCTGGTGGTATGTGTAGTATAGTATGGGTGTTAAATATAGTGACTAGTATTGGTTATGTGAAGCAGGGATGTAATATAATAGGCCAAAAAGATCTAAGGAAATGGCATGTGAATTGATTTAAAAAAAACTGGCTCCAATGCCAAATAATTAGGGCTACTTTTAAAAAGTAGCTAAAACCCAGTTGAACTCTGTTCCTAATGCAATTTGCTGAGAATTTCTGGACACAGGAGGAGAATTAATTACCCACCAAAAAGCACATGTCATTCACATGTGCACAAGTTTCTCCTGTCACACATACTACATACCAGAAAGATAATTTTGTACTCACAGTTAATTTGGTGCTTCGTATAAAATCCATTACTGGCACAATCCTTTTCCCAATGTTCTCCCAATATGCTTTTGTTTCTTCTTCTATGACAGGACACAAAGGTCCTTTCCAGTCTAGGAAAAGGAATTGCAAAACCATTTAATACTGTGTTTATTCCTGTACATTTTCCATAGTGAATCTAGCAAGATGATGGGTAAACTGGAGTAGGAGAGAGGAGGAGGGTGGAGAGCCAGGGCTGCAGGGTCAAGAGAAATGGGTACCAAGAATGCCCACAACTCCCCTCATTTACCAATGATCCTGAGCTATCCCAGCTATTAAGCAAGATTGACAGTTTTTTTTTATCTGACCATCTTTCCAAGCTTTCCCCAATATCTTTGCTTCTGAAACCCAGAGTCAGCAAGTACTGCTTGGGAGGCAGAGATGGGTTCTCAGCCATCTGGGGCAAGATGTGAAATCCATGAGGATCTGGAATGGGGAAACAGAAATAATTTCCACTGTCATGTCTCCAGTTACAATAGAATTTATTTTTTTTGGAGGAAAAAAGAGTAAGTTTAAGAAGGAGTGAAATGTAATCCAGAAAGGTTGCCAAGTCACAGGTGAACAAACAACCAACTCATCCAGCTATTACTGGGTTTTGAAATTCCAGACTTTGCAGTCTTTTTCATCAAAAGCTTAAATGTTGCTGATGCATAAGATAGAACATGTTCTTCCCATTTATGCACTTTTCAGTGCTGATCATCCAAAGCATTAATAACTCAACACTTCAGCAACACAACACCCATATCTTTTAACTGCAAAAAAAGCCCTTTCGTTTTTCCCTGAATTTAGGAGACTTTGATTTGCTACAGATTTGGACTTTTACCATCACCTCCACCATAATCTCAGGCTTCCTGCATATCCTTTCTGGTCCACCCAGCTGGCACATGAGAGCCAGTGCTGTGGCTTTTCCAGAGTTTGTGACTGTCACTGCCAACCCCCCTGTGCATCAGCTGAGTCCATCTGCCCTGACCTCAGCGAGGACGGATGCTCAGAGCAATTGTACGAACCACCTTTGCTTAGGGAACTAGACCAGTCTTTTCCTCCCTCCCCTTCCACTGCAAAAAAATAAACCTAGATTGAATGTCAGTGTCACTTTTCACAAAGGAGTGCTCTGTTTTCAGTGAGCTCTGCTTTTAAGATGCCAGGCTGTGCGGTCACAGTGACAAATGGAGAACCCCAGTCAGAGCTCTCTGGACTTACCCCTATATAAATCAAAGTGAGTGGACCTGATATTTCCCTTGCAGCATGTTCTGCTTCTGATGGATTCTCAATTTTGCAACAAACTGCATTGCATAGTTGGATTTAAATGTGCTCCTTTTCCTTGGAAATAAGGAAAACTTTGAAATCAATTCAGTCCTTACACTCTAGCAGAACTTGGACTAAAATTGGATGGATGATTGTTACAGAATAGGAAGGTTATTTAAAATAACTTGTTCGTGAGATGTCTGGTATTTCACACCCACTGGTAAAATGGGGCTTAGCTCATATTTTTAATTTCACCTATGTGAGGTACAGACCATGCTCAGTGCTACCATGCTGACAATGAGCTAAACTGGTTGCCTGTGATGGTTTTTTTTTGGTGGGCAGTGTGATTTTTAGGTCAGATCTAAATAGATAAGTTGAGAACCCCGTGCTAGGTAGACTTCACCTGACACTGTAGTGAGTTACCTCAGCATTGAGGCTGGGGAAAGGAGGTCTCTGTCTGAAAGAGTTTCCAGGACAGAAAGGAGGGAGGTTGGGGGGTCCTGCCTGGGTGAGACCTCTCACATCACAGCACTCTCAAAACCATGATACCCATATTGTTTTCCATGATACCCATATTGTTTTTTTTCTTGGCCAGCTCTCCCATTTCATTCCTAGAAACTTCAGTCATCCCAGAACCTGGACTTAGACAAATCTGTGTAAAATTGAAGTAAGACTTTTAACCAATAGATTTTTGTAAAAAAACATATCTGAGGGCAAAACTGGCTCTTTTCAATCTGTTTTATAATTTACTGAATTACTGTAGGACTGGGATCCTTTACCCTTTTTTCTCTGCCCTTTCTTCCTTTTCCTTATTGGAAGGACTGAGAAAATGACTGGTGACACTTTCAGAGTCACTCAGTGATTTATGAACACAGAGTTTCAGTGCAACAATTGCACACATTTGCTGCTTATATGCTTCTGGAAGTCTCACCTGTGCTGTAAATTGAGGGGATTATATGAAATACAAATTTATATTTCAAAAAATCAGATTCATGGAGTTTTATTTTATGCTCCTTTTAGTGCCAATACTTTTGTCCCTGGAAACTCTCCACAAAGTCACATCAACAAGTAAATGGTAGACAGAGATTTTACAACCTCTGTGGTAGATAACTTCTCATTTTCCCCCTTTGAACAACCTCAAAGCTACTGCCAGAAACCCAACCTGAGCAATCTGCAAAACACAGTCTAATTTTATACTGGTTTCCTAATGCAAAACAAAAATCAACAAAACAAGTTTACTTCTGTTAAATATTTGCAGAGTTTTGTGGTAAACACTTGGTTTCCTAATTGCTATTTGTGTTTTCCAAATAGCTTTTCTTTTCCTCCCCAAAGACACAGTGTGTATCCTTTTGGAAGCCTTACTTATCTGCTGAGCACCAGAGCTCAGTGGGGCTACAAGGACTAAGCTGTCACCTCTGACTGGGCTGTAACTCTCACAGGAATTGGGGGCATCTCAGCATTCCCTGCTGAAAGCAGCCATGAGGGCAAAGCTACACATCTACTTTTTGTGACATAGATAGAGGCTTGCTAGAATTTGACCTCAGCAATGTACTTTCCCCCTTACATTTCTCAATCACCAACTCAAAGCCAAGTGTTTTCAGGGTCAACTCTATTTCAAGTCACCAGGGTAATGACAGTGCAAAATGCCTTTTATCCCCCTGCCTCTCTTTTGCCAAAATGTCATTCTCATTCCTCTTGAAATAAGCCTCTGGTCATCTGAATTTAAGCATCTCTTTACTCCAGCAGATGCTATCTCTGTTCACTCTGCCAGGAGAAGACAATGGGCTCTGCAAAGCCCAAGTTCACTCTGCATCCTACTTGTCTTTAGCAAGCTAAAGGAAACCTGATTTTCTGTTCCCCTCCCTGAGGCTGAGATGCTTTCAAGGTCCACCTGTCAGCCCATCAGTGCCCACAGAGGGAAAGTATTTTTGGAAAGAAAAGTCCCTGCTGCAGGGCTGACCATTAGTGAATGATGGAAATCCACGGAGATGGGAATAAACCAGGGTCTTGCTGTCACAGCAACACAAACACATCAGCTGCAATAATGAAATTCAACAACAGAAACATGAGGCTTCACGGATAAAAGTCACCTTTATGGGGATTTGCAGCTTAACGTCTGTGCTTCACCCCTATACTGATTTGATTACCTAAATCATGTGCAATCTTAAAGCAAATCTTGAACGTTAATTTGACCCCCAGAAGTGCAGAAATATAAAGGCTCATGTTCCAGACTCTCAAACTCTTTTTCAGCCACACACACACACAGTAGAAAGCACTTAAGAGTGTGTGAAATCTGTTGTTACCTGCATGTTACCTGCATATGCTCCACATGGCCAGGGTGCTTTTTAGCAAATGTGTCCCTTAGCTTCTCTGTTTTGTCAGCCTTGTCACCTGTCACAAATGGTGTGTACATAGCAGTAAAAGATACTTCTCTAGTCATGGCTTCTTCATGCATAGCCTAAAAAAGGCAAAGGAATGACATATTTTGTGTTGTTTAATGGCTAGATTAAAAAAAAAGGAAAATAATTACTTTCACAGATGATATTTCCCTTTAATAACTGCACAGTCATGCAAAGATAACATATTTTGGTCTTGAATATTAATTAGAGAGGAATTTAAATTAGTTCCAGAAAACACTGTCTATCTATATTCAGAAAATCAATTTAATGGAGAAAGAGCATTTGTAAACAGTTTCCAGTGCAGCAAGCCTATGTCTTCAATGAGGAGAAAAGTATTAGATAAATTATCTTTTAGCTGAAAAGAAAAAGGGATTCCATGCTCTCTGAAGGTCACATCTTTCATCTGAGGTTTTTATTCAGTCCTTGGGAGCTGGTTAAACAATACTAAGCATTCATATTACCCCTTGGGTTGGCATGAATCAGACACTGTGTCTATATGGAATATTAGTCTTAAAATATTGCTTTTAAACACCATTTGTGTTAAGAGTAAAATTCACTCCTGTGCAGAGGGCAACAGGAGACTGATGAACCTTGTCACCCCTTAAAAATGGCTCAAATGATGCATTGTGCTGGTCATACGCTGAGGGCTGGATTTCACACTCAGTGGACCCCAGTGAACTGGTGCTGGATCTGCCAGGAGGAGTTCCCAGCCTGGGAACAGCCTTTCTGGTACTCTTATCCACCAGGGCAAGGGAGGAGGAGCTGCAGTTCCTCCTGGGATGGGTCTGGGACAGAACATGTTCAGCATTGCTTCACTGCATCTGTTGCTAACGAAGATTTCTGTCTTCCTGACATGGACAGTCCTTCTGGAAACAGGGACCAGCAAAGCTTCATTAACCTAACTTGGCAAAAGCGTAAACATGAATAGTGACAACACTACCACAAGGTGGATAGAGATGGTCAGAAAAGCCTGAGGGGAAAAGATTTATGTATATTTAGCAGGATGCATGAATCTGCCAGATCACTTTATACACTGAAGTGATTCACAGAAAGGATCATTATGGAACTCGCTTGGGGTTTTATTAGCAAATCTTCACTGTCCTCCAGTCTGTCCTCCACCTGTGTGAAATTATCCAAGACAGAGTGTGCCTCTGTGAGCTGTTTGTGTAGGTGACAGCAGCTCCCAGCACCCCAGAATGAAAGGCTGAGAGTGCCAATTAGTCAAGTATCTATGTCTTTGTCTTCAATGGCTTTAGTCAACAGGTCTTCTGACAGTTTTATGCCAGTTATTGCCATTTTATTTATTGGTATGGGATGTGCAGAAATGCCATAGGAATGCTAGAATTGTTTTGGGCAGGTACTGAGGTAGACTGCCATACATGCCCCCTTAGAGCTCTTACTCTGAGTACTCTGCCTGGATGTCAGGGCTATCACTGGAGATTTTTTTTATATTTTACATTAATATATTTATTCAGCCCATTATCCTGCATTTACTGGAATGGAAGCAGTCTGGAGTGGGCAATATTTTAGTCCTGGAAAATTAACAAGCTTCAAATGTGTGTAACAGCACCATGACCACCTAGGGCAGTAATAACATTCTGCCCCCTGGTGTGAGAAGGAGTTCCAGTTTCCACAGGCACAGCCGTGTTAGCCACGGTTAATGCCACAGATCTGGAATTATCAGACCAGAAAATAGCAAGTGTGTCCTCCTGCCAAGAGCTTGGGGGCCTATGAATGGATCCATGTCTGTTCCTCCCTGCAGGAACAGTTACTAGTCTGCACTGATTTATAGAAAAGTGATTTTAGGTTTTCATATTTCTATGGACTTTAATTATCTTGTCGTTCAGAGCCCTTAGAGGATCAGCAGCAAAACAATGGTACTGATCTAGCTTTCCAAGGCACATTTTTTTAAAAACAGAGCCTCACTTGTTTAAGCTTTACTGAATTTCATGTGTAAATATAGGCACAGAATTAGGTCAGCCTTATTTTGTGTGAGATGTTGGGTATTCTGATTTTCTAGAGCTTGGCAGCCATTTCCTACCTGGATTAGCATGAGCATAGGAATGTGTGAGGCAGCAAGATGAAAACGTGAGAGGTTGGACCAGACAAGCTCTGTATTCTTCCTGAAAAATTCACTTTTGGCTTTATCATCCTCAAGAACAGTTCAAAGTCACTGCCATATCTCTGCATCCCCACACCCCCACGGCTGCTCTGCACAGTGTACACATCCTGAGTAGCTCAGAGGAAATGTCCACCAAAATGGGGAAAAGAATAACCCCATGGTTTCTGGTCAATGCTGCTTCTGGGGGTATTATTATTACCCAAGAGCTTTTTTTTCCCCCCAGGCTGCTGACCCTGGACATGAATGCTATTTGTTTTATTATCCTCTTGGATTTTCATGGGGTAAAGGCTTTCAGGATATAAAACTTCAGCCCATAAAAACTTTGGAGGAGAAAACTTTATGTGATGAAATCCCTATGGACTTTTCTGCTTGAGCCTTAATACACTGAAGTCCATACCAGTGGGTGAATATTTGGCAATGTGTTCAGGAAAGAGGGATGTCTATGGAACATGATCTGTCAGGCTCTATGCTGTGCAGCTACTTCAGATCCAGTCACACTGTAAAGAGGATTGCAGGGGCTCCAATGGACTTTCAAGTGAGTCCTCACAGAGAGGACAGGACAACTATGGTTTAATGTATGCATGTGTTTTGGTGTCTTTCTGTTGCTCTCTGCAATGGCCTCTCAGACACACCAGGGAGGATGTTGCTGATCTGGCCTCAGAGTGGAAGAAGTGTCAGGCCCTTTAATGAGCATAGGGGTAGCAGCTGAACTGACAGAGATGATAAAGAAAGATTAGGGGTTTTTTTCATATCTTGCAGCGAGCTCTGCAGCAATAGCTCATCATGTGGTGCTACACCCCAGCCTTAAGCTTCAGCAGAGTAACAAGGAGTTAAGTACAGTTAAGATGACTGTAAACCATAAGAAAGAGCTTCTCTAGCAATATTCAGTGTCAGGACTACAACTGACACAAGTCCATTCAAAGTCATGGTTTCCCTCAGCAGCAGACAAAACCTGTTACTTCAGGGAAGATGCAAAAACTCGCTCAGGAAGAGGCTGCAGAGTAATCCAGTAATAGGGAAGATTTTTTTTTGTAGTTATGGGACTGACTCATGCTCTGCTATGTCAGGAGGTTTATATCCCTGTTTTGGAAGTGTGGGGAATCAGAGAGACTGCATAGAAACCATCTGGAGACAGTGCCTCAATGAGTATTTATATTGTCAGAACTTGTACTAAAATAGCGATTAATACTTTCATGAAACACAAGGTTTGAGGGATGTACTTTGCTATTATGACAATTAAAAAGCCAAAAAATATTCCTAAACAACAAACATTGTTTTGATCAAGGATTTAAACATACATTTGACCCAACACCACATACACCTACGAGCACCATCTGCAATATCCATACCTTCTACCGTATCTACTAGTGTTACATTTCACAGACCTTTTCTTAAAACTTACAACTTCAGCCTAGTCTCATATTGTCCCTCCAACATCCACTAAAATCCTCTTAAGAGTTCATAAAATGAATAGGGAGATGCACAAGTAACAAAGCTTTTCCCGTGCCAACTTTTCATGGCAAATGACATAACTACTTCAATATTTTTATGAAGATCTTGCCATTTTGGCTGCTTAGAGCAAACACAGAAGAAAAATGGCACTGTAGCAGCAAATTCTTCCTAACAGTGACAGCAGCTTTCCCTGCTACACTCCCTAGCCTTAATCCTCTTTAACTACAAAAAGGTTTAATTTGGAAAATCCAATTATCTTGACATCTAGAATGAGCCAAAAATTTAGGTATCTTTCTAGTGCCTTATCTTGCAGCTGCAGTGCACACTCAGGCATTGTCCCATTTACACTACACCAGGAATTGATGCTTTTGTTGATGATTTTTATTAATGCAATGATATCAGGCAGGGGAAAGCCATTAGCCTCTTCTATGAACTGCTTCCCCTCTTAGGCTGGTAGATAGAATTATGGGTGCACTGTGGTGCAACCTGTGTGCTTTTCTCTCTATTTTTCCAACCATAAAGAAGTAGCTGGCAGCCCTGCCACTAAGTCTGTTGCTGTTGTGATATGAATATCTTCTCACCAGCGTGATCTTCTTACATCATTTTTATACATTTATTTTTTTTTCTGCTTGAAAAATAAGTAGACAGAATGCCAGAGCATATCCTTAAGATGTTTATGGTATGAATAAATCATACATTACACAATAGATGAGAGCTTTCTGCTTATCTGCCATGTAATGCCTCCCCATTAATGTAGGTCACATCAAATATCAGCTTATTTAGGTTCTTAAGTTATTAACGTATTCAAGTCTCTGTGAGTTATTTTGTGTGCAGTCTATTTTGAAGGGGGATTTGCAGAGCACCACAGGAACAGATCCCTGTGTGCTGCTGACTTCTTAAAGGCAGAAGTACTGCAGATGGGTTACCTCAGGTTTGGTGCTCCAATAAGTATTTCTTTATGTTTTGGGAGGAAAGAAATCTGTGCTTTATGTCCTTTTGGAGGGATCAGGGTTCATTAAAGAAAAGCCCCAGGATGCACACAGAATGCAAAACTCTGGAGGCAGCTCTTGGAACTCCCTGTCCATGACTGCAGAGGGTGGGAAGGCAGGGATAGAGCAGG
>NW_009954321.1:722723-827362 GCF_000747805.2 Chaetura pelagica | reverse complement strand
ATGTGGACACACAGCTCAGGTTCAGGGAAGCTTTCTGCCCACAAGCCAGTCCTCCAGCCTCACATACTTTTGAGGGGACTGCCATGGGAGCCCTCACCTCTTGCATCTTGCACATCACTTTCCCTTGCATCCCCGTGCAGGGGTAACTGTGAAGGATTTCAGTGTTTCTTTGCTCTGGTGGAGGCCTCTGAGGCCAGAGGGATGGGCTGTATTTGCTTTGCAGGGCTGATCCAGAGCGTTGATAAGTTGAGTCCCTAGTAATGCAGACAGACATCAAGGAACTGCCCCATGAATGGGCCAGTTATCCTCTATATGAAACTATCGGCCAACAGCTTTTAAGCAATTTTTAAAATATATTGCCCCTTTCTAAAGGACAAGAGAGTTCTTGTGGTGAAAAATATCCTAATTCCAATACAGCAATTTACTGTGACTGGTCTGAGCAGCAGGACAGCCCTGCCAGTGCTGGGAGAAGCCTTTTGCCATCCAAAACCTTCAGCGGGTGTTGGGCCAGCTCCACATGGCACCTGTTATGTCAGGAGTGGGTCACAGTTTAAACAGCAGGGTTTTTATTGTAAAAGGGGATTATAAACTGTGCTCAGCTGAACAGCTTTGGTAGCCTGGATTCAGAGAGACATCTTCACTCAGGCAGGCAGAGCTCAAGGTTGAGCATCGCTGAGTGCTTTATGGGAATATAGTCAGAGCCAGTGGCTGACACCTGGATGCTGCATCCATCTGGGTAGGAAGTGCTCCTGGGAGAAATGTGGGATATTTTCTGAGGGGCTTTTAGCTCAAAAAAAGAAAAACAGAGGGGTCAAAAAGGAGAAAAAAGGAAAGGAAACTAGAATGCAGAAACCAACTGCAGGAGATGTTAGTCCTTCCCAGCACTGAGCTCAGCTTCTTTTGGGAACTTGACTTCAATGTGAAGAGATGAATCAGGCAGCCTGAGATGGTGACTGATGTGGTTAGCCTGTGTAATGGACAGCACTGTTCAAATGGGCAGCGAAAAATCATGCCTGAGTCATTCCAACAGCAAACTACTTTATGTGGCTGAATGGCTGCTAATTCAGTAGAAGACATGTTGACTGTGTATAGAGGTGTTTCTGAAAAGAGACTTTATCTCTTTTTGTCTGATGTCCTCTGTCATTCTTTAAGAGCAGATGTGCAAATGGAAAGCCACCTCATCAGTAATGATCCTGGGAACACAACAAGCTTCTGCCTGTATCTTCATCTCCTCACAGAAAGGAGATGGTATACAAAAGAAGGGAAGAGGATAATGAATGTGCAACTTCTTAAGGACCTTTGCACCTCAAGGGAACAGTAAGGGCCTGAGGACAGCACAAAATGGCTGGCTCTGCACACTGGTTTCTTAGGTTTCTTTTGTAAAGCTTTTCAACACAGTAAAAGCCAAAATTAATTGAAAATTCTACTTGGGAAATATGCATGTTATTTTTGATCTGCACTATAGGTTTTCTATAAGCTCTGGAGCTTTGCTGGCCAGCTTGTTCATGTTCAGCATCTTCAAGACATGATTTAGGATCCTCTTTTAAGAGTTAAAACCCTAATTGGGTTGGTATTTTGTTTCATATTTGGATTTCAACAGCTACCAAGTACAGTAAGGTATGTGTTGCCTGTTATATTCAGCTAGTATTAAATAAATCAATCTTTCCTGAAATTAGAGACAATTAATCCATCCGTTTTAATAACTGTGCCATTTAAACTAATAACTTCTCTTAGCATGTAAATATAAGTATGATTCAAGCAACAGTTACTCTACCATGAATGATCTGGAGCTAGAAAAACAGAAGTAGGTAGAAAATGTGTGGAGGTAGGTATTATTAAAGAAGAAAGAATACAAGAAAAATGTTAAATTCCTTGGTTGTGTACATGCAGAATTGTTTCTGGAATGGAAATATCAGCAATAACAACTGCAATAAAAAGCTCCCAAATCAGTATCAACATGATAGAATCTCTCTGTTATGTTATTTTATTTGCCTTCTCAATCCAGTTTTCATTTACTCCATATTTTTACTAGTGTACCTGAGAGCAGAACGAAGCTGATTTTTGCAGCTGAGACTTATGTCTTACAAATGGTGTGTACCAAAGGCAGACTGCTCTGAATTCTTGAAATGGCATACATAGAAAAGAGGTCTATTCTGCCCTGAAAAAATGTCAATAATTTTAATTTTAACAAGTTGCTTCAACCATGATGCAATGAGGATGTAGGAAACCTGTGAGCTGGTCAGAAGCTGCACTGAGTTCACCTGGGTACCAGTGCAGTGTCTTAGGAACAAACTGCTCTTCCTGCTTATGGGCCAAAATCTTTTTATGTGCAGGATGATAAAAGCTATTACATCCCCATTTTCCACCAGAAAATTAAAAGCTCAGTACTTCAAGGCAAGTGTTGTCCTTCAAAATGGACACAGATGCAGAAGAGGGAGGATTACCTATTGTTTTTTATAAAGGCTGATAAGTAAAATGTTCTTTTTTCTGACACGAGAAAATTAAAAATTCCTAAAGCAGCAACAAGCTCTACAGACCTCTGAGACAATACAGACTTCCACATATTAAGCACACACTTCTGCCTGTGCACACACCAGTGATTGACCTCAATGGGATTTTCCCCCAGATTTGATTGAAGAAGGAACTCTTCCACAGTGAAGTATGGCACAGCATGATCTGCTAAAATAGCCTCAAGAATTAATGAGAAATACATTTTCTCAGTGATATGATGGCCAGGCTGCCCAGAGAGGCTGCCTGTCAGCTCCTATCAGTCATTCCATTAGGAGGATTGCAAACCATCCCTGTTGTTGCCAGCTTGGAAACCTCAAGCTCTATAGCAGGACGTGGGTCAAGCGTGAGCATGCAGGTCCACTGGTGAGCCTTGTCACTGGCTGAGACCACGGGGGAGGTTTCGGCTACCAGGAGATTTTTCCTTTTAACTTTCTTGCCTTGGATTGTCACCCTGCTAGGTGTGAGATAAAGCTGAGCTCTAAAGGAGTTGACAGCGTTGATCACTGCACTGTAGGTGTTCAGCACCTCACAGGGCTGGGTTAGCATTTGCTTTATTGTGTGATGTGTGGATTGCTTGGTGCCTGCAACAGCCCAGATTTTTTGAAATTGAAGCACCTGGTGTTCATAACAGCAACGAGGGAGGAAAACAAATGTCTGAATACCCAAAATGCCATGTCAGCCAATGCACGTGCTACTGGAAGCTTCCTCTGTGATACTGAGTTTAGCTGACAGAAATATTCTCGAAACAGAAGTTTGTGAGCTCTGTGTGCAGCAAACCCAGAGCCAGGATTTCCAGCGTGCTAAGAGCAGCTCTGCAGTGGCTGCAGTCTTGGCCAAAACACTGGGGCTGAACTGGAACTAAAGCTAAAAGTTTGCTCCCCTGCAAACTAAAGGTCTCCATTTGAGCTGTGGCAAATCCACATTGGCTACATTATGGGATGAAGTAGAGGTGGTTATGGAAGCCTGCAGAGATGAACCTACAGGCTTTGAAGTGCCTTCCTGGGGTTCTGTTTCTGCAACACACACGTTGCTGGTGCAGTGTCACTTAGTGCCAGGCTTTGGCTAGATGGGATTGACTTTGGATGTAGGTGCCTAACAGATGCTAGAGCTGAACCTTTCCTATAAAATAGGCCCTATTTTCACAATGGAGAAATAAAACCAATTTAATTTATAGTGTGCTAATGAGTTAAGCCTGAGATGTCTATAAATTAGGTAATAAAAGCACTTAATACTAAGAAATCTGTGCTAGATATTGCTGAGGTCAGGCTGTGACTTCCAAGATGTTTGCAGCATTCATGTTTGTCATGAGCCATTTTTGACATGGTAGTTTGGGCGTGATTGATTTTTACTTATGGAATAAATCACCCAGAGTATATTGCACTGTTTTTAGTCAGTAGAAATAGTTTACAGAAGTGTGAGTAAAACTGGACAGCTTGAGGAGGGACTTTTTCTCTGGAATGAAATATCTCCAGTCCATTGTTTTGTTATAACCAGCTGAGAAATTGCTTTGCTGATAATAAATGCTAGGGACCTTACCTGACTATAGTAATAATCAAGTTTAGACTTTGTCTTGTTGCTACCACTCTGAAGATATCTACTACAATACATTTAATAACTTCCACATTATTATTTATGGTGATAAACTCTATTTAACTCACCTATTTTTAATCTAAGAGCAAAGACACAAATCATCCAGTGCAACTTCTGTAGCGGGTTATAAAAAAAAAGTCCATCCATTTGGTTATATATACTTAGAATGTATATTTTCAATCCATGGAATAAAATATTTGAGCAGAGAAAAAAACCCAAGTTACTGAATAATATTATCCACTGCAAATTAGTTTTTCACCTCTCATCAGCATTATACCTTTATCTCAGATTGGAATGGAAGGCAGGTATTAATATTCAAAACGAACACAGGGCATTAGATATTACATATCACTGTACAGAGGATCCAGAAATAGATTATTTACTTTAAGGGGGATAATCAAAGAAAGCTAATCAAAAAGCTAATCAAAAAGAATATTTAAAGTTGCCTTGATCATGATCCATAGGTACATATACTGGATGAAGAGAACAAGTACTAAAGGATCCTAAAGCTTTCAGAGTTGAATGCATAATATAAACTGCTGGACAAGTAAAATCTGTTTGTAAACTGGGGGAGAAACAGGGGACAACCCTGCAACAATGAATCTGTTAGATGGGGTATGGTAAATATTCTGTTATCAAACTGTTTAAATGGGGATAGGGGAACTTTCTGAAAACCAGTCTTTGCTTTCCTCTTCTGGCACTGATGCAGGAAGGAAATGGTGCAATTATGGTGTTTTTATGCAGCAATCAGATAATTCATCAATATAAGCCCATCTGGCCTTAAATATCTGACAGTACAAACATTGCAGTGTGCCTAAGAGGAGGTACAGAGTCAGGTGGAACAGATCCCTGCTGAGGGAGAAAAAATATGTAAAAGGTACTAATGAGGAAGGGAGCAATTTGAGGGTGTTTTGAGAAGAGTTTTGAAGACACAGGACTCCTGGCAGTTGATGTCAGAGATAGGAGTTCAAAGGAAAGTATAAAACCAAAATCTGTAGCAGAAAACCAAAGGAGATACAAGATAAAGACTGCTCTGAGCATGAGGGATAGATCAGGAGAGAAAAAAGCAGTTATTTAGAAGTAGGATAAATAATAAAAAGCTTTGCAGATGTGAATTAAGGGCCTGAATATTTTAGCAGTAAAGACACCAGCTAAAGGATTCGAGTGGTCTGTACAACATTTTGAAGCAGAAGACAGACTGTGAGGAGGAAAAGCCTCTCCCTGCAGTTAAAAGAATCATGAAAAATCAGAAACAGAAGTAGTCAATGACACACCAGAAGATTATATACGTGACCCAGTGATCAAAGCAGAGAGTGACATATCTAATCTAAAAATCTTTCTTCACAAAAGAGAAAAACAAACCATCCTTTTCACCATCTATTCCCTTCCTCCTCAGAAGTTTCTGCTCATGGTTGGGAGCCAATGCCAGTGAGTTCTGGGGCAGAGGAGTAGTCAGCAAGAGAAGCATGCATCAATAGCTGTTGCTTTGGTTACAAAGGCACATGAGCATGTGTAGTCGTGACAAGATATTTTCAGCTTTACACTGTGAAATAGAATATTAATGAAAAAGATTATGTTACCTTTGGTGGAAAGTCCCAGTGCAGTGTCACATGCTACATCGTGCTGTATGATTGTTGCTGGATGCGCTGGTGACATTGAAGTCACCTCCGTTGCTGAGTGCACAGAACTCACTGGCTTGAGAAGGAGAAGATTGGTGCTGCGGGTATGTCTTCATGAACACTGTTTCTGAAGTCATAGCTATTCACTCGAGTGGGAGTGATCCTGGGCACCCAGCTGCCTCTGCTGCCTGCGTGGCAGCTCCCAGGGGCAGCTCACAGCAGCAGCTCCCAGGGGCAGCTCACAGACACGGCTCAATCCGTAGCCTTGCCCACGCTCCGGCACGCAGACAAAAGGCATGAAGTCACAGAGCAATCTCTTGTCTACCAGTGAAAACCAAGCACTGTGGGGGATCAAACTAATGGTTAGATCTCTACTGACATTTCAATGCTTTTGCGGACAAAGATGATGGTTCAGGTTCAGGAGAAAGGTAAAGAAGGAGTGGGAGTGGGGCACAAACAGCAGGGTGGTGCCTCTTGGTCCTACAGGCATCCAGGGAGGCCCATGCAGGAGCTCTGCAAGGAAGAGAAATGAGCTCTGCGCTTTGGAGTGAAGAAGAGATGAGCCAGAGTCCAACCACTGCCAAAATCCTTTGGTCCTTGCTATCTAGAAGATGGTTTTAATGGCTGGAAGCAATCTGGTAGCTCCACTTCTGTTCTGGTTCATTCACCTTAGCCCAACCACAGCTTCTGGTTTAGACTCCACAGGGAGGCACCATGATGAATCTTGTCCTTCATGTCACTTTTTTGGTCCTGTTACATAGCAGGACAGTCTGAACCCCTGGGGAAGAGGACAGATATAACAGTTCCTTCTTTAAAGGTTTATTTTTGAAGCTTCATGTCCATGACATCAAGAAGGGAAGTCAATGGATCCCAGTGTTAAGAGTCAGAAAAAGATATTCTATATGAAGAAATGACCCCTTCATAAAACCTGTTTGTGAACTCAAGATTTTAAACGAGCCTGACCCAGTGGGGAAAAAAAATCAAACTGTTCTGTACAGAAGAAATTCTCTGCTGGAAAGCATATAAGAAAGTTCACAGCATTGCAAACACTAGCCCAGTGGGTAATTCTCTGAATGCGATGTACTTTGCACTCACAGCAGTACTGAAATTCAGCAGCTCCCAGGACTGAGATTTATTCCATTTTACCAATAACAAAGCAACTAATAATAGCTTTTAAAAGGAAGAATTTACCATGTAAGTGAAGATAAAAGGCAAAATTCTGATCTTATTACTCAGGCTGTGTCAGATGTATTTTGTACCTCTTCGTAAAAAGTACAGATGTCACAGATGTTCTTACAGAATAAACCCCAAATGTATACTATCAGAATCAGACACACAAAGGACATATAATGTTTCTAGTATCATGAAATCACTTGTATGGACAAGGAGGACCTGAGGACTAGGTCCATTCTGGGAGGAAGAAGGATCTTCCACCTCCAGTGGCCCAGATGCTGAGCTCCCTCTGAAACGCATTTTGATTGCATTGAAACCTCAGAGGTGAAGGCTGAGACACTATTGGCAGTGATAAGCTCCTGCAGCAATAAGCCTCTCCCAGCAAAAGATCTACTATCCACTCACCTCTGTGTTTGTCTGAGAGCTCTCCTCAGAGCAGAAATGGGTGCCCTTAAACTTCAATTTGTGCTGATGTGACTGAACAGCCATCTCAAATAAGTATCACTCAAGAGATGAGTCTCTTTGGAGTCAATGGTCTACTCCCCACATAAGTAATTTTTTCAGCCTGGGGTCTTGCCTACCCATCCTTCACAGAGCACTTCAGGTTCCTGTGAGACCATTCGTTACAGCCATTTTTTCCTCCTCTTCCAGTTGAAGGGTTTGGAAAGGTGTCAGAAGATTAGCACCATGCAAATTGCAAAAGGGAAGTGTCGCTGAGCTAGGAAGACTTCACGAAAAAACAGCTTAGGGGACTATACACCATCCAGAATAAAATTTTATAGCAGTCCATAAAATTGAAGTATGAGCCAAGGGTTAACAACCTTGAATTTTGCCCTTAAAATTAGTGCAAGAAAATCTGCTTCATTATAAATACAGCAGAACTATATAGCGTCCTGTTGATGGATGGGCCCAGGAGCTACCTGTGTCGGCAGTCTTTTAAGCAGCAATCCTTCATTTTGGTCTTAATAGTGAGATAGGCACCTCCTTCCCCATTGAGCTATCAATTTTTACCTGCCAATACTGTTTGATGAGCTTGCTTGTATGCTGCTCAGTGCCTCCCGTCAGCCAGTATATATGGTCTGCAATCATGGTGCTCCTGATGACAAAAGCAGAATAAATGAGTGTCCAAGGAGAGAAGGATGTATATAGCAATACTTAAAGGAGGTAATATTAATAGTGTAAGATGAGGTTTGTATCAAAAGATTACACATAACTTTAAGACAAGTATCAGTAAACATTTTTAGCCAAACTATCTATAAGCAAAACAACCCTGTATTTTCTCTTGATAGCTTTTCCATATTTTAATCTGACAAAGTATTTAATGTCTGCTATACAATATTTTGGTTTTTTTTTCCTTATTTTACTTTTAAGTAGTTGTGGGTAAAGTATCTCATATGTAAGTACATTTATTTGAGGACAGCATCAGCACCAGTAACACCCTGTAACTTGGCAGCCTGAGAGTATCACTTGCCTGTGGCAAACTCAGACACAGTTAACCTTTGATTAAACTATATCTTAAAAAAGGCAACAAAACCCAACCAAAAGTAGTTCAGCTATCTTGCTACCTAATCGAGTATGCTTTAGTACTCCCACTGTCTGTGACAATCATGGCATTACTCTTTCTAGACTGAGGGATATTAAAAAACTAGTGTGCAGTGGATATTAATGCAGTCTTAGCAGACTTCAGAAAATCGGTTTGCTTTTATGGCTGCCTCTCCACACTGTTCTCTGTTTGCTTTCCTCTAGAGATTCCAAATCCAATTAAATGTGACTAGATGTAATTCCAAATTGTCACTTTAGTCAATTAAACATATAATAATCTTGTGTACCTAATTACTAGCACCAAAAGTTTATTTGTTGATGTAGTGCTATCAATGTGTACTTCTGCATGTTCCCCTTATCATTGCCTATATATTAATTGTGCTTTGACGTTACTGTAAATTGAATTTGAAATTTCCCCCTAGTTAAAAGTGTCTCACAAACAGTAATCCCAATCCTGTCGTAATACCCTTTCAGGATGTACTTTCCAAGGTTGTATTATGTTCTTAATGAGATCTAACAAAAAATACACGGATTTAACAATAAACATTTCAAAGCTGGCCCGGTATCAGGGGGTAACATATTGTTACAAACAGGAAATAAATCTTCCTCTAGATGTTCTCATACAGCTCCCATTAATTTCATCAGGAAAAAAGCAATTCAGTAGGATCCATGGTTTTCTGCATAAGGACTGGATTTAGCCATAAGCTTTATGGAATATTCATTCAAATCAAGAGCAAAAATCCTCTTGACTGCACTAGAACAAAGAGCAGTTTCTAATTGAGCATCGTTAGCCCGGCTGGCACAGGATGAACAAAGGATGAAATCCTCATTGCCTTGAAAATCACTGGGTGTCTCAATCCCAATTTTAGTTCTCATTTCCTTGGCCATCAGGGAGCACACACAGGTCGGGACCAACACTTGCTACTGTGACCTCGGGGCTTACAAGGGACTTAAAAAATTCCACTTTCAAAGAAATACAAGCATTAAGGCTCTATGTGACTGGCCTATGTCCAACCCTAAATGAGCTCAAGTCAGAGAGTTTTCTCTGGAGGCCTCCAAGGCTCAATTCACAGAGCCAAAGTGCCACATTTATTTGGAGGGTCCTTCTTTGGTTTACAATAGACTACTTTTTTCTATTTTTTAAACTGTACAATGCAATACTTCCATTTCCTTCAGCACACCAATGGGGAACAAGGAAATTTGCTTTCACAAAACTTAGACAAAAATATAAAAGAGAGACTGAGGCTGAGTTGCTTCATTGTTCACTGGAACTCCACAGAGAAAAGGAACTCTATGTTTGAGTACAGTATGGATAGGGAAGGTTAATTCCCGCCCCCAGCCAGGATTTGGGAAGAAAGGAAAGTGGAAGTTCCTGAAAGAATTTTCCTGATACGTTAACTGGTATTCCCAGAAACAGAATGAGGGACCAATCCCTGCCTTGTTGCAGTATCAACACTGTATGTTAAATGTGATACGTAATGTTATCTGTTGGGATCAGCTGTTTCATCATGTGGAGATTTTGGACAAATGGAGATTTGGAGATGTTGGACGGGAAGAGACCTCGCTCTCATTTGTACCTCTGGAATTCAACTCTGAACCTTCCTGAGCATGAGAAACCTAAGGTACAGAAGAATGGGAAAATAGCTCCCACTTAGACCATCTAATACCTTTTTCTTCATGAAATGCCATGTTTTATTTTTACAGCTTTTGAAGATAATTGGATTAAACTCTAATGGTAAGGAGCAAAGAGCAAACATTTTCTTTCTACTTCTGCTACAACAACTTCATTGATATTGACAAATGTTGGCCTCATATTTACAGAAC
This sequence comes from Chaetura pelagica, assembly GCF_000747805.2. Taxonomy (NCBI): domain Eukaryota; kingdom Metazoa; phylum Chordata; class Aves; order Apodiformes; family Apodidae; genus Chaetura; species Chaetura pelagica. Next base: position 817,103 of record NW_009954321.1, on the reverse strand, counting down.
CATCCACCAGTTATGAGTTAATAATATGAAATGTTTACAACACACCTGAGTTTCAGGTATGCAGCCCACTGAAGAGCTCTGAAGTATTTCTGACAATACATCTTAGGAAATGTCAGAGAAAATGTGACACTTAGTTCTTTCAAAACATGAAGCTCTGTATTGAGGTGGTTTTTTTTTCCTAGTTGGTAGTTCAGGCCAGTATGAACTTCCATAACATGACCAAACCCATCTGTGTTAATGTAGTAAATTTGGAGCCAGAGGTGTCTTGCAATATCTGTTCAATTCAGCCACTTGGTGGTGCAGAACAATAAGATATGTTTCTATACGTGCAGGAGAAGAGCACAGCACAGATCATCAGCTGTATCCCTCAGTCCTTCTTCAGACAGGACTGGTACTAGAAGATTCAAAGGTGGTTTTTGCTGCATGGCAGCTGCTGGCACTGACAGCCCATGCACAGCCAAATCCTTTCCAGCAGCCACGTGATGAGAAAATGGATGGTATGAGTGCTGGAAACGTGGAGTTTTGTGGCACGCACTAAAGTGTTACCTGGCCAAAGGCAGCAAGAAATTAACACTGTTGCTAAAGGCTTGTGTGTTCCTTTACCACTGTAAACACTGGGAAAAAGAAAAGGGCAAGACTGAAGGTCAGCTTCTTAAGCCTTGACTGCTCCCCTTGAGCTGCACAAGATGGAAAGGAGCTCTGAAGGGGAGAGGAGAATTTCTCTGCAGATGGCAGAGCCTGAGGAATAATCACAGCCTATGCACATTACGGTGACTTTCACTCTTCTTTGCTAACCAGCCCAAATTACTGATTGGATCAGGAGGCTGATAAATAGCAGAAAATTACCTTTGCTCTCTACTTCAAGTGATCTCACCTGGATCTGCATTAAGTGGTACTAACAGAAGGCCTCAGGCTCTGTTATGTGCTGTTAAACCTGTGCAGACCTACTATTTGGAAAGGGTAAGTGTATCTCTATTTTTTCGATTTAACAGGAGCTTTAATATTTGTGATGCAGACACCTGGGTATTAGAGATCTATAACATAATAGTTCTGAGGCTGAGATACAAAATGAACTGCTGCTGTCTTCTGAATGACCTTTCTTATTTTCTTCTGAGATTAAAAAAGGAAAATTATTTTTATAACTGGAGTCAGTAGCAGGTTGTCATGTTAATGCAGTTATCCTATTTGAAAAGTGAACAAAGTAAGAAATTGCATTTTAAGTATCTCCATATATCCCAAATAAATGTGAACTCATTACTTTGAGGTTATGGAGGTGCCTGGAGACCGTTAGGTGATGAGAGATAAACAGAACTCCAGGATACTGAACAGGGATGAAATTACTAATGTCTGAATTTGCCTATATGTAGACTACCTAAATGGGGTAGAACCCATTGGGTTTTTACCCCAGAATGGGGTAAAAAATGTTCTAAGACTCCTTCTTTAATATATAGCACCTTGATGTTAATTACTGCAGAGGACTAAAATTTCTTTTCAGACATTCACTGGTGAACCTTAAATTCACTGAGAATCTGCTGCAAAACTCCTCTGTCCTGCCAAATCCTTCCAGGTTGGTGATGGGGTATGCTTGCTGTCTTTGCTGAAGTCTCTGTGTCTTTAGCCCATTGCTAGAAAGCAGAACTAAGTTTCCTGCCAGGAAAATGGCACCTGTATTTAGAATCCATTGATTATATTGATTATTATCTGTCCCAGGGTTGCATGCAGGTAGCAACTGTCTGCGTTGTATTGAGATTGCTAAGCAGTGGTAACGAGTATTTCTTGCTTAATGGCAACTGCCACGTAAGGACAGAGAGAATACTTTATAAAAGTCAGCTGAAAAAGGCATGGGGAAAGGAAAACCTTTAAAAATGACAGGGGATGCTCAACGAACAGGTTGCTAAGCCTGGTAAGGTCTTGGTCTCTCTGTGACCTGGTACGAAGCAAGCAGCAGTCAGCGTGGATGAGCTGTGGAGGTTCCAGGAGATGTGGGAGGCCCTGCTGCCTGTGTCAGCTTCACAGTTGAGCTGTTTGGAGAAGGGATGGGGTAGCTGGGATGAGCTGCTTGTAGCAGAGATGCAGTGAAACTTGCAGAGGGACATGGTCTGTGCTTGTTCTGGTCTCTAGCTTGCTCTGTTCTCTTGTACCTCTTTGTACCTTGTGCTCCTGGGTTAGGAACATGCCGTGTACTGTCCGTGTTCAGATTTAGTTCTGGCAGCAGGTGTGGAAAAACCAGTATTGAAGGCTGCCTCTTGCCTTTGATGTGAGCCTGTCTGAGCGAGCTGTTGTTTGTCACTTGGACCATCTGAAGTGATAAAGAGTAATGTGTGTGGCACGGAAATAACGGCTGGTAATTTCAGACACAGACTAACATCATATGTCGATGTCAAATTAAATAATAGGCCGAGTGGACTTTCCTTCAGGCTTTCACTGATCCCAGCACTTGTCAGAGCTGCTTTCTGAGACCCAATTTATGACAGGCTCCTTTCACAGCACTCCTCTGGGAAGGATGGAGGTCACATAGCAGCAGCAGCTCTCGGATCCCTTCGTGTGCGTGGCAGACCCAGACTCGGCTGCTTTCCCAGTCCTGGGCAGGGTGTCCTCCCTGTGCAAAGCTCCTGTCGGCAGAGGGGCGGCCTCGCTCCCCACCCTGACCCCCAAACTGGGGCCGTGGGGGGTGGGAGCTGCCTGGAACCCCTGCTGGTCTGGATGGGGTGCAGGGGGTCCTGCAGCTCAGCAGCATCCACCCCGGGCAGCCGCTGGGCTCTGGGCCTGGAATAAGGGAGTGGGAAAGACCTTTCCTGGCTGCAAGAGCTCTGGGCACAGTGGGAAGCGCGGGGCCTGGAGGGACCCTGGCAGTGCTGACGAGTGAGGGGCCCGTTGCTGTGACAACCGGGTTTTATTCTTTTCATAGAATTGGATTTTTGTTTTGGTTTAGTTTTTTTTTTCTTGTTTCAGTTTAGGAAACCGGAAACAATTAGGATAGAGAAAGGGTATAAACTTTCCTCCATTTTTCCAAGAGAAAAGCCCGGCGGGATGCAAGGGCAGGTGGCAGAGGTGTGTGCAAAAGGCAGGCAGCTGGTGACTCCTTGAATTTGTATCCCTAATCCCAATTATTTCATCTCTTCTTGGTGCAATTGGGTTGTTTGTCAAATAAAACCGGACCTACAAACTAACGCAAAGGACTCACCTGGCTTTCAGCCACTGCTTTTCCAGTTCTGACCTTAAGGGGGACACAGACCTGAATTCATCCAGGGGGCTGAGGTTTACTACTAGTTTGCTTTGATCTGATGGGATTATCTGTTTTTTTTAATTGCTATTTTTCATGGGAATTCAAAAACGCTGAGTCAGCGATATCACAGCTATTAAGATGCTAAAACTTCTTCCTCCTTAAGGATTGCTTGCCCCTACTCTGTGCAGTCAGATGAATATGAACTGTGTTTTGGCAGAGGGACAGACAGTCTGTTTTCCCTTGCATGTATACAACTAATTTCAAGTCACTAGTGTTCTAGCTGGTGATAAAAAAGCTATCTTAAGCTTTTCACAGAACACGGTGACACTGTTAAATCAGCACAGCATCTTGATTAGCAGAAAGATGAGAGCTATGCAGCTCAATGATAGAAAGGAGCAAAATCTCTTCTGTACTTAAAATTCCAGTTTCAAAGCAAGAAGTTGGCCATATTTTTCTGTAAGGTGCGAATTTTCACCTTACTACAGATGCAAGGCTATTCAGTGTCAGCAGTAGCCTGCACTAAAGAAGTACAGGAGGAAAACTGCTTTCATGCCTTGTTGCTCAACTGGATAGACCTTCTCTTGTGTATATGTAACAGGCAGCTGTGGGGTCACAGCCTGTGGGCTTGGTGACTTGCAGGATGCACAGGCTGTGATACTTTTTCCTTCAGAAGCTTTGAGGCTCACCTTTGGGTGTCTGCTCCCTTCTAGCATTCTTTCCCTTGAAAGCAGTGGCTGGTGGTTTGGCTGGCCTGTCCTTAGAGACAGTACGGACCTCTGAGGTTCTGCAGCTTACACCTCCCCTTGCACATACATGTCTCTTATTGCCAGGAGGGTTGGTTTCTCCTTAGCCTTCTTCAACTGCAGTTTCTCTGTTTTGTGACAGAAGTGAGCCCAGGACTCTTTCCTGAACTTTCCATTCTGGTTATTAAGTGATCTTTTGACCAGCTGTGTCACACCATGGTAGGGGACTTCCAGTAGCTGTTATTGGATGTTTGATCCTTAGCTTAAAATGCCTTCTAATGCCTAAAACTTCCTGGTAGCATCCAGACTAAATTTATATAAGATGCATTTATGCCCATTTGTTCAAGGGCCAAGATGGTCTTTCAACTGAAATGGGTTTTCTCCCTTCTCAGGTTTAAATCTTTACTGGGTTTGTCAGGAGCAGTCTCCTAACATCAGAGATACCAATAGAGGAGAAATATATTTACTAGCTGACATCTTAGTGAAAGTGGTTGCAGCACTTTGGAATTCATTATTTGTAGATGCTGTGACCCCAAGGTGGTCTTTCTAGGATTGCTTTATGATGCCAAATGGCCTGAGGCTGCACTCCACACAGTGGTATCCTATCACAGTGCTGTCTTGAAGGAGCCACGATGCAGCTTACAAAATTCAGAAGTGATGGGGACATGGGAATTTCAGCCTCCTTACATTAATTCAGACCTCCTTGCATTTAGACTGCTTCGTATGCTTATTCTCCTGACACTGGGCTGTACTACTGAAAATCGGACACAGAGGAACTTGAGAGATACTTAAATTACAGTTGACTCTGCTCCTAACCTATGACTTCCTGTGAACTGAAGTATTTGGTCTGGTACTTCCTCAGATGCAAAATCCCAGGGGATTTCAATTTGATAGGTAAGCTGAGTTAAATGTGATTATCCATGCTGCTGGTGCCAAGCAGATCTGTTCTCAACCAGTCATTCCAGTTCACATACTCATCCAGTGTTCTGGATGAGTTTAATGGATTAAGGAACAACTTAAAAAGCAAATGAAGGGAGTGGGGAGGCAAGGGATTCTTAAAAGAAGGAAAAAAACCCCCTAAAACACCAGAGTGACTTTCCTCTTGTGCAAAAAGCAACCAGAAATAAATGACAGCTTGTGCTAAGGAAAACCAAGTTTGTATATCCAGGAACTGCACCTGAGTATCTGGATGCCATGGTCTGTCTGTAATGAGCAGAGTATGTTCTGCACCATTAGAGGGGTTTGACTAGGACCAGTGACTCCAGTGAGATGACAGAAGTAGTGCTAAGCTTAGTTTAACACAATCTGCAGAAGCAGCTCTGCACAGTTGCTATAACACTATGTTAAACTAGGCTAAACTCTGAATACTGCTATAGTCGCTGCTTTTGGAACCACTCTGGAGTCAGTCTGTCAGAATGTTCCTCTCCTTTACAAAATACATGATCTCATTTAAAATCATCTAGTTTCCTGAAAGCTACTCACTGTAGGAAAAAAAGGCTGACACAGTTCCCTCTTGCCTGCTGATGTAGTAAACTTAGTGATTGCTTATCTGCAGTAACACCAACCACAAGTTTTTTATTTATTTTTGAAATAATATTTATGAACACCTTCTTGATTCATACTGTCTTCTCAAATTTGGGCATTTATATGTATTGCTTCTTAGGAAAGATCAGCTGCTGAAAGGGTATTTTTCAGTAACTTTTAATATTGTTAATTTAAAGTCTTCAGTGTGACTTCTTAAAGGGGAAAACCTTCTTCATCCCAGCACCCTAAACATTTCCCCTTGCATCACTTCACCTGTTGGGATACTTGTGAATTTTTGGGTTTGAAAGTATCCTGGACAGGATTCCCCACCTGTCACAAAGCAACTCTCCTTACACAGCTTGTAAATGTCTGGTTGATCACTGGACCTCAACTGTTGAGGATTCAGGAGATAATGACTTCTCTCTGACTCAACCCTCCAACAAGATTTTAGGAGGAAAATACCATTATCAGTGACATATGAAAGGAGATCTGGGAACTATCACAACACTTTAATGTTTTTCAAGTAAATGTTTCACTTTCTTAGATTGAAAAAGTGAACTGTGGTGGGTTTTGTGGGGTTTTGTTTTGGGATTTTTTTGTTTTTTAAAAGGGGAGCTTATGGTCAAGTGAAATATTCCAGATTTATCTGAAACCACGTTTCTAAAGAGATTAACAGAAACTGTTTCCTCGTCTTGGGGAACTGACTGCTTCTCCCTGTCCTGATGTGTGAAAGCTACTGGAGATTACCTTGACATAATCCTAGTGCTTCTTCTGCAGAAGAAAAAATGCTCATTCTGGAGTTTTGGCTGAAATCCAGCACAGAAAATTGAAATTCATCTTCCCAAATCCTCTCTGTAATTCTGCTTGGATAAAGTCTTCTTCCATTCCCTGTACAAACTGGTTTGCTGCTATTTTAATAGCTCGAGAGCTCTACCACTAGCATCCATCTTAAATGATGGGCAAAGTGACCCTTTCAGTCTCACACCTATTTTGCACTGACTGTTCTGCCATTAGTCAGCTAATGATTTGTGAAATATTTTGTTATATATCCTGTGGTCTCCAGCCCAACAAGTTCCCTGTAAGTGTCTAATGTTAGGAGTAGCGACAACGCATAGCAAGTCACCATTGTGTTTTTCCCATGCACTTCCTTCATTGAAACATGTTAAGTGGTTAAAAACTTGTGCTGTATGTGGAAACTTTCAGTTTTTGGCAGTGTTACTGCAAGCACATAGGCAGAGCTTCCTCTTGCAGGCTTTCTTCCTGCCAGCAGTTCCCCTTCACACCAGCAATCTCATCAGCTGCACACAGGCTAAATTTTGCAGCATACCACACTGTACCCTGAGATCTTGATTTTTTTAAGTTCTTTTTTTCTTCCCCCCATCCACTCAAAGCACACTTGTGGTTCTGCCTGGGTTTACGGGGAAACCAGGGAATGGAAGATGCTTGTATGCATGGAGGTTTTGTGCCAGTGGGATCTGACCAAGGCTTGCTCTTGTGTCTGAGAATGAGGAAGTCCTCCTACAGACATTAGCCTAACTACAACTAGGGAAATAATTAGGATTATTCATGTTATGCCAACTGGGAGGATTGGGGCTCTGTTGCATGTGAGATTATTCACACAAAGCCAAAGCAAAGCTCCTACTGCTTTTGTAAAAGCCTGGATCTAAGATGATATCCTTACTGCTGAGACCTGGAATGAGAGACATGTAGAGAAACCATGAAACCCTCCCGAGCAGCAGAGTACCTTGCAGCTTCAGAGTCTCTAAGCACTGAAACACAGCAGCCTGGCACAGGTGGGTTCAGAATAATGCTCCTTTAAAAGATATGAGACATGGACAAGTTTAGATTTCTATTTTTTAAATCACTAGAAGCTGAAAATAATAACAAAACTGTGGCTCAGACATACACTGTGTACACCTCTATACAGCTCAAAGCTCTCTCAGATGTAGTGTGAGCTATTGCTTTCTCTCCCTCGACAGCTGTGACAGATGAACAAGCATTATTAAAATTTGTATTGAGGTTGTATCATAAATGCAGGTTCTTTAGGGTTTTCTGTTGGGTTGCAGAAAAAACTTCTTGTGGCAATATTCTATATTGTCTTTGGCTTGTTGATAACATAAGCAAAAATGCTACAATGCAGCTTGTTCACTCCTAGCTCCACAAACATGAGTGACAGTTGTCAGACCCACCTGCTTAGAAAGGTTGGGCAGCTAGAGTGTATTTTAATGGTAACTTGAAAGATTTTAAAATACCTTCTGGACAAGTGATACGTTCTATGTGGGTGGATCTTGGCATGTTTCTTAGACCCTTAAGTTTAATAGATGCAATTCCAGGTGTAACAAATTACAGGCTTTAAGTCAATATCAGAAAAAAATGGAAGGGTAAAAATAGTATAAGCTAAGCAGTTGAATTGGCAAGCAGAGTGTCCTTCTGATGGGAACAGGTGGAGGACAAGAGTGACAGCTCCTTCTTCATCTAATTACTTCCACTTGTGGGATCTCCAACAAGTGACTGGATGTCTCCCAGCGTTTGGAGAAAAGTGTTTAATGGTCTATTACAACATATTCTGCTATAAAGAAAACTTATAAACTGGATTTTGTTTCCTCACTAAAAATTTTTAATATCATGTTAACATAAAAAAAACTAATGCTCTTGTGATTTCAGTCTACTAATAACTACAGTATTAATTCTCTGCATAACCAAATAATTTATTAAAGTTTACTCATCTTGAAACTGTTACATAAATATAAATGTAAACACATTCAATTATAGAGTCCCACTTATGGAAACACCCAGTGCATTTTGGAAAACCACTACCTGTCTTTTCTGTATGTAATCAGCACTCGGGTAGTATATGTGTGGGGCCTTCAGAAGGAGTTTTCAAAATAAGTTAAAAACTAACAGATCTCCAAGATGCTGTGGGCTTGTGAATGAAACTCATGCTGCAGACCCTTCTCCAAGGTGTATGGAAGACCTAAAGCTCTGCACGGTTCCATCGGCGTTTGCAAGTAATTAGATATATAAGGAGTAGATCAGGAGATCAGAGAAGCCATGAGGCCCTACATCTGTATTGTAGACAGTTAGAGGTTTTATTTCAGACTAGACCTTGTCTGGTCCCTTAAAATGTCCCTGTGCATGCTGCTGCAAGCTGCCTTGAAAGTCAGCTGTTGTTTGGGTTCCTGTGCCTTTGTTAAGTGCTACTTGTATTTTGTGGACAGTTCATGCAGAATGTGTAGGTAGTTTTCTCTGAAATTAATCTAGTTTGTGAGTGCCAGATTTGCTCTGTGAATAATCTAGTGTACAGAAAATGGAGAAAACTGGATCAAGTGCATCAGAATTCTTCTATTGTGCCAATCCAAAATGTTAAGGTAGGTGTAACCAGTGAAGTTTCTGTTCTGACACAGTAAAGTTTTACTCTGTATGAGCAGAGCTGCTCTGAGCTCTGGAGATGCAGCTCTGCTGAAAGCCATCCTAAGGTGGTAGAGGAACTAGGAAAGATCTCGGAATTGTGTGTTCCCAGGACAACATTTGAAAAATAGCCAGAAAATTGTTTTGAGAGGAAGAATTAGCCTGTTGGAACTACTTCTCTGGGAAGAAGGTGTGGAGGGAAAACCAGTGACAAGTGATATCATGTAACTTAAGATATTACTGGAGGGAGTGCAGAATTTAGTGACTGGGAACACATCGAAGTACTGAACTAAAATACAATGTATGGAATAGCATGGGATGTTAAAATATCAATTGCTCTTAATGAGGGGAATAAATCCCCTTTATCAGTAACGAAAAGATACTGCCAGCAGCAAATACAGTAGTTCTCGCCAAACATGAATTACATCTGAAGTTTAGGCAATATTGGTGGTCACCAAAACTTGATTTAACCAAAATAAAATTATCAAAAGATCAAATACTATCAGCATTTAATGACTTGACTGAACCAGTAATACCTTGCATAGATGACAACTGGTACTTCTGCAACCTATTCCAAAGGAGATTATTGCTTCTGTAGCTGTAGTCAACAGTCAATGATAGTAATATTGATTTTTTTTTTCCTCTATTTTTTCCACCCCTATCCAAGTTATCAGTCCTACCACAGCCAAGAAATAGCACTATGAGGGGAAAAAATTAAAAAATCAATAATTCCCTGGTAGTTAGCAACACATTTTCTGTAAGTCTTTGAGCAGGATGTGCTGTGCTAGGCTTATAATAAATATAGAACTGTAGCAGATTTAAAAAGAATTAGATATCAGCTTTCCCTTTTCCATCTTGATTTTTTTTTTCTAGTCTCAAGAAGATCAACTGCTTCCCTCCATCTATAAATTCTATACTGAAAAATATTATAGCATGCCCTAATAGCTTGAGCAAACATCAGAAAGTTACCTTTGACACCTGGCAGTTTGGTTTGATGTTGCTAGGTTCTCTGCAGCCTACAATAGAATGAATTTCTGCTGCCCCCACTGCTCCACCTAGAAGTAGCCCTTTGCTCTACTGATGCAGCTCCAGTTTAGTGGCCTTTATGCAGAGCAGGGCTAACTTAATGCCACATGTGCATGAACTAGAGCTGTGCAGAGCTACCCTGCCTGTGAAATCTGGCTCTGATGTGTTTCAGGTGATTTTGCTGAAAAGGAAAAAAACCCAACCAAACAAAACCTGTTAAAAAATAGGAAGCAAAGGAATCATACAAACAAAGGTTAAGAGGAAAACCCTAATTCTAGGAAATTCTCCTTTAAACATGAGCAGATGGGGGACCCAGCTGGCCAGGCAGAAATGTGCCAGCCTGTGCATACTGAGAATAAGTCCATGCTCCAAGATCTACCTCCAGCCATGAGCAGTCTTCATACTAGGCTGGTTAATCCAGTAATTAATAAGGAGGGATGCGCTTCAAGAGGGAGGCTTGAAAGAAGAATTAGGGAGGAAGGTGGTGGACACACCAGCTGCAACACAGTCAGGACAATCTCTGTGTGGTGATTTGCTCCATGAGTAAAAGCATTGGTCCTTTGGTCTTTTTACTGATGTGCCTTTCATGGGAGCTTCAGGTGGAAAAAGCAGTTTCAACAGGAAACATCTGACAATAGCTGGCTCCTGTTTTGCGCTGAGAAAACTTCTAATCCACGGAACTGCAAATAAAGTCACTACATCTGAAGATTAAAACTTGTGTTCTTGCCAGGTTTTGCCCCCATCTGTCAAATGACTAGGCTAAAGTAAACTTGAAATAGATTTTCATTTATTTTTCATCTTTGCTGTAATCCAAAGACTGCCCTGTTAAAAGCCTTTTGTAAATCATTGGGTCAGTTTTTCTCAACAAAACCGTCCTTAAGTAATGCTGTATATCAGCCTCTTTTTTGACATTTTCATTTTCTCATCTTGACATCTTCTCTTAAAAATAATACAGTGTTTGTACTATTATCTTTTTTCAAGCTGGGAGGAGGGGGGAGGAAGGCATCAACTCTCTGCCCATCATGGCAATCGGAGTATGCGAATCAAAGATGCACACGTTAGTCTGTGGGTTTATCTCCAAGTTTTTATCTCTGTCTTAGTACTGGGTGTTAAGAAAAAAGCTGTGTCAAGAAACTCAGATTGCTACATCAAAACTGCCTGCTAGAAATCACATTGCCTTTTCTCTAAGGTGCACATTCTCTATTGAAGTCCTTCCCAAATGTGACGGGGATTTAACTGTAATCTGAGTGACATGAAGAAGTGCCTCTGCTGCGATCCACCGCACCATTTGTGTTTGGCCTTTATAGGTCAAGGAGAAGTCAATGAGATGATTCTATAGATGAAACAAATGAAAAAATACACTTCACCACTAAAGCAGATAAACTCATTTTTCTTGCTAGCACTGTGAGTAAAAGCTAGCTTGTTCCTAGAGCACGTGCAGTTATTTCTTTAATTAGAGTAGCAGAAGCTGTTTTATTTTTCTGTTGACCATGCCTTCCTATGAAACAGTGAGATCTTCTCTGGAAACGCATTTTAACAGTCAATTAGGACTGACTATTAGAGAGGAATTAGGTGATTTATCAGAAGTCAAAATTCAGTGCTAAAGCAGAATTATGTGTGTCTCTGCAGAGATGTAAAGCTGGTGTGAGGTGCGGTGATAGTGCCCTGTGCTGCCACGTCCATGTGTCCCTGGGATGGAGTGACACTACAAATGTCATTGCAGGGGTGTTCTTCACCACAGCTTCAAGTGCAATGTCAGTGCAAGCAATGTGTCGACAGTATCCAGCAGCACCATGTGTTCAGTTGCTATAGACTAATATAATACTTTTATCTTCAGTGAATACTGTCAATCAGTACAGCTGGTGATTTAGGCCAAATGTACTCACAGGTGAACTTGACAAATCTTGTGCAATTACACTGCACAATTTCTTCTTTTCTTTGTTTCATCTAGGTGACAGGCAGCTTATTATCTGCAGTGTAGTACTAGTCATAGATCAGTTTGAGTCTGCCATGCTCCCTTCTGTGATCCCAAGAGCTGGCTTAAGAGTTCAGCTCTACTAGAGGCAGTCAAATTTCTGAACCCTTAGGCAGCCAGGAATCAACCTCATCATATTTTCCTGAAATTTGCATGTACACCTATGTGATGATTTTATTTAAATTTCATTTGGGATCCTCATAGTAGTACATTTGTTTGCAGTCAGCTTGGTATTCTAAACCTCTTTGCCTCCCAGTGCTGTTGTAGGGAACTAAGAGGGATGTGTCTGGGATACATGGAAGCTTGCAGGCTTCCTTGTTCTGTGTGGGTTTACCAAAGCTGACATCCTGAAGAGGAAAAAAAATCCCTGTTATAACAAGCTGGTGGATATATTAGGTAGGCTTGTGAAAGCAGGCATGCAGAAGCATTTTCTCCCAGAGGGACAAGACTGTGGTGGCTTCAGTGCTGGCAGGCATGAATAAATGAAGGGAGAAGAAAGGTGTCTGTGGTGAAGAGACCCAGGGCAAGGGACATGTTGGGGAGGTAGGACCTTTCTTCTGTACTTGGTTTCAATCTCTTGATGACTGGACAGGTTCAGACCTGTCCATGGGGAGACTGGGACCACTTGGTAGATGTAGCTACAAGAGTAGCCATCCTGAATACTGCTGATCGAGGCAAATCTGGCAGTGAGGAGTTGGTGTCTTTGGTGCTAATCTGATAAACCATTAGGAATCCCTTCTAATACACTCATCACCACTGAACCAAACAAATGGCTTCAAACAAAGACAGAAAAGCTTCAATGAAACTTAGGTGGATCAAGGAGCAGGACTGAATCTGCTTGTGCTGGAGGAAGACACCCAACTTGTCTTTGTGCAGTTGGATTTTGTGTTCAACTCATCAGAAACAAATGCAGTTATAGCATCTATGGGTGATGACCTTCAGTGCACAGAAGAAAACATCTCATGAAGTTTTCATATCTAAACAGACAGAAAGGGAGGAATTGTGTGTTCCCAAAAAAGGTTTCACACAATGCCTTTTCTCTGTCAGTAAAGTGAAATATAACTGCCATGCTAAAAGGTTTTGCAGCAGCAATTTGCTTTGAATTGCAAGCGTAAGATAAATGTGCTATACAGGTCTTGGTTCCTCAGCTGTGAAGGTGGTAAAAAGGAGAGTGTTTTCCAGTCCAGAACCAAAAGGTATTTAGAAAGATCTTGTTTCAAAACACCCAAAACATCCGGACAGAAGTGGAGATACTCTGCATTCCCTGCCTTGTTTGCATAATGTACTGCCGACTTGCTTTCCAGCTCTACAAGTACCACTTTCTTGACCACCAATTTTTCTGATGTTATTACTACTGCTGTCATGTACTTGACTCTTATAAAACAATTCAATGTTGCTGGACTCTTCCTTCTATGAGGAACTGTATTTCTTCCAGGACTTTTTCCCCCCTGCCCAAAATATGCCTTTCCTAGGCAGATTTCTGCTAGATAAATGCCTTTGCAATATAGCATCATCAAAGTCCCAGGTAATATAGACTTTGACCTCCATGGAGGAACTCTCAGACTATAAAATAGGAACTTTGTCACTAATATACCAACCTGGAAATAACATAGCATTCAGAGCTAAGAATCAGAATCCAGGGAAAAGACTTTAAAAAGTAACAAGAAGTTGAAGTACATAGAAATATTTGAAATGCTGCATAAGGAGGAGTTATTTTTTAAGAATATTCTGGTTTATATTATCCAGAGCATCTCAATGGAATAGCTTTGTATTAATATCTCATCTATTATGTATATTGCAATATGCCTAACACAATTGCTGAAGTAATTAGGTGCTGCTAATTCTTTTCTTTCCTTTTCTTCCCTTTTCTGGGGAGGTAAAGAGATTAGGAGAGTAGTTTAGAGCAAACAATACATTATACGCCAGACTTCCCACAGATTAGAAGCATCAGCCATTATGTTCCTAGTTTTTCTACTTCTACCTAAAAATGCTCTTCATTAACTCTTCTTATATTCTGTCTCCATTTGAATGCCCCTGTACCATCACATCATTACATTTTTTATTTTTGATTATTTCGTATTTCCCTAGAATTCCATTCTTCAGCCTAATTTAATATAGTCCTATTTTGAAGGTGCAAAATAAGGTAGCTAGGGGATGAAGAAGCAGCTGAATTTTGATATTTTTTTTTTAAATTTTTTTTTTTTTTAGGCTGAAAACTCTGGATTAGTCTGGATTAGAGAGTCCTGATTTATCCTGTCTGTAATACACAGATACTGCATGAAGCTTGATCATTAATAATTATTTCAAACCTTTTGTAAGGGTTTCAGAAGTCACTGGATATAGAATTAAATCTGTGAGGCTTCAGCTGGTTTAGATTTCTTCCCTGCTGAGCCTCCTGAAGAGATTCCCCCTGTTAAGTCATCACTAGAGCAATCGTGTGCTACTTAACAGAGGTGCTATTTTCTACTTCATGTGTCTCCCTATGAATTGTGCAAGAGGCATTAGAGAGCCCTGCCTTTCACTGAACACATAAAAAGGCATAGCAGAGAGAGCTTTACATATTTGTTACCTTCTCCATGCATTGCCTTTTTGGGGAGGGGGATGGGGAGAAAATTGGCAGTGGGTTGTGCTGCAGAGCAGAGCCTGCAAGGGCACAGGAGAAGATTTGCTCATCCCCAAAGATTTTGAATAGCTCCATCTAGCAGTCCTCATTAGCATGAACATATTTGCCAGGTATTATTTAGAGAGAACATTAAAGAAATGTGCCATGATATCTGATTCCTCTTCTTCCCCTCGACCCTTATGTCCACAATTTCCAGATTGAGGGAAGGAGGGCAGGGAGCAAAGCCCAGGGATCTCTGGGAGGAGGCAGGTGGTGAGCAGCCTTCCAGATGGCACTTCCCACCAGCCGTGGGCTTCCTGTGGCATGACAGCAATCCCATTGGGAGGAGGTATGACTGTTCATCTATGGCACCAGCAGCCCCATTGCACTTGGGTAGGGAGTGATCAAAATGAGGCAGAAATGAAACGGAATGGTTTTTGTCACTTGCTGCTGGGTAGGTGATGTTAACCTCTCCCATGTTTTCTAGTGCTTGATCTATGCACAGGATGACTATGAACAGCAGCCTGGTTAGGCAACTGGATTAACCCATGTATCTGTCCTTCAAATTCCTTGTGGCACGAGGACCATAGCAGCTGAGGGAGTGTAGATGCAGAGGCAAAAAACATATTTCCAATAGAAGGGTTCTCTGTTATTTTCCCATGTGCAAACAGCAACTCAGAGAGTGTCAATGCAGTTTTATTTTAGCTTGCTTGTAGGAAAAAGGCAAAATAAACAAAGAAACTCTAAAGGGATATAGAGTCTCATCAAGAAAGTTGTGTATATTATGTTTTGAGGGATCCTTCAACTTAAATGGTTGTGGAGTTCAGCATTGCTCTCTCCAATTTCAAACAAAATTGAATTTTATTAGTTGCTGAGCTGTGTATATGGTGCACCATGGGTTGTTCTTCCACATGCAACTGCAGCTTTATAGATTTCTCTGTTGGGCCTGGCCCTCTGAAAAGCAGGCATAACTGGAGGACTGCTCTGCTGAAATACTGTGCTCTGCTTCAATTTTGTTTTCATCTGGGGCAAAAATTCAACCACTGACATTATTAGGCTGAGAAACATAAGGCCTAAGTGCTAATCTGAGGTTTCTTAGTCAGTTCTTGACTTCTCAGACCTTCACTGTTTTGCCATCTGCTGTAATTGAAAATTACCTTCTGCAGCCAAAGGGAAATTCTAATTTCTCAGCAAGCCATATGGGGTTATTAAGATCATTAAACCCTGGTATGCCATAATGCTGGGACCAAAAGGACCACAGGGCATGTAAATATTGTGTGATTACTTTTATAGCTTCAGACAGCAAGTCAGGAATTATGTTGATGGCTAACTTATGATGAAAAGTGGTGGTCAAGTAGGTTACTGCAGATGTTGCGTGGTGAGGTCAACCCATGGCATGTTTGCTCAGAGCTGTGATGGATGTGACAAGTGGTTTTCACAGTGTTTGATTGCAAAGGGTAAATCTTTTGTATCAGCCTGACAAAGGAGCATAACCCAGCTACTGTCCTCAGTTGTGCCAGTGATGCTACAGGCAGCCTTAAATTTTGATATTAAGGAATCAGAGAATGCAAGTTCTACTTTTCAGGAGGACCCAGACTTGGCTTCTCATGCAAGATCTGAAGGTGATGATATAACTTGCACTCCCTTTCTTCTCTTTAGAGTGGGAAAGCTATTCCCCTGAAGATGTCTGTTCTTGACCACATTAAAAACAAGATACTGGAATCTTTATTTCCTCTATTTATCTAGTTGTGACCTTTTGGAAGATTTTCTCCTAGCAAACCCCACTTCTATTTATTTGATCCAACTATGTGTGAGAATATTAGAGCTGATTTTTGGTTAATAAGGCTTCAGAAATGAATGCAGGAGCTGTGAAATTTACATGAAATTAAAGAGAGAATCGTTCAGTAAATGCAAATAAATGCAGAAACTAATATTTTCATTTGGATTCATGATTAGTGCCAGAGGATTACCAGCAAACCATTACAATGTGGTGATGACATAAGAACTCCATGGGAATAGAAATTCTATATGCACTAGTTAACTGATGGCAGGAAGCTGTTTTTAGGAGCAGAGCTTGGAGTAATTTATTTGTTCTTTTTGAAAAGTATAGCTACTGATTATATTTCAAGTTTTGTCTTTATGTTAATTATGCCTCAGAAATGATTTTTTAAATTATTTTACTGATACACTGTTGTGTCAGTTCCTGCCTTTTCAATGTGACGACCATGGTCAGTAGATTTCTTCCCATTTTGTGAGTTATTAAATGAATTATGTTGAAAATAGACATTACTGATTGCCACTTTTCTTTGTGCTATGTAACTGCAGGAGCTAAGAACCAATTGTTATATATATGAAAAAAATGAAGATTTTTTCCCCCTCTTCAGTTTTCTGGTGATCTCAATCTCATTGCATTTATTTTCTCTGTAGGTCATGGGTTTCTGTAGGTCATGGTTTCTGTTTTAAGGCAATGGAAGCCAAAGTATGTCTGAAGAAGCTTTAGTTTCTGTAGCACTGGGGTTGAGACATTGTACTATTTTGAAATCAAGATAATTTAAAAGAGGTTAAGAAAAGTATTTCCTGTTCTAGTTATATTTATACTGTCCAAACAGCTCCTTTATTTTCATATGCTTGGAAATCACAGTTATATAATACAAGAGTGATCATTACCATTTTTTCAAAACGTTGGCAGTCCAGTCAGCTTTATATATATATATATACACACTCTTTTTTCTTTTCTAACATGGTCTTCAAAAAACCATGAAAAAGTGTGGTTGGTTTTTAGTTTGCATGAGGAGTACTTTTTAAATTTTATTTTTAGGGGGTGATGTTGTTATTTATCTATTTTCTTGTTTAACAGGAATCTCAGTCTTCCCTGCTTCCTATACTTGGGCTCACTTAATGGAATCCTCCACCTGAAAGGAATAGAGTTTGTGTGCCCTCTAGATATGTCTTGGGAGAGCACCTCCTATTCTCAAACCATCTATGGGCCTTCAGGCCCCCAGACTGGGTGGAACTAGTCTGAAGGATGCATTCCACAATGTGGGTAGGCTTCATGTAGGCAGAGCTTTGCTGACAAAAAGTGCTTGGATTGAGTGGGGATTGGAGATTAAGACCTTGTCATTAAGTCAGGATTCTCAGTCTCCCCCTGACTTTGCATGTAGCTGAATGATGATATTTCTACACCAATGCACTACTCTTCACCACTGTCTCCTGCACATTAGGCACAAACGTGTGTTTCCTCTTTTGTTGTAGCTGTTCTTTTGTAGTTACATTCATTTCAGGTGAATGTATGGAAAAAAAACCCTCACCCTGCACTAATTGCAGTGTCTGTCCTCATATATCTCATGCAAGGGGAAAAATGAACAGAGACCTCAGTAATGAAGTGTTGCTGGCAGGACATGTGCGCTTTACCACAACTGTCGTTATGCCTGAATGCTAATTAAAGGCAGCACAAACCCAGCAGAATCCTATCTCATCTGAAACTGATGGGAATGTCATCTCCACCATGTGGAAGTCTTGTTTCTGGCTTTATGCCTTGCTGGTGGTGCTGTTTTTTGATGTGGATTGCAAGTGAGCCCATGAGGAATTATGTAATGAAAATAATTTGAAGCCATCGAAAAAGATCAAGAGCTCATAACGTTGTTACTGCCTATAAGGCTGAGCATGTTTATATTTTCTAGCTTCAATCTTAAGGGTCCCCTGAACTGTGTAGGTGACTCACCTGTATATCCTTACCTAGAACATGACCAAAGAAATAAATGTATACCTGGCTATTGTGGCTTAATGTCTCAAATTTTGAGAATTATTTCCATCTAAACACCAGTGCCATATGTAACATGTTTTAATGATTCATCTTGTCTTGTTATTAGACTGATCCTTCCTGCATAGGATTTTTTGATAGTCCCTGTCTAATTTTTTATTTCAGTCTTAGCAGTGTATCCAGTCAATACTTACTTTTACCTATGTGCATGATTCAGAACATCATCAGGCTTCTTCAGTTTCAAGTAGCAGGCTACAAACTTTGTCTCAATAAAACATGTAATACTGGAAATATCTCCTAGATATGTCTCTAGAGGATATTCTATAGCAGCACCTTTACTGCAAAGCTGCACAAGAAACAAAAAATGTTATTTACTAATGTTATAATACACTTTTTGTTAGGTAGAAATGCTTTTTGTAACTGATAAATGGAGGAAACTGACTTCTAAGTGAAATATACCCTGCCTTTAACTAGAGTTAGCACTACAAAAATCAGTACAAATACATGTGAACAGGATATAAAATGCAGTGTCATCTTTCTGGAAGGGATAGTTGAGAGAGCAAGTAAGAAGCTAAAAACTAAAAAGCACTCTTAGGAAAGAAACTATATTTTCCCTCATTTTCAAAAGCAAGTGCTCAACTTCAGGCTCCCAAAATCTGTGGCTGTGTTGAGATGGAGGTCGAAGGAGGGACCTTGGACAGCTCTCGGAGGCTTCAGAAAGCCAGTGGTGAGCTCTGCCATAGGCTCTGCTGCTGTTGTCCCATGGATAGGACAGCAGAGAGTGATACAAAGCAAGGAAACCAGAAACTCTCCCTCTTCTTTAATGGGAGGACTAGTCTTTCCAGAAGTCTCCTCTAGAAAGTAAAAATGAGATCAACCATCTTTTCCCTCTTCTTGAGCCATATAGAATTTAGTAGAGAAACATCATATTTTCTGTTTAAAAAAAGCAAACAAACTCTTTTCCTAACAGATAAATCACCTGCTGTTCATCACAGCCAGTGACTTTCTCATTAAATAATGTTCTGTTTCATAATGTGCATCATTAGAATTAGCTAACCCATATCCCAGAGTTCTGGAGAGTTGTCAACACTGGCAGATCTATGATACTGGGTAGGACCACCTTTGGTCCTTAAATCTAATTTTTTTATTAATCTACAGGCAACCTGATTTTGGAATGTCAAAGAGTAGTAAAAATTAGCTTCTAGTTCTTAATAAAATTCAGCTGTAAGCAATTAGATGAACTATAACCAAATACATTAAGTCTAAGAACCTTGTCTTTAAGGATAATAACCATATAATGCTAATACTGAAAAATGTAATTGAATGTCCTTTGCTTGGATAAACATCCCTTCAAATAGGGGTATGACCAAGGGACCCTCAGGTGAATTTGGTTTTGCCAGTCTCCACAAATTTAAAATGGGAGTAGGATCTGGCCTGTTTGTCTAGCTACTCATCACTAGTTATAATAACTAGTTTCTTGTGCCTATGTAGTTAAAATCTAGTGGTTGATCTCTGAGGGATACAATGCCAACTCGGCAGTTTGAGATCTCTTTAGAAGATTCAATCTGTCAAGAAAAAATGCCCTTCTACATAGGTATCTTTCTTCTTGTGTGTGATCCTTAAAAGCAAGGATTATGGACAGGCATCCACACCGAGCACCTACAAAGCTAACCCTGGCTCTGAGGTTTTTGTGCATTGGTTAGGGCTCAGCTCAATTCCTTACAGGCAACAAGGGTCATTCAAGGAGTGCCCCCCTAGTTCAGGTGTGAAAAATATTTTTTCAGTCACATCCCTTCTCCACTGAGTGAAGTTTCAGTGTATATAATAACAGCCATGCATTTAGGATTTTCTCTCATCTTGTTATCAGGAGAAGTTATAAATCAGAGAATTCATCACTTTTAACTTTGCTCATGCTACCGTGTGTATCTGCTGAAGTGTCTCAATGGGGAGGACATGCTGTGTGTAGCTAAAAGACCCAGAGAATTATGTTCACATCAGTGAACATAAAAGTATCATCAAGTTTTTCTGTAATAACACTTTTCAGCTGAATTGGCTATGCTGTGACCTCTGTTAAATTTATGGGAATGAGAGATTTGAGGCTACTCCCTGGACTTTCAAGTTCTTGAATGATTGTGAGAAGAAAAGAATCATTTAAGGATCCCTTCAGTATAAAGTGCTGCAATTTAGAGTTTCCTCGAGTCTTACTGCTGATATGAAGAGTTATGTTTAGACCTGTGTAACCCCCCAGTTATCTTTGACAAAAACCAAGACATGAGTCTCTGTAAACCATATCTGAACAGACAGGGATTCAGAAAATAGGTTTAAATACAGTTAAGATTTGTTTCTGTCGGGACTTCTCTAAGACACCTCAGAGTAAGAGTTCAAGGAAACGAATAATAACTCAATCTTCAATCTCACAAAATCCAAGTAGTATTTTAAAAGGCTTTGTCTCTTTCTGGGACCATCTAGCTTGAATCCTTTTAACATCCCAAACTGTCTCTCGATTTTTGTGAAGCATTTCTGCAGTGGATCCATGTGTTTGGGACAGACCCCCCACGCCGGCTCCCTATGAACAACATGTGCCCAGAAGTAAGATTCAACAGAATTTTACAGAAATGACTCCTTTTGCACTAAGCAGGAAGGTTAAGATTATACAAAATATCCCTAGTGTCTGATCTTAGTGAGAGGCACAATTAAATATACTTGGTGGTGAAAGGGACTTTTTTGGTAGCAATATAGACACCAGTGGACTGGGTTTCTGCTGGATCTACCATCTCAGGGCAGCTCAAAGAGCACATAATTGTTTTCCAAACTGTGATGGAGGTGATTCCTTCTGACTTTCATGATCCTTTGCTGTATTTTGCTGGTCTTTCTGATAAAAGGACTTGGCTATCCAGCAGGAGAAGGACTGTTTCCTTGTGCTGTCCTGTCTGCCACTGAATATTGAGTCTAATTGAGCATTTTTTTGGGGTTAGGCAAAGACAGTGCCAGAAAAAACCTGAGAAAGCTCAGTTGGGGAAGTTCCCAGGGAAGGAGTTGGACAGTAAGGGGCCAGTGAGCTGCGACTTTGCAGTGCAGGTGGGAATGTGGAGAAGAGTTATAGAAAGGCTCACATCTGAGTTTCAAAGGGGAAGAGGAGAAGGAAAACTTCCTAGGGATCCAAAGGATCCTCTGTAACTGCAGATTGTTATAACTTTGGGAAACCCTGTGGGACTGAGAACAAGGGAAGAATAGAAAGGCTGTGCCATGCACAGACATAATGAGCAGGGAGGAGATTTGTTTGCAATTTTCATGTTTCACCTGGTAGAACTGAGTTTTCTTTATCTTGCTGCAGTTTGCAGTCCAGAACGCTACCTTCAAAGATCAAAAGGGCTGTTGATGTTTCTGGAGTGTTTTAAGTAAAAGGTAAAAGAAGCTCCATCTCACTCCTCTGAATACCTGAAGGTCTTTCCACAAGGACATTAAAATATAAATGTGGGTTTGGAGAGGCCCTGAACGTTTTGTACCGTTGAGGGTTTGTTTTCCCAGAGCTATGTCACAGAATTGTATTTTAATTCAAAACTGGGAAATTTGGGGTTACATCTTACTTAAGACTTCAGTGAGCTTTGGTCTGCAGAAATCCTGCCAATATATCTTATAGAGGCTATAAAATGGAAGCAAACAACTTAAACATTTGAAGCTTTACAGCCAATCTGGGGTTAAAACCCCAAAATGTCATGGTTTTATGTCCTTTACCACAGCTAGCAAGTCTAACAGTATTTTTTGCTCTCAGTCTCAGTCTACCTGAGACTACTCCTGTGAGTAGACAGGAATATTTTTCCAGAAACTGAAAAAAAAATCCTGCCAAAGGATATTTATATTTTCTTAGGGTTTGTTTTTCAAAACTGGAGGCCATTGTGCAGCCTTTCTGTACATGCATCCTTTATGAGTCTGTTGAGATATCCTGTTCAAAGCATTAGCAAGTGTATAAATGAAATGTAAGGAATGAAAGCATTGCCTGCAAGTTTTGTATTAGTGGTGAACTGGCACTAATTATGTTATACTTCCACTGGTAAAGGAGGTTTCTGTTGCATTGTGTAGGATCCTATAAATATATTGCTGGAACCACAGTCATGTAAATGCTTGTGATAAAGTGCTTTGTCAAAGGTCAGGAACAAGTTTGTGACTCTGTGAACTTAGCATAGATCTTGCTGTGGCATCGAGGCTTTAGTTTTGGCAGTAGAAAACAAGGATATTTTCTGAGTAAAAACCTCCCTTTAGCTAATAAGAAAGAGAGGAAAAGATCCCCTAAACCCACCATGGCTTTGGTAAAAGTCTGGTGGCAATGCTGATCATCAAGGTGGCTTCCTAGCTAGCATGTGTGTAATTTGGAAGAATTAGAGCTCTGGTGATCTGTACATTGGCACGTTGGAACTTTTTTCTCTGGAAAAAAAAGAAAAGGTGAAAAGTTCAGCTGTAAGAAACTGGCAATGGTAACAGTTTACTGATCACTTCTATAGGTTTGGGATATGTTAAGTTCAGGAACATGGTTTGCCTTAAAGAAGATGCTCAGTAGATAACCATCTATGTGTGTGGATATGGATACATATTTGACAACAAATTTAGCTTGGGAAAAAAAGTACCTTTGGTTAAATGGTGCATGGCAATGGGATTTGTTGGCAACTGCAATCCCTCGTGCTTTCCTCTGCCAGACTGAAAGGGTTAAAAGTTAGTTTGTATACAGCAATAACCTGCTGGCCCTGCTGGAGCTGATTGCTTTTCTTTTTCTTCACTATTAGTTTTCTTTTCTTAGCAGAGAAATGTTAAATCACGCCTCTCTGTTTTAAAGATAACTTTGTGGTTTTCCCTGGAGTGATTTTTAGAGTGGCTAATCAGAGGGACAAACTTGAGAAAGGAAGAAATGTTTAATTAGTGCCTTTTCTTCTGACTAGCCAGCAGTCCTAGCCAGATGCCTTCTCTTCAAAACCATCCAAGTAATCAGCCTGGTAATGTCACTGTATTGCACACCAGGCACCTGGCAAGTTGAACACTAACTGCATCCCAGAAAATGTCTGCTAAGGAATGCTACTTCTGAAAATAACTTTCAACACCTTATAGCAAGCCACACACAGGGCTGAAAACAAACTGCTTTTTGCATATTACCCTGTAATCCACTCCTTACAACTACTAGGCACTATGAAAAATGCTGCAGGAAACGAGCATAACAAAGAATGTGTTAACAGTGGTTTTGTCTCAGTGGAGAGAGAGAAAAAAAGAAAAAATCAGGATAGAGAATAAGAAGAGAGAAGATTTTCTCCCAATGATGTGATTTCATGCAGCATAACTTTCCAGCTTCTATTCAAAGTCATTCTGACATCAGGGTATGCAATTTCAGTCAGCAGAGCAGGAATTGTATATAAACCTTCTGTGTTTATTGTTAATGAGATTTGTGTAAATAACTTGCTAGAAAACATATTGAAAAGATATAATTCACTTCTAAATTTGAATGCGGATGTCAGGTAAGAAGAACTAAATTTACAAGGCTTCCTGTAATGTGCTCTGCAATGGATAATTCAAATAATATGTAGGTATGGTATTTTGGGCATATTAGCTGCTTTGTGCAGGGTTAGCACTGGATTCTGTAATAGTAATGTGTGTGCACACTTGCTAGCTGGGGCATATTACTGGTTACACAGGGCTGGCTGAGAGCCATATCAACCTCAGATATGCTAACTTAGGAGAAATTATCCTTATTTCTATTCAGAAAACCATTCTTTGCCAGAAAATAATGGTTCTGGTGAGTACTGACTTTATCAGATGAACCTGGGCTGCTTGCTCTCCCTGTGGGACCTGGTGGGTGGGATTCAGCCTGCCCTCCCCACATGTCCATTGGGTTTATTTTAAATCTTGTCTATGCCTGGGCTTAAATTCCTTCTTTGGCTACAAACAGCATTTTTGCAGGATCCATAGATACATGGAAAGGATTTGGTGACACCAACTGGGGCAGAATGTTAGAGAAGTTCAAACTTAAATTATGCTTCTCAAAGGCTGACAGTTGTTTTTTTTTTTTGCATATCTGCCACTGTTTTGACCTTTTGTGGAGACAAGTGAGATTTCAAGTGCCCACCAAATTCAGAAAATTTGGCAGTTTCATTTGTGCTGATTTCTAGGTGGATGCTGCTTTATAAAAATAAACTTGACATGGATCTTTCCCTCCCACAGAAGCTAACAATGTTCTCTGCAGCATTTCTAACCCAAAGTAATTCCTGTTTATTGGCCCAACTTTAAAGGCTTTACCTGCCTCTTCTGCAAACTAAGAGGTCTTTCTCCTGCTGCAAGTAATTTGCTTTGCAAGCATTAAATCAGGAACCAAGAAATATTTAGGAAAATATCATCCATTTGCCTTCAGCTTAATCTGTGTTCTGCACTGTGAATCTGTGACTCTCACTACCAATCCCTATTTTATGGAGTGTTCCCATTGCCAGTACTGCCAAGGTGTGGGGAATAGTCACATAAGCAAAAAAATACCTCCTCAGCCAAGAAAAAAACCCCTCAAAACCAACTACAAAGGTCTCTAATGAAACATATTGTGGAATCAATATCCTACAGTAGTTTCCAGGGAACTTTGTATTCTGTGCAACACACTGAAATCTCTTCTACAGATTGCCTTTGTAACACAAAATCTGTCAGTCCTGCACTGCAAGTCCATCCAAAATCAAACCAAACTGAGGATGGTGTAAATGCTCCATGTGAAAACCAAACAATCAGACAGAAGTCAAGACCGAGACCTGTACCTCCTCTTGATAGGATTGTAGTTCAAAATGCCTATTGGACTTTGAAGCAAGAGCATCAGCCTGTTGATAGGGTTCACAGGAGGAACTGGCCAAAATCAATCTTTTCTTGGAGGCAACTGTCAGCTGGTGTGATGTGACTATATCGTGGCAAGATTTTGAGAGCTGTCATGATTGCTTGGAGAAAGCAATAAAATTTCAGGCCAACTAATTTAATCCCTTCAATGCCAAGAGATTTGCTACTGCTAAGTCCAAACACAGAGATATCTCACAAACACTTTTATTAAGGCAAACTATGTGAAAGGTTCACTTGGTTTTGATGGACAGGATTATTAGGGAAAAATGATAATTTGCTGAAGCCTCATTTTCCATGTCATTTCTGGATATGACATGAAAATTAACTGCAAGACCAGCTCTCCCCATTTCCCACCTCGGGATGGTGTTGGTTTGGTAAATTTCACCAAGAATCCTCTCAATGGTGTTGTCAGCATTAGAAACACTGCACATATCCATGCCTCAGGAATAAACAGAAATAAAGCTCTTCCCTAAAGTAATCTAACCAGAATTCATTCCCTGCTACTTTTTATTGTTTGGTTCACCTCTGTAAAGCTTTTTAGCATTTATATTCATTTTACACTGTCAGAAGCTGAACAGGAGTGAGATAACAAATGGTTCTGGTAGCAGCTGTCACCACCTACTGTCTGTGTATGCCTGTGTGAATCTCTAAATGGAAATAAAGTACTTTAATAACACATTTTCTCTAAACTGTCCTTATGGATAAAGTTACTCTCAAATCAGTCCATGAACACTTTCCAATTCGGTGCCCGCTTCAGCCTGCATCTCTGCCTCTCCTTTGCAGAGGCTGTGTAGGTACACAGCAGTATGATTTAAAGACATCTCAGATAGAAAATCCTTTAACAGCACACCTCCTGTGACTGTCACTTGCCTACACCAGCTGCTTTTGCTGTTTGAACCTTCTCCTGACTTGCATAATTTTCTTGCTATAAATTCAGCTGGTTGCCCACCGTGTTTTTGCTCTGGGTTAGCTCTAGCCAGGAAGTGCCCAGGGCCACAAATTATACACTAATTGCTCTGCCCTCCCTGTTCCTGAACAGTACCTTCCAGGAGCAGATGGCAGCTGGGAGGATAAATACCTGCAATTTCTTACGTCCCTGAAAGTAAAAGAAACTGCACTTTGAGATGGGCTCTGAAGCACTGCTCTACACTGAGAGTGGTGAGGTACATCCCATGTTGGAGTTTGTTGTCACTGGGTGTCACAATGCCTGTGATACATGGGAGGAGCTGTGGGATTCAGGAATCTAAGGATTTTTAACTGTCCATCTTTCAGGGAAGCCCTTTATGGCCCCAGCAGCAGTGACAGTGCATGATGTTGAGCCATGGGCCACGCATGGTGTTGGCTGTTAAGCCTGTGTCTTTCAAGATGGGCTAGTGCCTCATCCAAGGCTGTTCCAAGTATTCTTTCTTTTCTTCTCCTTTTTCCTGTCTTATCTTACCTTCTGAGGAATCTGCTATGGAGACTTTGTTTCCATTTCTCACTTGATTGTAAAACGTGTGGTTTGCACGTGTTTAGGTCAATGAGGCTTTTGATTGTAAGTGACAAGTGATGGGTGATGATTATTTTTTAATCAAATATACTGCTTAACTTTTACAAAGTATGGAGGCTATAGCTGATGCTTTTTTGAGCACCTGTCACCCTCAGGTAAATAATTTAATAACATGAGGAAGCTAATTAGAGTTAATTGGAAATTGTCTCATCTGCTTTGGCACTAAAGTGATTGGAAAGTATGGCCTGTTCTTTCTGGAATAGGGATTTTGCTCTTGTACACATGGGTGAGGAATTATATTGTTTTATGGGCAACAAGTAGTAATCTTCTGAAGAAAAAAGTACTTTGTAAGCCAGGTAAGTAACAGCAGTTCAGGCAAGAAGAACAGGGCATGGATCCTTGTAGACAAATAGCTGTGCAGTTCCTCAGATTTATTTCATAGTGAGGGGCATACTGGAAATGTCTAGAAGATTAATAGATTCAAATTCAGTGATCAAAAAATGGGAACATGTCCAAATGGATCATTTTAACAGATTCCCACTCTATCCCATGGGCCAGATTCGACCTGTCTGTAAGCTTCATATTCCTGGTCCCAAATCTTCTGCAGCCATGAAAGACAGTACCAGTAGGGAAAAAGAAAAATAAATCATTTTCTGTGCTTTGCAGCCTAAAAATATAATGATGGGACCACAGGGAGAGAAAAACTGCTGATTATCATGGCCTTTTTTCCCCTTTTATTTATTTATATTTATATATTTTTAGGCAAGTTAAATGAGTAGGCCATGTTTAGGAAACTACTTTGTTATTGGAGGTTAAAAGAGTATTTCTAGAGATTAAAGTCAACATCTCTCACTCAGGCTTTGGGGGACTGGTGATTGCCATCTTTTATGTTCTCTGTCCAAGACCTAATGTACTCCCAGGAAGTTTCTAGAGGACTTGTGCTGATGGTAAGAGAGGTAATTTATGAGTATGATTTTTTAAGCTCCAGAAAATTGATGCTGAAAAGAAATATTTAGCCTTTCATATGCTCTGCCTTGAGGACTTCCATGGTGTTAAACTATCTGGTCCTTACACAGGACCAGATGAGAGGTGGTGGGGAAAACTATCTATGAAGTCCTGTTTTCTACCCCTTCCATTCCAGTGGATAATCAAGAATTCTAGTCTCCATGCTCCATAAAGCAACAGATTACACATTGTTGTACCCTGGCGGCTTCTTGGACCTCAAGACCCACCTGTAAAAGGAGACTGTGTTGGGGGAGGAAGGGCAAGCAGAAATGTGGCTGTGCCCCAGGCTTTGCAGCAGCTAGCACTGATCTGATGGTCACAAAGGGGAGCACATCCAAGGATCATAATCCTACAGTGCTCCCAGGGCTGCCCTTGCAACAACACCTCTAAGAAACCACCTGTACTTTTCTAATGGGCTCTACCAGTGGAGAGACTGCTTAGAAATTGATGGAGGGTGTGGTTGAACCCTGCTGCCTGACTCTATGTTGGTGTGTAATTATGTCCACATGGCGCTGGTACCACAGCCACTTTCAAAGCATTTGCTTTTTGCAGATAGTGTAGCCTGGAAGAAGGAGCTTGGTCTTGATAAAGCTCCTCTGTAAGCAGTGAATCACAAGGCAATGAGCCACAGGAAAGTTTCATCTAAAAACTCAAGGTGCACAAAAAAGATGGCACTAATGTTTATGTCCCTGCCATAGGCACGGTGCCCATAGTAGCCACCTGTGGCAAATGGAGCTGCTCCAGCTTGTGGAAGGCACCACAAGAGCACCCTGGGGATTTAGTCACACGCTGTTTGAGACCCTCACCTCACATGTGGGATGCATTTCATACCTCTGAAGGTGCTCTATGCTGAAAGCTGTGTGCTGAGGTTCTGTGGACTTCTTCCTGTCCACAGCAAACGTGGAGCTTCCTCATTTACTCTTTAATCACAAGAGATGATTATTTTCAGAACAACAGGGTCTAAAATTTAAATTTGCACATGTTTCAAGCAGGCTGTTGTTTCTAAAGTCTTTTGCACTCTCTGATATTAGGAGATTTGTTTGAGACAAGAACTTTTGATCTCCATAAAGGTTTAATGTTATTTTGTAGCCAAGTTGTTAATAAATGGCTAGAGATTATATATATATATACACATGTATGTGGTTTCTACTGAGGTTTTAAGCTAAAAATGATTTCTCATACCCTTCATATGCCAGTCCAGATGTTCAAGTCCTGTTTCCCTCCATTCCAACAGATGGATGCAAAAAATTTAGGGAAATTTACAGTGTTTCTCAATATACCATATATAATGTACCATATTATTGAGCTAGGAGGTAGAAGAGCAAAGACAACCACCCCAATTTCTTCGGATTTTTTCCTCACTGGCAACAGAAAGTACTTAATCCTTAATCTCCAATGAGGAGAGTTCTCCAAGGGAGAATTATTTTTTTTTTTCTCTCCCAGGCCATCTATAACACAGCTGACTAACACTAAATCCCTGCTGATTAATTTAATGGTAGCTAAATAGTGCAGAAATAGTGAGAAGCCACCAGTTCTCCTCTTGATAATGCTGCCTTCCCTATGCCTGCTGTAATCAGCAACGTGCTGTCCAGCACATCTAAATCCTGAAATTACACAAGCATTTCAACTTTTCTCTCTGCCTAATAATTTTATTTTCTTCTTCTTCCAAATCCAGTAATTTCAGTGCTAGACTTTCAGAACTGCCTGTTGTTTGCATAGCTGAAAATCAACATGATCTAAAGAATGATAATGTCACATGACTATATAGGTGGATCTAGAAAACACATTTTGGCTTAAAGAAGAGATGAGAAAGCAGAATATTTGCAATATGTAAGATAGCAGTAACTGCACTGATACTATTGAAATTTAATGCTCTGCACACAGTTTTCTGGATCAGAGTATTTAATTTAAAATGTTGCAATGTCAGACTAAGCCCTTAATTTCCTGAAATCTGAAAAATGTCTGTAAATGTTTTGCACCAGAAACTACAAATTTGAATTTTCTGACCTTTGAGCTTGTTACATACCACGTGTCTCTTTGCTCATGTGGAATGCAGAGGATTTTTTGTTAATTTCTTTAAAAAGAACCAGGCAGAAGAACCATGGTTCCAATCTCAGCAGCCTAAGTTTTCTGGTTTTCCCTGCATCATCTCCAGTTTGTCTATACCTGAGTAAATAGACAAATTAGAGATGGTGCAGAAAAAAGCAACAAAATGATACAGGAGTTTAGAAAACATGGCCTGGGAGGAAATGCAAAGATGATTGAATTTATTTAATTTAGAGAAGACTGCAGAGAGTTTTGCTAAGGGGTTGAAAGTACAGACAGAATAGGGTGGTTAATTGCCCTTCATGTCAAATAAGGATATAGAAAACATTATGGGCTATTTTGCACAGTGGAAGATTGGGAAAAACTTTCTATCAGGCCTCTGATATAGACGAGAAGTCTGTCTCACTGGAGATGTTTAGAAACAGGGTATGGAACTGTCTTTCAAGGATCAGCTGGTTTTTGCTTCTGAGAACTGGATTAAGAGACTGCTGAGAAGCACCAGCCCTACAATTCTGTAGTTTCCCAATCAGTCTGTCCACAGTCCTGGGAAGGAATTCTTTAGTCTCTACTTATTCTTTCACCTGGATGTCTGTTAACTAGCTCCTCTTAGGAGGAGACAAGTAATCCTTTCCTCTGAAGTCATGAGTGGTTTTGTTCCCGTCACAGCTCATTTCTGAATGTAGGGGGAAAAAAACCCAACAACCCAGGAAGAATGGCACTTTCTAATTTTACTCACCCAATGCTACAATATTTATTGTTTTAAAATAAAATGTTTTCAGAGTTGTGGGAAAAAATTAAGAGGTTATTTTCTTGTCACCTGCAAACCTTTAATGCTTTCCAAATGCTTTTGAATTAAGTTTGACTGTACAGTACTGGAACAAGTGGGACCCTTTTGCAAGATGTCAAGCACATAGCTGAAGTGATTGGGGTCAGAGTGGAGATAAAGCATTAGGGAAAGTCCAGAGAGCCTAACTTGCAAATCCTCTAATCACCAACTATATTCTTGTAAAGTGGGAAGTGTCTTTTTTTAGGTGGCATTTTTATTTTTATTGGAGAAGCAGACATTGACATTTAAAATGTTTACAGCTACAGAGTGGTTTTTTTAAACCCTGTGTCATAGAAGAAGTCAAGCCCTCATCTGCCCAGTAAATGTTGGTAGCTGGGTTAATTGTGAGAATATAGGGCATCTTTCAAGGTTTATGAGACATCTATGTGCTTGGAGATAACTGCTCTCAAAGCTCTCTAATGCTACTTCTATGAAAGCAGCCTTTGGCTGCAGAGTGCTACTATTTAACAGGTTTAACATTACTAAAAATTGAGAGGCCTGATGCCATTATTAAATTTCATTCGGCACACAAGCAAACAGTTTATCATAGTCTGTTCCCAGCAATTGTAATCCAATTTTTGTTATCTTACATTGTTTAAAAAGAGAGAAGGAGA
The DNA here is from genome assembly GCF_000747805.2 of Chaetura pelagica. Lineage (NCBI taxonomy): Eukaryota > Metazoa > Chordata > Aves > Apodiformes > Apodidae > Chaetura > Chaetura pelagica. The sequence continues at coordinate 786,013 of NW_009954321.1, read as the reverse complement.
AAGAAAGAAAGATACTGTACACCCATCTGATAAAAATGTTTAAATAACTGGTGCTTTTTAGTGATTATGTCGGTTTTACAGCAGCATTATGGAAACACGACAGGGTAACTAAAATCTGATTACGTCTAAGTCCTTGTCCATTAAGTGATTATTATGAACCATGACTTCTATGGGGACATTATGAATTACATGGTCATAATACAGGGGATTTCCAATATAATTAACTGAGATTAGCAGCACTAGAGAAATCTGGGAATAATGATACAACTTTGAACAGTCATTTTTACTGTAAATGCTTCTGGCTCTGGCTTCCAGGAACCAGGAGGCTGGTGAATGTAACCATGACCCACCTGCTGGGGTTTCCTGTACCTCCTTTCTCTTTCCTCTTCCCTTCCATGAATTAATTGCAACCTTGCCGGTGTGCTAAGAACTCACTCCTTCACTCTTCTCATATCATATTAGTAAAATTTAAGTCTGGCTAAGATTTTCAAAAGCATTGGAGGTCTTTAGATACCCACTTTTGGGGCCTCAGCCTGAAAATGGAAAGGCCTCTGCTTTTGAAAACATAGAAAAATCTGCTTACTGAATAACATATCTGTTTAAAGGCAGCTCAGGTTTGAGCACTTAAAGGCAGACAGTAATGAAAATCATAGATTAGTTTCAAAGATCATAGTCAAGGTTGTATTATTTCTTTAGCATCTCAGGCTGGCAAGTAGTCTTTTCTTCCATAAAGACCTCTTAACTCCTGATGAGAAAGCTGACTGTGTCCAGTGGAAGATGCTCACTGCTGGACCTCTCCTTCCTCATGCAGGGGGGGAAAAAAAAAAGGGATTTCTACAAAGATCCAGTGGCCATCTTCCAGTTTTAAGAGTAAAAAGGGAAATGAAATGCATGATGGAAAAGCTATAGGGGGAAAAAAGAGACCAGAACAGACTTTCTGTTTAATCAAAGGACTAAGTACTTCACCCAGTAGTGCATGGGCAGCTGGAGTAGACTGAGAACTTCTGTGATTATTGAGATCACACAGAATCACAGAATGGTTTGGGTTGGAAGGAACCTTAAGGGTAATCTAGTTCAAACCCTCTTGCCATGGGCAGGGACACTTTCCACTAGACCAAGTTGCTCCAGGCCCCATTCAACCTGGCCTTGGACTCTTCTATGGATGTGGAATTCCTTGATAGAGCTGGGATTAAAAAGAGGAGCTTGCTCCCCCCCCCGCCCCACCATGAGATTTAAGTTTCCTCCATATATACAGTTGAAGACTTAAAGAAAATACAGAATCACCTGAGATTTTTTTTGTGCAGTCCAGTGCCCCTCTCCTTCTAAGATTTATTTATAGCTCTTAATTTTCAGATTTCACATGAAATTGTATCTGAGGATTTCTATTAAACCATGCACATCCCAAGTTTGTGCTCCTTGTTCACTTTGATATTGTTACACCTAGTTAGTACAATGGCAGCCTTTCATTTACTTTGCTATGGTGATGGTACATCTTTAACCTCTTGTCTCCCGTGCTGTTGAGAGCTGCTCCACTGTTGCTGCGCAGTTGCTCTCCCTGCAGTGAGAGCTGGCTGCCTTGTATGTTGTTTTGGTGTGTAAAAAAATCATTGTATCCTGATTTTCAAGAGCTGGTAAACTGTAACTGAGGTCAGAGAGGGGTATTAAATAATCAGGCAGAGTGGATGTATTCCAGGGGGGCATAAGCTCCAACTGGGGTCCCAGCTTTGCTGCATTTGAACTGCATATTGGAGTTTCAAAGCCGTTTCTTACTGAACCATCTGCAAAGGATAAGAGTGTTGGTATGAAGAAGCAATCATCCCCCAGTAGTTAACATCCTAATTCTTAGTTCAGGGAACCATTAGTAGATGATTAACTGGTACAAAAAGGTGCAGAACCAAGCTTGGAAGCCTCCTCTCAACACCAGCTCCTGTACAATAGGAAAGGTGACTTGATTTGCATTGTAAACTCATAATTGAGCTCAGATTCAAAAGACATGTTCCTTTCCATCTGCCCCTGCTGACTTCAGAGTGAAAAGGTGGATGGCACAGGTAATTTACTTCTCAGGTTTTCCATCAGTTATGAAAAGTTTAATTGTAAATAGCTTTAATGATGAACATTTCTCAGAATGGTTTGTTAAGCAGCACTACTCAGCCTGTAACCTTATGTTATTGTTCAGCAGACCTCTGCATGTTTAGCTCCAGCTTAATGTACTTAACTACAGTTACAGACTGTACAAAGGAAAGATACATAATAAATGCATTTCTACTCTGCCAGAAACAGATTTTCAACAATAAGCAACTTGTTGACTTTTATTGAGGGCCCTACAGCATGCACTGCTGCGCTCCTAAAAGCTGCCAGAATGTGTCCTGGATGCTGTGAATAGGGCTTCAAATCTTTGTCATATTTCCCACCCCCTGCCCTGGCTAAGCCAGATTGCAGCCAGGACTGTCACCAGCCCTGAAGCAGGAAACTTCTGGATTTTGACATTTGTTCACAACCTGCAGGCTGAAAACTCTACTGTAGCAGAACTGCCTGTGGAAAAACCTATTCCTTCTTCCATGACTGCAAGAGAAAGATTGAGAGGTGAGGGGATAATTGTGTGATTTAAGGTAATTTCAGCAGTCTTTCTTCAGCTTTGTGCTGAGCAATCACAATTCCTACTGAGTTCAATGAGGATAGAAAACCACTGGCCCTTCCCAGATAGTGGTCTATACTTGTCAGAATAGAGCTCAAAGGAATCATATTTATAGCAAGCTATTTTGAATGGCATCAGTAAAGCAGCTGGAAAAGGCTAATGTACTTGCATCTGGCAGCAATTTTACCTGTTTGTAAGACATTCAATCCCTTTTTAAAACAAACCATAGCATAGCCTAAAGATTGGAGGCTGCATTTTTCAGTGCTGGCTTCAGCTCTAGGTAATTTAGGAAATTCTGATTTATCTTCCCAGTGCAGTGAACCAGAGATACTCCAGCCAACACCAGAACTAGCTGAGGGGATGAGCCTGATAGTCTTGGTGCCATGTCATGCCAGGAAAATATCATATGGGACCTGTGGTGGACCTCAATGTGGCCCTGTAGTGTAGGTCTATGCCCTGTTCTGGAGGGGCAACACAGGACTTTTACAGCCTCTTGGGTGGGCTGTTCACTGAAGGTTCTATAGAACTCTGGAAAATGAGATTTAAGTGTCTACATCAGATAAAAGTTTGCAAGAATTTTCTTCTGACCAGCCAAGTAATACCGAGGAGCCCTCAAGGAAAATTAATATACTCTTCTCCACACCAGAAAGCTCCCAAAGGCAAAGATCTATATCTGATGGGAGGTTGATATCAGCATGAATGGGAAATTGGCTGGACGAGCTGTTTGCTGAGAGACTGCTTTAAAAAGTTTAAAATAATTTATCATGGAATAGAAAAAGGAGAGCATGAACTGTGAAATACAGACTGATACGTCTTGAATCACTTACGGACATTTTTCTGGTACAGGCTCCTGGAATAAACTTTGCTGTATGAAGTGGATTTATGCAGCTCCTATTGTATTTTTAGGTATTCAAGCTGATTAACATGACTTTGGGTTGTGCAATGGAAGCACATCATAACTCAGGCAGGCTGGCTTTAATCACTGCCTCAAAAAAAAAAACCAACACACTTCCAGGGAAAAGCTTTTAGAAAATCATTATCTTTGTCAGTTAAGTATTTTCCTGAGGCTTTGGTTAAAATGTCTGGTTTTTATTTTGGAAACGTTTACTGTAAAATGCTTCTAATGAATCACTGTGCAGGGGAATACAGAGAGATAATTTAGCTCTGTAGTCAGAAGGAAACTACTCCAAAATGGAGCTCTCAGGAATGCTCTTCCTGATCAGTCATAAACAAGTTCAGCTCTCTGCATACTTGAGGGTTAATCTTGCCAAGACAACTCTGTCCGTGGCACTTCATGCTCAGTATTTTGTTGGATGTATAAGAAAGTACATTTATTCAGATGGAAAGCTTACATGAAAAAAAAAACACACCACACAACACAAAACGCCCCCCCCCAAAAAAATGCAAAAGGAAAAATATATGATAGTTTATATTTAAAAATCTTCTGGGTTTGTTGATTTTCCCTTCTTGGGGAGAGTGGCCTGCCTACTAGATAGTGTAAACTTCCTTATGTGAATGATCTTACGAGCCCTCTTAGTTATGCTTTTTGTTCTGTGTCTAGTTTGATTCTGCTTTCAACACCTTTGCTATTATCTCACATCACAGTAGAGAAGAACCTGCTGATAAATCACACTGGCACTTCAGCTGACACCTATTGTTAAATTCTTTGCCAGTTCTTTGATGAGGCCTTTTTCCTTCAGAATTTAAACTTTGATTTCAAACAAAAAAGCTTTTGCCCTTTCAGTTGTGAAGTAAAACCTTTCTAAACACCAAAGGCTTCAGTTCTATCTTCCTGAATCTGCATATAGCCAGGCAGAACCACTGGGCTACATTCAGCATTGATTTAAGTGGAGTGACGGGAGAGAAATTTCTTCTAGTAGTTCTCAGAGGGGGTTAAGCAGCTTTGAAATGAAACCATTACCTTGGCATTAGCAGCTCTTTGGCACATGGATTCTGTGGGGCTGCATTTCAGAAAAAGTTCTGTTTCTCAATTTCTGTAAAATCTTTCAGCAGACAGTACAAGTTGCTGTTTCTGAGGATCACAGTTGCCTTTTATGGCAGAAGCTGTGTAGGAAGAAGGAAATTCAAGGAGAGGTTTCAGCCCAGGGAGATCTCTGAACAATAACTCTAAGCATCCTAGCTGACGTGCGGAATAACGACTTTAGAACCAATAAGGTTATAAAGAAGGTATGTTTATTCAGCGCTGGGTGCACGGGGGATCGCTCCTCCACAAGCGTGCACACCCTAGGACTATTGGTAAGGTCATTATATGCCACAAAGTAATACATATTCATCTATACTGTTGCATATACATTAGGTGTCCGAGGATAGGGAGGGGTTATTACAATTAATCATTAGCATAGTTGCCCCCCCCGAGCTCCTCCTTGTTGCACTTGCGCAGTATCTTCTGGTGGTCGTGGGCAGGGGTCTTTGGGATGAAGGCCGTATGTATTCCTCGCTGTGCACTTTTCACCTCTTGGCATTCCTTCCTGGGGCCTGCACCAGGGTCTTGTCTTCTCTGCAAGTTTCTGTGGGAGCATCCTCCCACACAATACCTTCCCTCACAATTCAGGCCTTATCTATACATTCCAAGCCTTATCTATGCTGAGCAGTGCCCTCCTGTTTACTCCTTATGTGTTAGTCCTTTCTACCAAGGGAGGCCATCTGGCTTTCCTCAGATCACTAGCTACCAAACAATCTGCAGAGAGTGGCTTCTGGTGAGGAGCAAGTAGTGGTTCAACTTGCTGGTTCCGCAGTGCCGCCCTGCTGGGGACTCTGAGCCTTGCATGGCTGGGAGGTCTAGGGGGATGGTACAGCAGCTAGGAAGCAGAAAGGAGACTCAACAGTTATGTCTCTTACTCTGAAGCAGGTTACAGTGACCGTTTGATTACAGCCAAACTGGACTCATGCTCTGACATTGAATGTGCCCCATAAATGCCTTGCTAAAACTCAGGCACAAATTAGGCATCAGATCAGGACACAGCTGGAGTTCCCCCTACCTCACCAGAACTGGCAGAGATTTCTGTTGTCAGTTTTGTTTTGTTTTTACTTCCTCTGCACATAAGGTACAAGCTGCCTCATTCAGAATGGTCTGGCTGTACCTGATCTGCTCCCCTAGAAGCTCTAGTCATTGGTAGTCCATTTCATTTCTATAGCATCTGTTGTGAATATTCAATGCTCCAGTGTTTCTAGAGGATAACATCACAAGAGTTTTGAGCTAGAGTATGACTATATCAGCAACACACATACATTCTGTGGAAAGATATCCCATCTGTCTTTCACTGTGCACACTTGTGTACCAGAAGCTGTATAATGGTGTTAGCCTGATACCCCACCATGGCTAATTCACCCTGCTAGAAGACACATATAATGACAACTGCCATATTTGTATAGTACTTAGACAGTGATGGGACTTCGCCAGAAAATTATAGGAACCAAACTCTTCCATCTATAATAATCTTTTTCTCCCAGAAGGCCATTTGAAATCACAGGACAGTCATCTGCTGCAGTTCATTTCAATGCAAATGTTGGAACAGGCAAAACTGCATCCCAATCTATGGAGCAAGTGTAAGAAAACTGTACCACTGATGCTTGTACAAGTGTTATCCCACACCTTCAATGTCCTCTAGAACAGACAGAAATATAGTACTATAACAAAACACATCCAAAGCCCCACAATAGATAGGTCATTAGCTGCCCTCCTCTGTAATAATTTCATTTCTATTGAATTTCAGATATCCTGGACCATCTCTGGTTGCTCCAGTTTTATCACTTAAAAATGAAGCAAGATTTATCTATATTAGATTTACAGACAGACTTTCTGAATGAGCATGTGCACTGGCAGCAGCTATGCTGAGATCTGAACTGGCCATTTTTCCAGTCCATCTTTCAGCAGGATGACTTTTTAAGCATTTTCTTTACTGCTGAATACCACAAAGGCTCAGACAATCTATTGATGACAAAGGTCAGCACCTTCTTAGCAGCCCATAAAGTAAGTCTTTCACAATCAGGTTTCAGAATTTTTAAGATTCTAGCCATTTCTTTAGGCAATGAAGCAACCTAGTTCTTTCATCTTGCTATTTTTATTGTTTGAAAGCCTGAGTCACATCTGATCTTTTTTATTTTTAGTTTTCGTTTGGGGAAAAAAAAACCCCTTAATGTATCTTTTTTGTTCAGTACTCTTATTTCTTTGTGACAGACATAAGTAATGGCTCATTCAGTGCAAAATCAGAAGTCCTTACATTTTTCTTGCTGTGATAAGGGCACACTTGCCATTATTACAGCTGCATTGTCCACGTTGTTGCAGTAAAGGTTTTGTCAGCACTTCCCCTCTAAACATGATTTTTACTCCCTGTATTTCACCTGTTTATAGAAATAATAATAAAAAATTGGGCTCTGGGCTGAAATTTGGCAATATTAATTGTGGTTTGTTCATAGTTTGCAAGGGTTCCACCAAATTTTCCTAATTGCTTGTTGAGGCTGAAACTCACCTATTAATTGTTTATGTGGTGCTGAGCACAACGAATCACTAATCTTATTAGGCTATAGACATAAGAAAAATATTAAACTATATTTAAAATTACTGTTCACAGTTATCAAATAGCCAGTTCACTAGGCTGCCTTATGGAAAACGTTAAGCTTGGGCTTACTGTTCCAAGTAACACAACTCCAGTTTTTTCCTGTTCCTTGTAGTAGATTATGGCAGTTGATGAAAGTTGAAGGTAAATGTGACAGAAGCAGAAGGCAAGAAAAAAATCCTGTTTAAAATACTTAATATGTCTTTAAGGATAATGTGCAAAAAAGAAATAGGGAATGCAATTAAAGTAATAAAGAGAAGTCTCCACAAGGTATGTTAATAATGTGATTGTCATTGTCTTCTTGAAGAGTGCTTAAATGCAGAAAGGAAAGGATGGCATGAAGATCACTGTCATGTCCAGGAATCCAGAAGTTGTCTAGGAAATAGTCAGGCATTGACTGAGCAAAAAAGGAAAACGGATAAAACCCTATTCCCACCAACTTGTTTAGAATAATTATGGGCTCTACTGCTTCTCCCCCTTGAACCTTTTCCTTTTTTCAATCTATATTTTATCTGTCTTATACTTTGTGCTTCAGTTTCTCGCAGTCAGGATGTGGACAGCCATAGTTCCATAGAGCCAGTTGGAATGATTTAAGACGCTGCTTTTTCCAGTGGGTCAATATGACCCTTCTAGTGCAGTTCTGTGCAAATTAAAACAGCTCAGGATAAACAGATTCACACATGTACCTGGGGTTTGAGTGAATCTATTTCATTAGGCATTGACACAGGCTGAGAAAGTATATGCCATGAGCTAGGAGTACCCAGTATGTCAGACATGGGAGAGAGTAGAAAGAGGGGAACATAGGCAGAACTGGGAAATTTCTGCTTTCTCTACTGAAAGCCCATCATATGTATTTATGTGGTTTGTTGTCTTGGCTGAGACTGTGTGCTTTGTCAGAGGACTCCTAGTCTATAAACAGCATTAAAGTATTTTTTTAGGCTTTAAGGCAGCATCTCAAAAGTCTATAGTACTCACTGAAATGGCTGAGCCAATCCCACAAGACAGCTAAAACAAAGCTCCTAATATTTTCCATTTCTTTGGGGCTTCTTCCCCTCCATGCATTCTTTAAAGTCTTATTTTAAAATTTTATATTATTGAGTATCACAGCAAAAGTCAACTGCTAAAAAATGAACACAAAATTAGGCACCTTGGTTAACTATTTCTTACTGTGGAGATGCACAAGGTTCTTATTGACAAGTTGTTTGAACAGAATTAGAGCTGTAAAAGGGCAGTAGGCTAACAACTACAATTATAATTCAAAATCAGGAAAGAACCAGAGTCTCCCCAGCACCATATCTCAGGACAGTGAAACAAAGCAAATACAGAGAAGCATCATCAGTGATCACGACCTGGAAGCAGGAAAAGGAATATTCAGTACAGAGTGAGGGCTCAGGATATGTGCTTGGTAAGTAGTGTGACTAAGGGGAAATGAAGAGAGAGAAATGAAGGATGTTTTCTCCATGTGTTTTTTAGGCACTGTGTAACTGTCTTCCTTACACTCCCTCCTGGTGAAATACTCTCTCTAAAAGTGTGGGAGAAAAATAGTGAGAGACAAAGGAGACAGCAGGGAAACCATCCCAGCTCCACATAATGATGTCATCCCATTAGCACAAAGCCCTGTATTGTCAATTAGGAAAAGCAGGTCAGTGCTGTGTGTGACAGGGACCAGCAGCCTGGCTGGCCTTCCCTGGCTGGACCCAGCAGCTCAGCCCCGTGGGAGCAGAGCCTCTTATCTTCACAACACCAGGGCTGCTGAGAGGAAACTGGAAGAGACAACAGAAATCTTAACATGTATGTTTCTACAGCAGGCTCCTGAAAAGTGGGGTTGTGAGAACAAATAAAGAGGCCAGTGAGGTTAGGGTAATGCCTGAACAAAAGGAATGCAAAGATTGGTCCTACAATTGTGCTGAAGAAGCTTGAGAATTTTATTATTTATTTTTTGGGGGGGTACTGCAATATTTCCTAATTCTGTTGGGAAGACAAGAAAGCAATTTTTGAAGAGATTACAAAGCAAACATCCAAGTGTCCTACTTGCTCTCATTTTGAAGGAGATGAAGAACTATTGATTTTCTGAAAAGATTGCTTTGAAGTGGTGGGAGCTGAGTCGTTCTAAAGAACGAGTGCAGAGGAGCAAAGTTTGGTTTAGGAGGGTTGCTGCAGCCTTTGCTGTGGGTTTGATTAGATCTGCCAATGTGCTATTAAGAGGTCTGCATTTCAAAACTACTCTGGGCAGCCTTGCCTCCAGTACAAGGCAGGAATTCAATGAGAGTACAGAGAGCACTCTTTTTCCCTTCAAAAAATAATCACATTCCTGTGGGACCAGGCCCTAGGAAAACCCAGACTTGCAGGAGATGTCATCAGACCTTTAACAACTTCCATTACCTCATGTGTGAGGAACATAGAGCATACCAGCCATCAGATCGACAGCAAAGAAGGTGACTGCCACCTTGCACTGAGATCAAACAAGTAGCAGGAGAGATGTGGCTGAGGATACAGATCCTTGCTCTAGCTGTACCAGACAAACAGGTTACCATGAATGAAGGTTACTAGAATGAAGCTGGGGTATACAGGATCTTGGCAAATCAGTGCTAGAGCTTTTTAAGTCACTAGGTTTATTGGTCATCTAGTAAAAAAAAATGTAACATTTTTCTTTGTGTGCCTAATTCTTTGCTCTAGTAATAACTACAAACAATTCCCCAAATCAAAGTCAACTTAAAAAAGCGAGAGGGAGCAAAGGAAGGCAGGAGAACAGGAAGAACAGAAGGAAATCAGTAAGCAGGGATCTGAGAAGCTAAGAAAAGGATTAAAAAGGCCATCATAACAAGAGGCAAGATGAATTTTAGTGGACTGAGGGGCTGTTTTCCTTCTGAATGTCCTTCCATATTGCTCCACTTCTCCACAGGGGGAATCTCCCTAGGTAGATGTCATTAACTGGGATTCCTTTTTCTCATCTTTTATTGTTGTGGCTTTTCTTTCTCTGGTGGTGTTGTTCTTTAGGGCTGTTATACCTGATTTTTCAGTGTAAGAGCAATAAATAGAAACAAAAGTGAAAAAACAGTAGAGTACAATCCAGGGTGAGGGAACAAAGGAGCAGGCAGAAGATGCTGGCAAGTCCCTCCTGTTCTACTCCTAATAAGGATGCTTTTGCAGCAGAGGTCCATGGAGACCATGGCCTGAATGAGAAGTGGGAAATCTTAAAGACCTACTGCAGATCTTCCATTGGTATAAATTAACACTGATCACTCCCAAAGATTTTAGCAGGTTTGGAAAGATGGAAACTGATGAACCTTGTGACCATAAACAGGTCAGAAATTCATTTTTGCAAAGACCAGATGAACAATATGCCTCTATACATCAGCAAACAAAGCAAAGTTCTCTTTTGCCAAGTCAGCTACCGAGTTTCAGTGACCCTAGAAATACAATTTGTCTTGAAGCTTTTGCTCAAGTGACCCTTAAAGGCAGTACTGAAATTCTTCTGCTTGGGTAATGAAGGCTAATAGAGAGGCACTGGTGGGAGGCACCGACACATTCATGCATATGAAATCAGATGTACATCTAGAACCTGAGATTGTCCTGATGCCATGAAAAGAAATGCAGAGCTTAACCCTTTTTAAACTTTCAGAGCTGTTTCTAAATTCAGGCATCCCTGCAGCGAGGGAAGGTTAAACGAGATCTTTGTAAAAAAACAAACCAAACAAGGTGGTTAGTTTCCAATCCAGTACTTGCCAGCAACAAGCTATCTTACCAGTTAGTGTTCACTTAAGATAAGGGCTAACATGAAACCTAGAGTTGGCCTTATTGAGGGGATTACATATACAGCAGTGAAAACACCAGGGTGCACAGAAGAAAAAAGAGAAACTTTTCTGGTGGCAATAAGACCTGTTGAAATGGCCAAAGTATCATCATCAGGGACTAATCTGGCTTGGAATCTGCTTGATTAAAAATAAGAGACAATAATTTTCTTACGGCTCCATAATTCAATTGAATAACTCGGTTTGTTATCTAATACTACTTTGTCATACAGAATGATCTGTATGTTGAAAGCCTTGCTCAGGCATAAACTAATCAATTTTCATGGCAGGACCAGTCCTGTGAAGTGTTGTGCTTCTACAGCATAAGAGAAATCGAGGAAGTACAATAAGTCACAGGGTGAAGCTAAATTTCCCATTAGATAAATAATTAAATATGATGAGTCCCACTGGGATGCAGAGATGTTAAGCAGAGGTATTAAATGAGTTAGCCATAGCTGTGCATTGGGCCCTCCTTGCCTCCTGATTCAGAGCACAATGGTGGCAGCTGTCACTGACCCATCTTCCTTCATACCACCGGTACAGTTGCCCTCTATTAATGGTATATTTCCAAGGGATTCAATCTTAGGTACAGTATTCCTGCAGTAATAATGGACAGAATGAGACACAATTCAGGACTCAGAATATATGATAAAACATTTGGGTAGTTTATCTATCCACCCCTTGATCTCACTATCTTCTTTAGCAAATACTCAAGTTATACTTATTCCATTTCTCACAGTGGGAATAATGAACTTAAAATATTCCTAGGGGGAAAAAAAAGCTTGAGAGGAAGGAAAAAGAGAAAAGTGGGAAGATAAAAATCTTATGTGATACCTGATAAAACACAAGTCAGTAATTTAGGGACTATGTTAATTAAAAAGATATTTTAATACTTTCCAAAGACCTCATTACAAACCTAGAAAATATAGAGTTAGGGTTTCTGGTGTGTTTTTTTTTTTTTTTTTTAACCACTGTATTGCAACTGTACATTTTGTGCTTAGTAGCTTTGTAATTTGATGTGCAAAGATTTAATAGTGGCAGCTGAAGCATGTCCAGTAACAACTGAGAGCTAAAGCACCCGCAGGTGAGAGCTCCTGACAGGCAGAGCTTCCATTCAGCAACTTTGTCCAGGCAATAGAGTTGTAACAAAAAAAGTGAGCAAGGAAGAAAAGGCTGCAAAAAAGGACTGGCTGAAATAGCTCAGATTAACATTCAAGGCAGTTCTTTTTCTTTGACAGCTTTAAGTTTCCTTAGTATGACTTCTGGTTTTAGTTCCTTCTTTTAGCTTGGTGCCTTCATTTTTCAGTGATGAAATTGCCTTTTGTCCAATGCTTTTAGTATCAGTGAATGTTTATTACCTCTGCTGCATTGTTTTTGTCAATATACATTTTTAACCTGGAAGTGTTACAAAAAGAGGAGGGAATTTTATTTCCTTCCCTTGCTGAATAGAAAGGTACATGGCACAAGTTCTATAGGTACAAATTTCCCATTCAGGATTTGTGAGTGAACCTGTTTTTTTACTTGCTTATATGCAGCAATGCAAATTTGTAAAAGTAGGGACAGTCAAGGGAAATCCGGCGGTGGTTGTGAGCCAGTGTTCTCCACAGCCACTGAAAAAACAACAAAAATTCTGATTCAGCAGTTGATTCTAACATGTTTGTGCTAATTTTATTAAATGTGTGTTGGCTCTTGCCTTTATTTCCAATAAACTACACTGGGACTGGAGCCAACCCTGTCACAGACTAATGTTGATTCTGTAGCCCATGCTTTTGTAACCTTTAAATTATACTACTCTAATGCTTTATTTTATGACCTTCCTGAGAAAATTCTGCAAAGCTCCAATGGGTGCAAGATATTGCCTCCTGAATATTAACTTGTAATAAGGTGACTGAACATGTTACATCAGTTGAAAGAGAACGACATCAATTCCTTTTATCCAGTTGTTTTTGCCAGGAGTTACTTGTACTGTTTAACATGGTTGCATCTGGCATCCAAATATTTGCCATTAGTAGAGATCTTCTGAAGTGTTCTCTTTATTCTGAAATTTAGATTTAAAGAGGAGCAGGGGTTTACACTTTGTTTTGTGTCCTTAGTACAGGTCGCTTTTGGCCAGTAACCCAATCTATTGAATTAACAGGCTACTCTACATGCAGATTAGGGAGGTGAATGATGATGCTTTGCTTCCTTGTTTCATCTGTTACTGTAAATCTCTTTGGGAACTGTTCTTCTGAAGGTTTTACAAGGTGGCTATGAGAGACTCAGTAATGTGATTTACTCATGTTGGTTTTAAGTTACATGTAAAGCTTTGTTTCAAAGTTATTAAAATAGATTTTACCTAATATTAGACTGTGCATGAAAGAATCAACAAGAACCAAGTTGTTAATTATCCTCCCCAAGCTTTAGGGTAATAAAATGGGGGGACAATGGTGGCAAATCCCTTTGGGATTAACACCATCTAGGTTTACCCAGGGCCCTGCTCTGCTGCAATTTGTTCCTGTCACCCTCTCTATGTCCTGCATACAGAAGCATAGAGGTGGGTGCTGGTCTTGCACCTTTCTCCTAACCTGCCTGCATGCCAGATGCCAGACAAACATTTTGAGGTGGCAGCCCACAAATTCATTAGTTCCTGTCCAGGGGTATAAATGTTTTTTTAAAGACCAAAAGCAAGAAGATGCTCCTGAGCACCTGTATACTGAACTGGGAAGTGTCTTTCCTCCTTTTTGATACTGTGTTTTCTCCTTCACTGGTACTGCCATAATGTCAACCAGCCCTTAACTGTTCATTTGGAAAAAACAACATTTTCTGCTGTCAGAGTGACTCTGGTCTGCAGAAGACAGTATTTTCCAGGTTTTTCATTTGTGAGGCTAAGGGAAGCCATTAAAGCTTTAACCCTCAGTTATTCTCAGCATGGCATCCTTTCAGAGGATGTTGGAATTAAGCTAATAAATAAGTAGGGGGAAAAACGTTCACACCAGAAAGCTCAAGGCAGGGACTCTGAGTGGGGCCTTTTTTGCATCCTGGCTTCTGTGAATTCTTTCTGCAGCTGCTCTAGCAGCTGCATTATTTTCAACATCAATCTGAGCAATGCTATGTAATAGCCTCGTTACAGAGGGACTAAGGAGCTAACAGAATGCTAAAATTTCCGACTTTTTATAAAATGTACATTCTGAAATACCATATTTAAGCTATTTCTCAATGTTTGAATTTAAATGGGCACAAAAAGAGTTGATTTCAGTTTTGTTTTTCAACTGGTAGTTATTACATTGAGCTGGTACTCCCAGCGGTCACGGTCCTGCACACACACACATGCAGCTTCTCACATTGAGAGGAGTGAGTTGTCTTGCAGAGTTGCATAACATTACACATGCAAATAAGCAGTTACAGAGCTGGGGCTTGTATTTATAATGAAGTAATGTGGAATGCAGCAAAACATTTTCCATTTCATGTTCTGCATACGCTTTCAAAATAGCAATGATAGGTGGAGTTTCCTCGTTGCTGGCCTGAATTTTCATTTCTATCAGTTGCTAAAAGCCCCAGTGACTTTGTCAGAGCAAAGAGAAACAAATGTGAATCACTTCAAAGGACTCACTTTTACATGTGTCTAGAAGTTGCTAATGAAATTTTACCAGTGGTCACAGTTAAATAATATTGCCACAGTATTTCATCAATCTTTCCTAAATAGATATAGAATCTTTCGCAGGGATATCCTGGCAATACCACAGATTTGTACAGATACAACTAATGACCTTTTAAGGAGTAGGCACCATAAAATATCTAATAAAATACTTAATTTATTGATTCAAATGTAATGCATTACAGTATTATAATTCCTGAAACCAGTACAAATATAGAATGAGTAGCATGGCCACCTTGAAATACAAGAGTCATCTTAATTAGCAAGCTGCTTACAACTTGGCCTCCAGAAGGTGTGCAGTTAGATGGCAATCTCAATGTTATTTTAAAATTATTTCTCTAGCCCTCATGATTGCAGGAAAAAGCTTGGAAATATAGCTCAAGTATCATGTAAAGGCTCAGGAAAGAAAAGGAAGGAAATCAAAGAATGTATTTCTAAAAAACAATAAATACAATTTTTATCTAGTTTGATGTTCCTGTTTGCCTGCCTGAGGATATTTAATGTCTAAAGTTAGCAATATTGAATGACAGAAGGAGGTTTTTGTTAGGTACTGGAATAAGAGCAGGTTTTGGTTTGTGTTTATTTTTTAAATTTTAATTCTAATTATACTTCACATGCATCTTTCTGGTAAGTGTGGGCAGATCATGTGAATAATGTGCCTCCTGGAGCTAATGAGACTTTGCTTCTTTTCAGTGCTGCATCAACTTACTAATACTTGTGAAACACAAAGGAATTAGAATGATGAACGTCTTATAAATAGATAAATGCATCTCCATTCATTAGCACAGGAAAGCTCTGTTTTGTTTCAAGAAGTGATTACTGAAAACGTTTTACCATGTATTTTATCAGCAAACAAGATGACATTAAGTGGCAATATGTTAAAATTAGTTGCCTTCCATTCTTTCAACTTTACTGGAAAAAAGTTACATTTTCTTTTCAGATTGTATTTCCCCAAGTATAAAACAGATGCATTTGGATAAATAGATTTGGAACATATTATCAAATTAAATGAAGAAAATGAAACATAATGAAATAAAATCCAAGTATCTGAAAAAAAAATAAATTAATATTTTCACAGGCCTGGAGTGGAAATCTAATGTTCCTTCTCTACTTTATCCCAGCATGAGGATGACAGGTATTCTATCATCTTGCAAAGTACCATCTGAGATGCCACTTCTGATCTCAACCAGAATGAATGTCCGTTCATGGAGAACCAATTTCAAAATCCAGTTAAATGTATTAAATCTATTTCTACATTGAGCACATTGTTTGTGCTTAGTACATTTATTACTATTATTACAATAATATTAAATGGTGCCATCTGAGATCAAGCTCCTCTTATACTTCTACATATTATTTGTAAAAGATGTTTTTAAAGAGATCAAGCAGAGGAAAGGAGTATCCTTTGTGGTAAAATGGGGTATGGAAATGAGGCACAGAGAAACAGAACCTGCTCAGAGACAAACAGAAGACCTATGCCTATGTCTCTTGAGGAACATCTCTGTTGGGGAAGTGCTTGGGAAGTGAAGCATTGGCTCAGGCCAAGGTCTTGAGCCTGCAGGAGTGCACGAGCACGAGCACATTAGGGGCTTGTGCTGCTGTCCCTGATGTGGGGAAAAAGCTGAACCTGCTTCAATGTGTTTTGCTTATATATAACAGAACATTTCTGTCCCCACAATCTGACTTCTAGCACTTGCATCTCAGATCACTGAGTGTAAGTAGAGATTTCTTCCCACCTTTGACCTCTGGAGGATGTATAGTCATGCTCATTAGGACCTGAGCTCCACTGATGTACTTAAGAAAAAGAGAAATTCTCAAGTAGGTTTAGAAAAGGGTTTTAGGTAAGGTCCTTATTCATTTGTCAAGGGGTCAAATATCAAATATATAGCTGAACCTATATCAGAGCAACTTGTTAACCTTACTTTCTAAAGAATTTCTACAAATGCATTTAAAATGCAGTAAAATATGAAGTCTCTGCTACTTCTAACCCAGACAAATAAACCTTTGTAACTACAGGCCACAAAACAGACCTGATGGAGGAAGATGCACTGAAGTTATGTTTACAGCTGGAAACACTGCAAGGGTTCAACAAGCATTTCAGAACAGAGTGGAAAATGGCAGAAACCTCACAGATAACAGTCCTATCCTAGTGCCAAGCTACCCCCTTGGGTGCTGAGGACTAAAGAATCCCATGATCAGACAGACACAAGAACAAGTCAAAATCAACACAATTAACCATGTAACTTAGACACAAAATTGCAAGACAGAATAAATGTGCCATATTGCTAAAAAATTTGTTTTGCAGATAAATGGATTTACTTTCCAGCCATGCTTTTCTTTTTCTCCAGTAGCTTCAGCTTTAGTGCTTCCTCTGCATGTTTTCTTCCCCAGGTGGATATGGTATCTAAATTTCCCTATTTTAGCTATGCAGTTGAGGTGAAACTTAGCTGATCTGATCTGCTGGCTCCAAAGTGCCAAGCAGAGCAAAACAATTGTGGGGGAAAGTGCAGCAGAGCTAGAGCAACAAAAGGAGGAAAATGTTCAAGCTCTGATTGAAGCTTTCCCTGTTGTTGGAGTATTCACAGTGTCTCTTCCTCATGAGAATTTTCCTAGTATCTATTTAGGGGATTGTAAATGATGCAGTAATTTGGAGATCAGATCCAGGGAGATCCAGCTAAACAATAATTAAATCTTTTCTTTGTAAAAATGAATAAAAAAGTAGTGCTTGTTGGTTTGGTTTTTTTTTTTTTTTGTAGTCAGAATGAAATGGAATGGGATGGAAGATGCAAAATGGAAACAAAAATGAAATAAAAAAGGAAAGGGCTCTTCTCTACCTAAATCTTCAAGGCTGACTTGTTTTAAACTTAGATTACCAGTGGGAGAGGAAAATAGTCTGGCTGAAGAGAAACTAAAGAAGGATTTAGGCAAGCGACAGAAAAGTTCCATATTGCCAGGTGAGCTCCATATGGGGTAACAAATTTGAAGCTCATTATCAACTAGATTGAGATTACTACTCTAAACTTCCTACCTGCCAATCAAGATCTGAACATTTCAAAACAACCAACACATTGTAACTATATGCATCTTAGTGTAACAGAAATGTGAAATAAAAGAAGTAAGAATTAGAAAAGGTGAAGTAATCATCAGGCTTATTACACACATTGTCAGGTTGCTCAAGTCCCCTGATTTAAGTTAGAAAAAGAATAAAAATTAAAAAATATACACTAGTGCAGATGGATTCCTCATAAGATGTATTCAAAGTTGCTAGTCCAAACAGCACAATTTTTAAGGCTGGGCATTCCCTGCACAGCAATGTTTGAACCAAATGCTTTTTATGGATGCGATTAGTTTGTATAGTTGTGTGATTATGCACATGGGATCTGATTCACAGGATTGCTTCTTTCTTCCTTGACAAAAGACAGATGTAAGAAAAAGTCCAAAAATATTCACGAAAAGTAAAACTTCAGGTTTAGAAAAGCCACATAAGGAGAAAAAATGGAGTTCCCAAATATTTTTTAAATTTCTACTGTGTAGAATTGTAGTGTTTAAGGCTCATAAAATAGATGAAGAGTTTGGTGACATATAAGAGTGGATTTTTTTCTCTGGGCTCTTTTGGCTATGTATCAATAGGTCTTCTCAGTAGAAAAAAAGTCTTGTTGACTACATCTAAGATTCCTTACTAGAAACAGAACTTTAAAAATAAAAAAGCAAGCCTATTTGAAAAATGTTTTCAGGTATTTTTTCATGGAGATTTTATTTTTTCTTCAGTAAAAATATGTACCCTCCAAAATATCTTTATTTGGCTGAAAAATAAACAAGACAAGAAAGTAGCTGTGTTTGATTAAAATGTGACTGATCTGTGAAGTAGGTGTGTTGGTCTCTGCGATACACAGCCCAAGCAGACAGTACAAATGAAATACAAGGACATGAAGTGTTGAAATAACCCGTTTCACAAGACATTGAAACAAAATTTTCAAATCAAAATGCTTTGCTTTTCATCTCCAAAATGTCTTACTTATTCCCATGAATGATGTTTTTTTGTAGTTCCAGTGTGACTACCTGGCTCTTCCACCTTTGAAGAGACACAGTGCAACTTTTCTGTGTTCAAACAGGTTGCAGAGAAGGGGAAGTCAGAGCTTTGGGAGCTGAAGAGAGGACGTTCAGAGCGGGTCACAGATGTTTCCCTCCAATCTATTTCTTCACTTCTCATTTGTCACTCACCGTTTCCCATTGCTAACTGGTTTAACTGCTACTGAGGTGATTTCCGTGCAGGTATGTGCTGGGTCTGTGTGGTGGGGCCCTGGTCTGCAGGGGCAGCTCCCATGAGAAGCTGCTGGAAGGTGTCTCATCTCCAAGCTGGACGCAGCCCTGGCCGAGGCCCAGCCCATCAGTGACCGCGGATGCTCCTCTGCAATTAACGTGTTTGAGAAGGGTATAAGGAAACTGCTAAGAGACCTCACGCCAGGGGAGGTGGCTGTGCCTGAAGAAGGCTCTGTGGGAAGCCCGCGCTGGCGCAGTCTTCTCTTGAAGGAATGCACCCCATGGAAGGGACCCGTGCTGGGGCAGTCAGTGAGGAGCTGTAGCCCAGGGGAAGGACTCAGAGGAGTTCATGAAGGACTGTCTCCTGCAGGAGGGATCACACGCTGGAGCAGGGGAGGAGTGTGAGAAATCCTTCATCTTGAGTAAAAAAGGCTGGCAGAACCATCATGTGATGAACTGACAACAATCCCCATTCCTGTTCCCCTGTTCTGCTGGGAGAGGAGGTAGAGAAACGGGGAATGAAGTAATTTCAGCCTGGGAAGAAGGCAGGGAATGGGGTAAGGTGTTGTTTTTGTTTTTTTTTTCCAAGATCTGGTTTGTTTTCTCATTGTCCTGCTCTGATTTGATTTTTTTCCCCAAGTCGGGTCTGTTTTATCTGTGACCACAACAGGTGAGTGAATCCTCCCTGTCCTTGTCTCAACCCACAAGCATTTGGTTATGTTTTCTGCTCCCCACCTCACCACAGGGGAGGAGTGACGGAGCCGCCTCGCGGTGCTGGGTGCCCCGCTGGGCCCACACCACGGCCAAGGCGCTTCTTAGCCGCGGGTCACACACCAACCACAGCTTTTGTTTGGATCAGGAGCTGTCTGACAAGCTGCTGCAGGAGGCCTAGTGTTAGAGTATTTATTGAAGGTAAAACCCCTCTCTTACCAAGATAAATGAACATGATCAGAGGCTCATATTCAAGACACCGTGGAGCAACTGGTAAATCCTCAGGGAAGCAGTTGCCCTTCATAAAGCATAGGGTCCTGCTTTATTGGTAGATTTGCATGTTCCCTTACCCAATAACTCTAAGTAAGTGGCATATTTAGAGCATCTATCATAGCATTAAAACAGGTTTCTGCCATGCTGTGGTGATGGAGAACATTTTGTGACATCCTGGAATTTCATCCCCCTATTCTGAACACACCCTCTGGCTTTGGATACCGCCATGCTTACTTCCTCCAAAACACATTAATTTTGGAAGCCTATTTGTTTTAATGTCTTTAACTGCCTGTGTCATTCCTGAGAAAGGATGAAGCTGTGATATGTTGACACATTAGTCTAAAAATCAAAATAATGCAGGACTGAGGTGAAAATGAAGAGCATCACTTACACTTGGGCCAGTGCTAGGGAAGGAGAAGCCCTGTCTGTGCAATTGCCTAAAAAATAATTATTAAAAAGATAAACAGAATTTTGGAATAATTTAGCCCTTAACACCACCAGGCTCCTGCTTCTCCCCTCCCTGCTATTTTTAAACAAATTTTTTTTTTTATATTACCTAGACATTAATGTTTTAGACTGGGTACTATTCATACTCCGTAACTGCTTTCATAAATGTTTTAACGGGTCCAGGCCCAATTCCACCGAGGTCAATTAGAAGATTCCAAATAAATCCTTCCTTTCCCTCCTTGCATTAGTATGTAGCTTGTAAGAGGGCTGACATTGGTCTGTGCTTTTATCTTAAAATAATCCAAAAAAAGATTTTCCTATGGGAAGAACTATCACTATGTAATTTGTGGATGGTACTTAAAGGGATGTTACCCAGGCAAAACCACTTATCTTTAATTTAGGGCCCAATTTTCAGACATGCTGAACACAATTCTACCTGAAGTTAAATGTAGGCTTCGGTGGTCAATGCCTCTGAAAACCAGAACCATAATTTTTAACAAATGTCATTTTGTCTCAGGCTTGTGTTGTCCCAAATTAGGTTTAAAGTAGTTTGGGAATGCAACTCAATGTGTTCTTTCTGCAAATATTGCAGCAAAACCAAGTGCTATATTATGATAAAATACACTCTGTTTTATTTATGTCTTAACTTCATGGCTGTGAGTGTCTGACTTTAATGAAACTCATTTTTAAATGGAACTCAAACTTTAAATATATAAAAACATCTTTCTTCACAACAAGGATATTGTAGGTATTTGATCTGATATGCCATGAAAAAATGGAGGATGATCTGTAAAATATTTTGGGAAGTATGGATTTTTTTTTGTTGTTTGTTCATATTATGGATGAATAACTGGATAAATACTGCTATAGTTTGGTGCAGAAACTTGAGTTCAATTTTCTACTGTGCTTCTGAACTTGCTGTGTGTTCTGCAGCAAACAGTTTACTGAATAAGGCCCTAAGCCTTTATGGTATATGAGACTCTGAACCCCAAAGGTTTAATCATCACTGCTTTAGAATGCTTGTTTAATGCTCTTTCAATGCATTTTTTGTAAGTACTTTTTGGCATACTTTAACTGCAGAGATTCACATTTGTCTAGGATGTTTTAAGAAATCTGAAATGATTTCTGGTATTTGAAAATAAGCTTGAAATTGTGCTGAAAACACAGTTCTTACAGAGTCTTTTCAGCTGAATTAATTACAATACAATCAAGCTGTGGCATGTGGGACAAGAAACATCTGGTGATAACCTTGGCTGATCTTACTGTAGATTGCATTCATGAGTCTGCATAGTTTTCTGGACATATTGATGAAGCCATTATGCATTTTTTCAATTTATGTACTTGTGATAGCTTTGGCCATCTTGACAAAAAACTGCCATGCTTAGGTCAAGGACTCTGGAACAGTTAACTTTCCGTGAGGAATTACTTGTGGACTCATTTTATGTTTATTGTCTAAGGCTCCTTGTAATAGGAAATCTGTTTCTTACATTAGCAATGTACATCATTAGCTTTGTATATTCCAACTGGAACTATTAGAAGCAGATCTTCCTCCAAGAAAAGAACTTTAAACTATTCAACAAAAGAAATAAGAAATCAAGCTGTGCTGGTCTTTTCATTGTCATCCAGTTACATTATCTCTGTATGCATATATTTACTGAGGAAATTTAACGGCTGAATAGCTTCAAGATAATTCCAGCTTTTCAAAAGCAAAGAGAAAACCACCACTCTGTGAAGCTGAACTGACCATACCTTGGGAAAAAATCGATATATTCCCAATATGTAGCTATATTGCCTTTGTTATTGTTAGCTGCCTTGTGTATAAACAAGATGTTACCCCTGCCACCTGGTAGTGTTCTTTGTCCACTCTGATGAGAAGTAAAGGATGAAAAAAGATGCTGGGCAAGAGAAAGCCAGGATGTTGATATCTTCTGAGTGCCAAAATACTTCAGGTGTTCTAAATTTTAGAAACATAGCTCTCACACTCTTACCTGAAAATTGAAAACAGGATAATCATGCATATAAATACACAGAATCCCACCGAACTTCCAAATAAGAAATCCTGACGCTTGCTGGAAGAAATATTTTCAGTTGATGTGAACTCTTAGAAAAGAAGGGACAGCTTCATCATACTGCTTTTTTTTCAGTCTGCAACTGCATCCTTGCTTCCACTTCCTGAAGCATGAAACCATTGTGACTCAGGCAGATTATAGTGGCAGCATCAACTGGCACTGTACAAAGGAGGAATTCTGTGGAAGAGGTCCATCTGGGATGTCTCTCTGATCTCTCTGCTTCCTCGTGTGTGGCAGGTTTCCAACACAGTGAAGTTATTTCCCAGTGGTGGAAGCCCAGCATCAGCTGCCCCATGAGGGCTTCCTCTCAGCTCTTTGCTGCCCAGGTCAGGCAGACTAGATTCACTATGTGTTTTACAGCTGATCTGCTGCACTTCTCTTTGTTACTTTACACAAAAGTCAGCAGCTGGGGTTTTGCAGGGGAACCAACTTGGATGGAATTGGTTATAAAAGACTATAGTAAATAAAATGACCTGTTTGCAGGAGGAGACACATAATATTCTTTGGGCTTTCTAGAGGCAATTGGAAGGGGAGTGATCTTGGCTTTGTATAGAAAATCTATACAAATGTTTTGTCTTCTGCCAAAGACTTCTTTTTCTTTAGATCTTCAAATCTTAGATTTCTGTATAGCAGATTCATGACACCCTGCCACTGCATTTATTGTAAATTCTAAGAGTTTTGCTTAGTTGCAGATAGCTAGAGGGTTTTAACAATCCATAGAATTTAATCACTGAAGCACTGTTTAAATAAGGAAAAAAAATCTATTAATTCCTTTTGACCTTCACAGCATCCACAAATACAGCAAACATGTTTTACATTAGACTTTAGAGGCACTCAGGGCAGATATATTTTAAATTATGCAGTCAGTCCAGGAGAAAATGTGGTTTCCCTGCATATCAGATGCATCCAGGCATGTATCAGGCATCTTCTGAATCTATAAAGAAATATTTCTATTCAACTTAATAAGTATGGGCCCGATTCTCTTACAGTCACTGGTATAATTTCATTGACTACCACAGCTGCATCCTATCTATGAAAGTGATAAAGGTAGCACTTTTGTTGATCCCAGTATATAGCCTAGAGATATGAGGGAGATTTTACTTAAAAGTCTTATGCCAGTTCCATTAAATCTTGATGCAAAAACGAAAGTTAACATTCTAAAAATATGTATTATAAATAGTTTATGAAGAACAATTTTTTTTCTGTTTAAGCTACTGATATTCAGGACAACATTCTAAAAATATGTATTATAAATAGTTTCTGAAGAATTTTTTTTATTTTTTTCTGTTTAAGCTACTGGTATTCAGGAGTTTGTATGATCTGTGATACTCAACATAAAATTTCCAAATATGCTGTTGATTTTTCCCTGGGGATTTTATATATTTTTGTATAAGCAGCCTGTTTTTTTAGCTGTATTTGAAAGCTATTTCACAGTACAATGAGGTCCTAATTTTACAGCCAATCAAAGCTGTGACTTTCATGTAATCAGCTGTTTGCTTGTATAGCAGAACAAAGCAATGCCCTATGAAAAATTAAGTTGTATTTATTTTTTAATATTGTACTCAGAATATTAGGTATATGAATCACACAAACCAGAATCTAATTAAATTATCAGTTCCCACAGCATGTTCTGCATCTTCTACAAATACATCTGAAATAGTATTAATCATGTCCCTGCTTGTGAATTCCCCAAGCTAAAGCTTTTGATGTTGCCTGCTAAATTCTTAACAGAAATTATGAAAATCCAAATACTAACAGGGCAACTGAAACTACCCTGTTGCTTTAACAAAAGGGTTTTTTTTTTCAGTGATAAATTCTGACTCTTGAAGTTGTGCTCCTATTTGGCTATGAAGAGGTATTTGCAAGCATGACAGGCTTTTCTGCACTTTCTGGGCTCATGTCTGGCACAAAGCTGTGCAGCAACAGGGAGCAAACTAATTAAAAATCCATCCAGATTTTTATGTGTGTTTGTCAGCCTGCATCATTCTCCTAGGCCAGCAGGATTCAGTGTTAAAAAGGTGTGTTTGGTAACTGAGGAGCTTGTTCTCCAGCCTCATTAATCACAGCTGGACAAGTAGCAGGTATCTCACACACCATCTCATCCAGACTGCTCTCTAGCACAGGAGGTACAGACTGCGTCCTGACCTGCTGCTCTGAGCTAGCAGGCAGTGTGTCCATTTGGACTTTCCTTCTGGCCCACACGCATCATCCAGGAGAACTTAATACATTCCAACAAAATATCCCAGCACTGGTTTTTAAGTCTAACTGGAGTTGAAAAATGTCTTCTGAAGCAAATCTTTGCTTGTTTTCCTCCTGATATACCTCACAGTGAAGTATACCAGTTTTCCTGTCTGGTCTAGGTCTACTGTTCCAATGACAGGAGAGGACAGCTGCAGGAGAAAAGCAGGAATTCTTCATTCATTTCCAGTTCTTGAAGACTTGAATTCCCCTTGTATATAAGTAAATTTTCTGTATAGAAAGTACATTTCAGTCATAGATATAACCTGAACATAAAACCTAGTGAGTAAGCAGCAAATATCTCTCAGATAAACATGTAACTGCTGGTCAAGCCTGTACAATAAACAATGCTGAGACTCAGTATCCCATGGACACACTTAAAAGATATTTTATTTATAAAAATACAATATGTAAGTGTAGTTATCTTGTGACCAAAAATTACAGAAATATTTTGAGAGTTCTTCCCTCTTTCCATGCATCTTAATATAGGAAAAATTAAGAAGCTAGTTAGGAAACTATCTGTTTTGATTTGGCCTTTACATGTATGTATGTGCCTTTTACTATGTACCAGGGCATGATGTACACACAGGTTCAAAGCAGCTCACAAACATGGTGGGAGATAAAGTGATACACGTGAGAACCTGAAGCCCAAGCTGATAAAGACTATGGTCAAGTTCTGACAAATGATACTGGCATACTGAATTACTCATGTGTCACCAAGGTATAGAAGCCAGTTGTAGTTCTGCAAGAAGCGGTGATTTCATTGTTCACCATCACTCATGATCATTTGAATTTACCTTCAAAGAATCTTGCTGCAAAGATAGTTTGGCATGCAATTCAATGGCTGCTCCAAGTAATGTTCTGTCTTCTGGCAAAACTTTGAATATGTGCATGCTGCTGCTGTTAATTTGGTTTGGCTGGTTTCTCAGAGGTTGTAAACTAAATCTGAACTTACTATTACTCATCAGTGGCTAACACAAGCACTTTGCAACAAATAGACTTGCTCCATTTGAGTGTATTTCAGGGATTTCCTTTGTGTATGCAGAAAGGACAGGCAAATTATTTCAAAATTAAATGTGTAGAGTGACCCAGTTTATTGCAGTTTAAATAACTGTGAAACACATCTTTGAGAGATCCCATATCCATAGAAAAATAGATTTCCTGCAAGGGTGTACTAATGCTGAAGGGCTGGCTATTTTTCATAAGGTAGCCTCATTCAAGAGAAGTAAAGTAAATGTAGCCACTTGCATCCTCTCTGTAGTCTCATTTGCTTGTGGTGACACAAAAAATCTGTGATGGGTTGTGAAACTAAATCTGTAGCTTAGTCTGTAGCATTATAAATCCATAGAAAAATAGATTTCCTGCAAGGGTGTACTAATGCTGAAGGGCTGGCTATTTTTCATAAGGTAGCCTCATTCAAGAGAAGTAAAGTAAATGTAGCCACTTGCATCCTCTCTGTAGTCTCATTTGCTTGTGGTGACACAAAAAATCTGTGATGGGTTGTGAAACTAAATCTGTAGCTTAGTCTGTAGCATTATAAACACTGAAAAGGAGAAGGCAGGGGAAAAAAAAGTAGAGAAAGCAAGTAGAGAAAGAAGGAACTTACTCCCTAGTTACCTCCTTGTGAAGGACCAGGTATTTCCTTACACGAACATGAAATGTCCTTTGAGTCAGCCGACAAAACTGACTTAAAACGGCGTCTCCATATGGCAGGAAACCCCCTCTGTGTGTATGGGGGGGGGAGCAGCTGGTATCCCATGGACACACTTAAAAGATATTTTATTTATAAAAATACAATATGTAAGTGTAGTTATCTTGTGACCAAAAATTACAGAAATATTTTGAGAGTTCTTCCCTCTTTCCATGCATCTTAATATAGGAAAAATTAAGAAGCTAGTTAGGAAACTATCTGTTTTGATTTGGCCTTTACATGTATGTATGTGCCTTTTACTATGTACCAGGGCATGATGTACACACAGGTTCAAAGCAGCTCACAAACATGGTGGGAGATAAAGTGATACACGTGAGAACCTGAAGCCCAAGCTGATAAAGACTATGGTCAAGTTCTGACAAATGATACTGGCATACTGAATTACTCATGTGTCACCAAGGTATAGAAGCCAGTTGTAGTTCTGCAAGAAGCGGTGATTTCATTGTTCACCATCACTCATGATCATTTGAATTTACCTTCAAAGAATCTTGCTGCAAAGATAGTTTGGCATGCAATTCAATGGCTGCTCCAAGTAATGTTCTGTCTTCTGGCAAAACTTTGAATATGTGCATGCTGCTGCTGTTAATTTGGTTTGGCTGGTTTCTCAGAGGTTGTAAACTAAATCTGAACTTACTATTACTCATCAGTGGCTAACACAAGCACTTTGCAACAAATAGACTTGCTCCATTTGAGTGTATTTCAGGGATTTCCTTTGTGTATGCAGAAAGGACAGGCAAATTATTTCAAAATTAAATGTGTAGAGTGACCCAGTTTATTGCAGTTTAAATAACTGTGAAACACATCTTTGAGAGATCCCATATCCATAGAAAAATAGATTTCCTGCAAGGGTGTACTAATGCTGAAGGGCTGGCTATTTTTCATAAGGTAGCCTCATTCAAGAGAAGTAAAGTAAATGTAGCCACTTGCATCCTCTCTGTAGTCTCATTTGCTTGTGGTGACACAAAAAATCTGTGATGGGTTGTGAAACTAAATCTGTAGCTTAGTCTGTAGCATTATAAACACTGAAAAGGAGAAGGCAGGGGAAAAAAAAGTAGAGAAAGCAAGTAGAGAAAGAAGGAACTTACTCCCTAGTTACCTCCTCACTTTATATTTTTATGTCTTTTATGTTTTGAAGTCCTTGGAAAAAAAATTTCTTTGTAGCATAGTTATCTTCAACAAAAAATAATCTGATATCCCACTTATCTGCAATTTTAGAAGGTTTTTGTGCACCACATTCATATCTAGCAATTGTAAGAACGATGACTTTATCAGTTGCCAATATTTGTTCATTCAATATGCAACAGAAAGTAATCTTAGCTCAAAGACTTTTAAAAAATATTTTCCATGGAAGTTAATGCCTGAAATACATGAAATAAAGTTCAGTATAATTAATATAGTAAAAGTCTCAGTTCACCAAAAGGAAATTGCAGAATGTGGGTGTTGTGCAGCTACCTGTTGCCTAGCAATGTTGCATACGTGTGGCACAAGATTGATAGATCTCACCCACTCAGATCGCTGGATTCAGACCTTCACTGCTGAGTTGTCAGTTGGAAAAACTGCCAAGAATCAGAGAGAGAAATAACAGATGGGGAGAGAAGCATCACAGAGTAACTTAAACTCAGTGTCCAGCATTGTACTACCCCCATAATTGGGGATGTTAAACTTTATGGAGTCTGTTTTTCCAGAGGTCTATGTCGATATCGATATGTAGATAAATAAATAAATAAATAAGTATATAACCTGCTTCCTAGCTAGGTATGTATGGGTTGTGCAAGTTGAGGTAATGCTATCCTGAAATTAAACTGGCAATTCAGTTTCATAATTTTTAGTGACTCACACTGCATTACCTTTAAGTAGGATGAATAGAAATTTCTCTGATATTATAGATAATTATAATGTTATCATAACGTTCCTGATAGCAAACGCTAAAGTTAAGATGCAACAGAGCATTTTAAACACCTCACACTTGCTGAAAATATACTTTTCGCTAAAATTTTCCATGATCCACTTGGCTTCAGCTGTTTTCTGAGAAATCTTTCTATGGAATTAGTTCTGCCATTTTTTAACTGAGCTGAGGAGCCTCCATATGTTCTATTTTAAATTCTGGACTTGCATAATTCCAAAAAATGACTAAAGATAGAAGCCTCAGACTTGACAGGTTTTATTTTTCTCATTAGAGAAAGAAAATAATCTTGGTTTGAAGAAAATTAATTAAGTGTTTAAAAATAATGGCATCCAAAACAATTTCCTGCACACTCACGAGGATAGTCTGAAGATGGCTTTACAGCCCAAAATGGTATTAACTACTGTTATATCAGAAGGCATGCTCTTAACTGTTTAAGTCATTCAATTTGAGGAAAGCCTTAGTTGTTTAGCCTTAACCATTCATAAGGATTCATTAAAATAATACAAAGCACCAGAAAAATCTAATTACAAGAAGACCAAACAATCAATCCAATAGAGCATGAACTGAACAGCCATCTGTTGAAAAGTCCCATTTGCATAGAATTCAACATCCATCTTAGTCGTGGAAAAACAGAGGAACTAACAACACAAAAGCCAGGAAATAATGAGTAAGACAAGAAAAATAAATGGGAATTACAGTTGATCCTATTGCCCATAAAAGGTGTGGATTGCTATTTTGTAACCACAACAGCAGACCATTGATGGATTCTGAAGAGAATGAGGGTACCAGCCCGGACTAGCAAAATGTAGCAGATAATATGGAGAGGGATGTGATGGCATGAAGCACACAGGGCTGTTTTCATCAGCAGGCTCCTCCAGATCCTGCAATGGCAGAGCTGCACTAGCTCCAGTGGTGAGCCTGGGTTCCATGCCTCCATGATATGTCTGTACAATACCTGCTTTTCTGCTCATTTTGAGCTGGAAACACTTCCCTAATAACCCACTCAGGAAAGGGCTTTTTGTGTTCACAAGAAGTATCTTAATTGCATTCTGGTTTTGCTGACATTTGGTGTTGTTCAAAGCACTTAAATAAGATTTTCTGAAGTATCAGATGACTTAACTGCAAGTATCAGTAAGCACTGCGGCCACCCAGTCAGTTCCTGAAACACCCACACAGCTGTTGCTGCTCACTGCAGCCAACTCCCACCGAGTTTGGGACTTGGTGTTTCTTACATGGAGCCTAAGATCCAAGCAAGGCAGGTGCGTGAAAACCTATTTAGAGCTAATTAACAGACAATGTTAAAAGGAGAGGTGGTCTAACTCTCCTCCTTTTTTCAGGGTTGAGCACCTGAGCCAACTGTGATGGTGGACTGGCAGCTCTCCTCCCAAGGATCACAAGCCCAGCTCTGCTGTTGCAGGTAGGCAACTCTGTTTTGGGGAGAAATGTATAGATGTATTTTCATTTTCTTTTAAAATATGACCAGAGGAAGCAGTTGTAGGGGTTACTCACCTTTATGTAATCTTCTAGAGATAGAGTGGCTGTAAAATGAAAGATTTCGGTTGTTAGCACATGTCCTCAGTGATTCAAAATTGTACTTTTGAGGATGTGTGTTTGACTGTGAGGGAAAACGAGGAGGGTCGATCCTCTTTGGTGTGATGCAGAAGCTTCATGTTAAGGAATGAAAACTCATGGGCTTGCAGAGACAGCACATGAGAGAGTTAGGAAGCCAGAAAGGAAGAGGAGTTGTTGCATCCCCTACCCTATTTTTAGCAAATTCTGGTGCAACGCAAAATGTTTTCAACAGTGTTGAGAAGGATGTTACCAACTATAAAGTACAAAGGTGTAAGAAAGAGGGCTTGAGGCTCTACTGAGAGGATTTTGCTGACTTTTCTGCACTGTTTCTTGACCTCAGCGTGACATTAGTTTTTGGTTGTTTTTTGTTATCATTAATATGCATCTTCTTGGCAGCTGGTGATACAAAAGGATAGATTTTTTCTATGTGACAAATGAGAAAGTATTTCTTTTCATTTATAGTGAAGGGAGCAAGGCAGGAAGCCTAGTATTCTTCCCCTAGCAATGTGGGCATCCTGAGAAAAGATGTGAGCTGGAGGCCTTGGAAGAACGTGTGTCATTACTCTTAATCTTCTTGTGGGTCTTCTAGTATTACTAGGCTGAATTCCAGTTTGGCCTTTATATCCTGCTAAAATGTTGTGATAGCATTTACTTTGAAAAGAGCTGAAGTAAAGTAATGGGCCAGTTCAATCTTGCTTAAGCCTGTTTAAGATAGACACCTTTCTAGCTTGAGGAATGTTACATCTTAGCTCTGTTCTGACTATAAGGAAGTCTTTTCTAAAGTAAGAGGGTGGAAGGGTACCAACTGCAGCCCTATTATTTGGCAGGCAGGAGGTAACCTTACAGTAAACAGCTGTCAACTTCACAGTCTAGCTGAATTTTAATGACTTAAAGACTAAAGAGAGTTAAAATTTTGCCTGAACCCTTGAGATCTGGACTGAATTACTCAGGGATACATTTAAGTTATCACATTAGGGTCATGTGACTTGTCTGTATAAATTCCTCAAAAATTCCTTTAAAATGTCAGTTCTTTATTTAGCTAGAACTATAAACCACTTCAGCACAGTTTAAATCTCTGTATAAAACAACAGAATAAAGGAATATTGGTTTGGTTGGAGGCACTGTCCATTTTAACCATGTGCAGGCATGTGCCATTGCTCCCCATCTTTTTGGGTTAGTCTTGTTTTGCAGGAAATAGAGAGTTGGGCTTAGTCTGGGTAAAACAATAATATTGTTTACTAGGAAACTTTGAGAATTTTTGGCCTTCTAATGTAAATTCAGTTTGTAAGTACCAATTTCTTTCTATTTTCTGGAGTTTCCATCAAAATATAAAAAGGATTCCCCACATTTTTGGAGAAGCACTTATTGTGATTATTAGCAGTCTCTGAATGTTGATAGGAATTGGAAACCAGAAAGAACAGTAACTTTTAAGTAAGGCCAATGGCAAATACCCTGTGAATCACAATTCAGGAAAAAAATGGTTTCACACCCTTTGGAGAAGATTGTGCTGAAGCAGTGATTCATGACCATTTCTTATGCATAATGAAAGAACATTTAAATCTGTACTGTAATTCTTCACCAAGGCAAGTACGTTCAGTTTCTGCTGTGGACTGGGCACACACACTTTACCCCTCTGCCACCGACAGGAGACAATTAAAGCAGTAATTTATTGGGAGATTCTGGAGCAAAGAGTGCTGGGATGAATATTGATACCTTAATGAAGGATCAAGCTGTGGTAATAGTGGTGATGTGTGGTATGATGAGCTAG
Organism: Chaetura pelagica; assembly: GCF_000747805.2. Lineage (NCBI taxonomy): Eukaryota > Metazoa > Chordata > Aves > Apodiformes > Apodidae > Chaetura > Chaetura pelagica. Next base: position 754,421 of record NW_009954321.1, on the reverse strand, counting down.
GATTTTGATGTGAGGGAAGTTAAACAGATGCAAAACTACTACTCAGTGGAAAAACTATACATTACAGGTGACTAGTTATGTGCAGTGTCAGAATTAGGCATATTTGCCTACACCTGGAATGCCTCATGAATATACATCTGCATGATATTGGTATTTTTCTTAGTGATTTGGGTGAGGCTGTGCATTTTGTGTCAATATACCAAAGCACTGTCTGTTACAGAAAGTGAGGGCAGATACACTCTGCTGTATTTAGGTTTTAAGCTGTGATCTTTATGTTTTTCTGTTACTCCTACACCATAGGAGTCAGAAATCCTGCAGCACTTCTCAAAAATTATATGGCAGTGCTGATGAGTGTATCTTCAAAATGGACATTGTTTGGAAGATAAACTCATGCCCTGCAGAGAAGATAAAATGTAGATTTATTGATGCAAACAACAACAAAAAGCTGTATATTGGATTTTGAGTCCTTTTATATTCTAGGGTCTATAAAATCTGCCTCCTTGCCCTTTATATTGCAAGTCAACCAGGAAAAACAGTTGAAAGTTTACTTGATCACCTGTCTTCTGTCCTCTGTAATCAAGCATATACCATATTCCAGTGATTTGAAGAGAAATATGATATTTACTAAAAACCAAGTAAAGTAATAAAGTTGCTCCTAATACCTTATCAGTAACCTTTTTTCTTTGATATAAATGGAAGTTCATTTTCTGGAATACTTCACCAAAGGCATGGAGGCATTTCCACTTCATTCAAGTTTATTTCCAAAGAACTGTGCTCCCTCACTTAGGACTGGATTTATTGCCCCTGCTAAAATGCAGGTAAAACAGGCTTTATGCTGAAGAAAAAGGCAAAGTGGGAGGATTGGATAGAGGTGCCCATGAAAAGAATACAGAGCAGCTCCTCCAGATCCACTCCCAAGTCCTCTGGCTGAAAGCAGAAGCTGTTGGTTGTGTTCCCATATATTAAAGTATGAGACTACTGCTTTCAAAGAGTTATTTGCACTCCACATAGCCTTGTTCCTTTCCCAGATGAATCCAAATTCCCCACTGTGCTGCCCTATGCCATGATAAGCCTCAGTGTTGTGTGGAGTTCATTGTGTTGAACGGGTTGTAATAAGTAAATTGGAGTCAATGCACAACATTGAACTGTCAAGGGTAGTTGGAAGTTCAGATATTGAGAGCTTAGCTTACTTATTGGCATGGCAATCACTATTAAAAATATTTTTAGCTTATAGTAAAAGTACAAGAAAGAAGGGAAAGCAAAAGACATTTGCAATGGGAAGTACAAAGACTTTAATTTAAAAAGAAAACATTCTATATCCCTTCTGTGAGGGAATCTTTTATAAGGGAGCCCTGGGTTTGACAATCTCAGTTGATTAAACTTGATATTAAGTGTCTTCTCAGGGACAAAAAAAGTAAGTGCAGCTAGGCTGGTGTTGCTGCTGTTCATAGTTTGACCTTGTTTTTATGAAACAACTGATCATGTCCTAAGCAACATACAATATTTCTGCCTTGAATAACTCTTGGCCATTGCTGCTGCCTCATCTCTCTAAAATACAGAATTTACCAATAGATGGTTGAACTCACTGCAGTGCTTCAGGGTTTAATTTGTAGTTCTTTATAGAGAAGTCTAACGATATTAGTCAATATTTTTGCTATTATGCATTGCACTCTCTCATTCAAAGTTCATAAAACAAAGCATTGTGTGATTATTTATTTCAAGAGATAAAAATAATTAAAAAAACCTTCCTGCATTCCTTTTAATGATATCTGTGAAAGATACTGTAAAAGAGGCATGATAAATGAGAACTCTTATTAGGGATGTCATAGAGGATAGTGAATAGATACAGGTAATTACTATTTTAAATATTTAATGACCTTTTCACTAAAGCACAATGAACCTCTGTCACGCTCTGTTGCTTTTGGTAGAATGTGATCTTCATGCATACAGATACACAAATGGTGTCCTTGATTTTATAACAGGGCAACATAATTCAAGAATATGCATTGTAGTTGTTGTTTTCCCCAGATGTTGGAGTGTGAAGTTTGAGAAATGAATGGTTTAAGTTGGTATTACTCAGACTGTGGCCAAAATCTGGAATGCCTGGTGTTTCTATTGTGCCTGGTGTGAACACAGAATTGATGTATGCCAGCTTCAATGCAAAGCAGGCATTGATGATAGGAGATGATCAACACTGATGTTTGCACCAATGCAATTCTCTGTTCTTGTGTGGAGATACACAAAACAGTGACAGGTGCAGCATCTGCCAAATTGAGTTGTTTGTAGTGTGGCAGCCAGGAATATACTTCAGTTTGCTCAACAACAAAAAGTGCTTAAATGAAAAAAGCATTCAAAAGAGGATAAAAAATACTTGAGTCCTATGGGACTTCAAACAGTAAGCTACAGTGCTGATATGTTTAATTGTAATATGAAAGTTAGAACTTTTGTGCTGTTTTGTGTTTAGGCACAACCTGGAGAATCTAGAGTTCTGGAGACAAAAAAATGAAATTCAAGGCCTTTGTGCTCCAGTTCTAGGGGAAATGACTGTGTCTATTCTTGCTGTCTATGTTGTGAAGAAGTAAGTCAGTCTGCTGATTAGCAGGCACAAGTCCCTGCTGAAAAATAAAGTACTTTCTTAAACAGAGATATTAGAACTACTCAGGTGGTTCTGACTAGACCATTTCTCTTTCCATTAAGCTCTGGGGTAACTGGAAAAAAATACAGGTGGAGTCAGAATATCTTGGTTTTACTTGCTACTCTTGCTAATCACAACATGTTTAGGCTAAACAGCTTGACCATGACTCAAGTGTGTAGGAGACTTTCTTAAAAACACATAAGATTAGAATGTGGTTTCTCCATTCCAGCTAGTGCCAGATTCATGTTGGATTACACAGCAGCAGTATAATGCTTTTCATTTACAAAACAGTCTCTGACTGTTACAGTTTAGCGTTTAGAAATGGTGGGGAAAAAATTCCAAAAGATTTCTCACTCATGGAATTTGCTCATTAGCTTTTGGTTTTTGAATCATTCAGTCAGAACCCAGAAAAACATCAACATGAGCCACTTTGTGGTGAATGCAGACAGGCAGCATTTCCTCTTTTAAACATGAAATTAAAGTGGAACAGTTTTCAGTACTGAAACTGGGAAGGCAAAAGGTGTGTTGGCCAAATGGTTTCCCTTCAGCTCTTTGTGTTGGGGAACTGCATACAAAGTCTTTCCATAAGGTGGTGATTTCTTGACAAAATAATTAAATGAGTTAATAATCTGAACAGTGAGGTAAAGAGTAGTTTAAGGTCATTGCTAGTGTGAAAACTGTTTCTCCAACTATGGTATTGATTGAAGTGGGGCTGCTATAAATCTTCCTGTATGAAATCTGTAAATATACAAGCTTGAAAATTAAGTCTACTCAGTTGTGATTGAGCCAGAGAAAGACCTAACCCTCAAAATGTCACTGATCTGTCAAAAAACAAAAGCATTTGCTAGTAAGGAGGGACAGTGTTATTTGATACACATTTCTAAAAATAATATTGAAGTTATACTACCATTTAATTGACACATTAATCTTAGAAAATTGTCTCTGACACATAACCTGAAACCTATATCACATTCTTCTAGTTGTTTTCTGATATCACCAATTGAAATCATATCTCAGAAAATAAATCCATTTTCTTGTCCAAAATATGAACAATTTCAAGAGAAAACACTGAGCTGAAGAGAAATAACAAGAAAAAAACCCAACACCCCAGTTACTGCAAGAGATAAATAAAATGACTGCCTCTAACTAATAAACTGGGAACCTGAGTACTGTGTTTGACAATAATACAGGAACTATAATTTGGCTCACAAACCTCTCAAGAAGTAGTAAAAACTGATGTGTTTTCTTGATGAGAAGTTGGGCATGTTGACCTCATCATTCTATGATGCTTCTTCTCTGGGTATTCAGAGCACATGGCACTTCCACTGGCATCTCTTGCTCTGATTGCTGAGGTGTTATATAGCTATTTTCTTGTGCAGTTGAAGCCATGTAGAAACCAAAGTGTAGATCCCAACCATGCAGTCATAAAGGGTCTTGGGGAAACATTCAGATAATAAAATGTACACTGCAAATGCTAAGTGCAGCAGTGAAAAGTGGTTAGTTGTCCTTCTGCTAATACTCCACAGGTTGTCTATAAGTAGGAATTACTAACTACGTGTCATTTATGCAATGGTTAATTCACTAACTAGTAGGGTAGTCACCAGACCATGCTGTTGGACTAGCAGATAATGTTTCAAGGCTGTGTGCATAGAGTTCCTGTATAGATTTCTAATTGCAATGTAGTTGTTTATAGAGGATGTACTGTTACAAGCACAAGCATTTTCATAAAACCAGATCCAAAGGACATAGCCATTGCCAAGCCAGTCATTGCCATACCTGAATTTTAGAGATGTAGGTGCTCCAAGCAGAGTTTTATCTTGCAAACTTTCAGGATGTTGCCAGTCAATGATGTTGTGCAATTGCACCTTGGGGTTGCTCAGGCTGACAGGAATGACATCTGAGGAAGGGAAGTTTGTGGTAATGCTGGAAACAAAATTTGATCTTTCATTGCAGCATAATGAATGATGTAATCTTGTTTGGCACATGGTTTACCTTTGATTCACCCAGTTGCTCATGATCTTGGCCTTCTCAGCTCCTCTGTTTCCTATGACTTTGATTCTTCTCCACCACCTCTCATAGGCCAAGGATGGATTTCTTTCCTGGTCACTTAGTGCTATATACTGAAAAGCATTCAGGCACCCAAATTTGAAGAACAATTAAATGTTTACAATTCTGGCAACTAGTTTTTCAAGCTGTTTTAAATTGGGAAAATTCCTTACTCTTGGGAGAACTTTTCTGCCTTTCAGTAGAAGATACCTGCTCTGATTTCTGTTGCTAGCTGAGGTCTTTTAATCCACATCAAAGTGTATGTGCATTTACTTTATTTGCTTACTGTGAATTGCCCCAAGGTTTCAGGATCACATCTTTAGTTGATACACATCAGGGAAATTTTCTGCTTGTTTCAAAGAACCCATGTCAATTTGTATTAACAGGAAATTTGGTCTTAAAATTTTTTCGTAATGAGATTCTGCTCTGAATCCAAAGGTCCATAATGACATCCCCGGGTGGGGACAGGGTGTCAAAAAGACATTTGAATCCACCTTTCTTGTTTGTATCTTTCCATGCAGAAGTATTTCACTAAGCGTTTCTCTAAATTTGCATGGAAAAATTGAGCAGCACACAGAATCTATAGTGGGAAGACAGTTGTGTATTTTCATGCAGAATTGATGACTAGTTATGGGAGGCAGAATTACCAACTCTAGAGAACACAGATGTTAACTGGCATAATGCCCTCTTGATGCAAATAAATACATTAGATGCTATAAAAGATTTTAGAACAGGAGAGCTCATCTTGGCAGGAGATATATTTGCTGGATTTGTGCTATTCATTTTGTTTTATAGAATTGCTGTGGAATTGGAATAGACTATTTGAGGAGCTTCTAAATGTACTAGTGGAAAGAGACTTTAAATTTATTTTATTTCTGATGTTTTTAAAGGGGAAAAAAAAACCCAAAACAAACACAACACAAAAACTTAATCTGTGCAGAGACACTTCACCTCCCTTAATACCCAAAGGGTCTGAGCTACATGCCTGGTAAACTAAACAATGACACTCACCAAGTGATGAAAAGCTGGACACAGATCAAACATGCAGTTGGTGTGTTTGGAGCACTTCAGAGGAGAACTTTCCATTCAGAAGCTCTGAGATCTGCATTCTTCCTCCATCTTTAATGTTCTCTGCAATCCAAGTCTCAATTATCCCCACCGTTCTCACCACCTGACACTCTCCTCAAACCCTTCCTTTTATTCCTGTATGATTATCTGAATTTCTTCCAAGTTAAACCTGACAATATATAGCAACTGGTCTCCTCCCTTTCTCCTCCTACAGCTATGCTCCCGTTGCCTGTTAGGAAAATATGGGAGTTTTTTCTGAGTCCATCTTTACCATCTTTTATAATTGGAGGGACACAGGCATCTATTTAGGGCAACAGATTTTAAGGTGAAAAACCTGTTGATGTGTCCTGGAAGTGTGGCCAGGGCAGTTTAAGGCAATGCTGTACTCTGCTGTTTGCACTGTCTTTTTGTTACACGTTCTTTTTATTAATGTAGTAGAGGGGACCCACACCTCAACTGCTCACTTCAGTACCAGGACATTATTGCAAGCTCAGAGAGGGCTTGAAGAATGCTGGAGGAGATGGACACTGGTCTGACTTCTTACAGCATTTCCTGCCTCTGTGTCTTGCCATTACTTTGTGATGCTCATTGGTAAGAGAGTGGAGGGAAGGGCAGGAGAGAAACATGAACCTTGGGTTTTTCCCCTCTCTCCTAGATGGCTGTCACATTCCATAGCAGCTGCTTTAGTATCTTACAGTTGTTTTGTTTTCCCCATACATGTCCCTTTTAACTTCCTGATCTCATTTTTCAGGCATTTTCAAGCATTTTACCACGCTCCTTTTCCCTCTCCTGTTTTGCCTGATGTCAAGAAAGCTTTTTTGTCTCGTGCTATTGTTTTATGAAGCCTTTGTCTCCTTATACTCCTCTGTCCCTTCTCTACACGCTACTGTGAACTCCCTTTACCAGTGTCTGCATTTCTGCCTCACATCAATCTTGAAATCTGACAGATGCAGCCTCTGAAATGACCTGTGAGTGAGGCATGCAACCTGAAAATAAACATCTATTTCAGTGTTAGGTCCGTCATACCTGCAAATAACCTCATTTATCTAGACACGTTTATTTTAATGCTTATTGTATAAATACCACTATCTCAGCATACTCTAAGATACCATCTGCCACTTGCTCTTGTATTATGCATAATTTAATACATCCTTGTGTTACTCCAATTTTTTATGTTGCCAAGTTCATGCCTAGCTACATACTTTGACAAGGATACAAGTGTGTTATAATAATTACAGAAAATGTTATGTTGAGGTTTGAAGTGATGCTTTTGGGCTAGAGGATGTTGATTCAGATAAGATATCTGCTACTGGCACTTGCACAATGTGGGTTGGTGCAGTATTTCCTTACTTGTTTTGAATTTTCTCAATAGCTTAAATAACCAAAGGTAAAATGACAGAACTGTATGATAACAACTAAAAGGGTATCCCCTCCCTCACTGATTTGAGCTTTCAGTTCTCCTCAGGTTTGAGAACTCAATGCATTTAAGTGAATTAACCTGAAACTTAGTGGGTTGCTGGAATGTTTCTGGGGACCATTAACATTGACAGGATAATGAATTGGCTGTATTTGATCAGTGTTTCTGTCTTGATTCTTGAAGAAGCCAATATACACAGCAAGGAGATGCAGCAAGTCCTGCAGTAAGAGGTCATGTAACCAGCGTGAGCTTCTCCTGATTGTACGAGTTCAGCTTTCAGACCCTGAGAAAAATTTTACCTTTGTTTCACATCCCAGGACATGGGTATTTCCATTAGTTCCAGATTGTTTATAACGTAATTATATTAACACTTTGAAAACTTGCAGCAGTTAAAACTTGGTGCCTGTTTTTACAAAAACATTCTGTATCACAAGTGTAGCCTCTCACCCTAAGTTGTTTCGATGGCTGCATGTGCTTCCTCTGGGACATGACCTCTCTTTGCTAAGTTCCCATAGACAGTTGTTAAAGGCTGGGAATGTGGTGTCAGGTAGTCCCTGTGGACTGAAAACGAGCAAAATTATATCGGTTCCTGCTGACTTGAACACCTAACCTCATTAAATGCCCTCTTACCTATCTGTGGGTTTCGGTCTCAAGGTCCAAGGACACAGATAAAATCCAACAGAGCTTTACCAGTGACAGGACTGTGTGAAGTGCAGGAAAGCCCTGTGCCCTCCTGAGAAATGCCACCCTCGAGCTCACAGCTGGCTCTTGGTAACATGCGTGATTGGGCTTTTCAGCAATACTTATGCAAAGCCACCCTCCCTCAATTCTGAAACAATTTGTGCTTGATTGCTGGTACTTTTTAATATTTAGGATAAAACAGTTCTCATTACCCCCATTTTGCCATCGCAAATTCATTTTTGGTCCAAGTGATTTTAGAGGAATTCAAGAACATTAGTTCTAATAATAAATGAAGAAAAGCACAAAGTATTTTATTGTTAAAGCACTGGGGAAGAACTACTCCTCTTGTTGATCCAGAAAAGACTGATTGGAAGCAAAAAAACTCCTGTATTCTGTGGCACTAGGGAATAGGGCTTCAGTATTCCTACCTTCATGGGCCTCAGTAAGGCTTGTACTTTTCAAGACTTAACAGCTATCAGTCTAAAAGAAACCTTTTTAGCAAATATAGTGGCACCTAAGCAGTAGGTAGGTTCGGATTATATCAGAGCCCTGATCTTATTAAGGAGAAGCTGTATATATATACTGAGCAGATTTTTCAGACCAGAGCATGAAAACTCTGGCTATTAAGGTGCTCGATTGCCAATTACTGTTGGCTCTGCTGTTGCTGTCCTAAATGTCTTTTCCTTTATTGTGAACCAGGGCTCTCTGTTGCCTTTCACATTCCACCTGAGGTGTATGGCGGTTTTCATACATAACTTAATATCCAGAAAGAAAAGGTACCTCAAATACGTTGACTTAAATTATGGTGCATGTAATGTGACTGGGACGTAGTGTTTTATCACAGCTGTTTAAAAGGCTTATTTCTCAAGGAACCTGATTTACTCTTAAGGTATGGAACACTAATAACTATAGCTTAGTTGGAACAATATAAGTATAAAAGTACATAGAACAAAGTAGCTTAATTATGGCTACCAGAGATGAACTCATCTGTCCCCCTCTGCCCGAGTGCAATTTTTGGACCTAATTAATAGTAGAAAGGAAGACATAAACTGCCCTGTTTTTAGAAACTTAGCTACAAGTTAACATCTTTTCAGACTCTAAATTACTCTGTGCACTGTTAATGAAAACTGTTTAAATAAAACTGCACAGAACATTGTATTTATAGTGAAGTATCAGAATTCATATGTAGAAGTAAAATGAAATGCAAACTAATTTTCCTTATTGTTTTATCCCTTCAATTTTCTTTATGATTTTTGCTCTTGAAGTCAAATTAAGTCTAAATATTGTATCTACAGGGTTATTAATGGACTGTAATGGTGTGTCCTTTTATATATCTATATTTTACACGCCTACTACATTAATTAGTAAGTTCTTGTATCACCTATGTATGATCATTGCACTTCTCACATTACAAAAAAGAAAATTAGAACAATATTTTCATCTTATTTGTGTTTTGTGATGATACAGTCCCTTGAAAATGATCTGGCTTGATTTGAGTAGAAGTCAGTTGAAATTATTCTTATTTTTGTGTTAACTAAGGTGTGCGAGGTGTCCTGAGGCCTTTAGCACCATGTTCCTCCTGGTGAGAGGAAGGTGACAGAGGAGAGTGTGAATGGTGTATGTTACAGGGGTCACACAAATTTGCAGAATCAAAGACACTGTCTTAGACTTTTTCCAATGATCATGAGTATTTACATTTTTCAAAAACTGGAATTTAGTCTGGTTTTGATAACTGGCTTAATTGGAGTTTGCTGCCTGGTTTCTATAGAGATGAATCTCATTTTACCTAAAATAGAAATAAATTTGTTCTTTCCCTGCTGTTTTTGATAGGATGCTTGACTACTCTATAACCCATGTGGGAAAATACTTCCCTTAAGTTCTATTTTGATCTTCTGTTTGTTTATTTTTAATTACTATTTCAGTACCCTGGGATTTACCATCGATCTTCTTCTGCCTACACAATCATACTTAGCTTGCTGAAGGGTTTGTTTACTTTTTAAGTTATATGTGCTCCTTTAACTCTTGTGTGTGCCTAATTACTTGTAAGAGGAGGATTTTGTTTTACTTGGAGGAAGGGTGGATTAATATCTCTGCTGTTACAAGGGTGTAACATGAAGGGAAGATGTTGTCTGAACACTGTTGCTGTCGTGGAGTCATCGTCTTTGTCACAGCATCTCGGGGGAAGGAGGTACTTGTGGCCCAAGGTTACCTAGGGAACATTAACATAAGATGTGGGAGGTTAATGTCTCTAAGAGTGTTTTAAATGCACTGAAGTTCTTTGCAAAGCAACTCCCACTATCTTGAGAAATCTCTTAAATTTATGAAAAATTTATCCGCAAATTCACTGGAAGAGACAGCTTTTACTTCTCACAGTACTGGAGAGTGTGCTCTGTGTGTAGGTTTTGCGGTATCATTTAAAAAATGAATTGTTTTCAGTTAATAAAGTCTTATCTTTAATTGGTAGAGCAGTGTAACTCAACTGATATAACTTAAGATTCTGTCCTAAAAATTTCTTTTTTCACCTCTGAAGAAATTACTTTTCCTGTATAAGCAAATGGGGCAAATGTTTTCTGCTCCAGTTAAAACAATATTGACAGCAAAACGACAAACTTTTCTTCAACTGATTGTGTTAGATTATCTGTTAAAGATTTCTGATATATTTTATCCTAACTCTTACATGTAACCTACACAAATTTGGCTGGAGTTGAAAAGGAATTAAGTATGAACTGTAGCTTGTTCTATTTGAGCCATATAATGAGACTCCTTCATGCAGGTGGATCTCCCTGATGGCCAGTGCCCTTCTCCTTGAGATCATGTTTGCCCATGTATTTACTGGCAGAAAATGTTGTCAAAATGACATTACATACTAATAAATAGTAACTTTTGGTTTGTGATTAATCTGAAAGTTGCTCTGAATCTCTCACATTTACTTGCTTTCTAAATTTATGGGCTGAACAATTTATAAGAAAAGGTTTGAAGAAGGCTGATCGTTGCATCTTCCTCTAAAATTCAAGAGCAAACTATAATTATAAACAGTAGAGAAAAATCTATAGAAAAGAGATAATTTCTCATTAAATTCAATGTTGTGGCTGTCAGCTTATGTAAATTGGTGACTTTATTGACTTCAGGGGAGCCTGCTTACACATTATGAGGATTCAGCCCTATCAGTTTTTTAACCAACTTCTGTCAATTACTTTCACTTTTATTCAGTTTGATACGATTAATTATTACTGTTTCTTCTGTGAGAATGGACCAAAAGGCTCTTGTCAATGTCTTATGCTGAAATGACTCACTCAAGAGAATGACGAATAGTGACAGATCTTGCAGCTTACCAGTGAGAACCAAGGAAATTTGTTGTCATGAGAGGTACCTGCATGTGCTGGGAAGTTCAAGTCTCTGTTAGACTAACCCTGAACTTGGTGCTCCTGCTTCACTGTGTTGTGTTGCCAGAGCTACAGACCCACTGCAGGCTGAAAAAAAGACAGCATGCTGTGCAATTAATCTAAATTACATGCACACTTCAGAGTGTGCCACATCACATAATTTTAACCATCATGCAAACAATTGCTGTAGTTTAGGTGGAGTTCACTTTGAACATTTCCATTGGCCTGAAGTAAAGAACCTTTAGTTTTGTAAGGGAAACAGTGGCATAAACCCCTTTATTTTCTTTATCACATGGAATCTGAAACAATTACAGTGTACTTTGTAAATCCACTTTTCCCTCATTCTCTGCAGTTCTCAAATTTCTTTATTCCTCTGACTCAGGGAAATTATTGGTTAGGACAAGCATGTACAGTTTCCCTAACTATATCAAGTTTGAACTGATGGGCCTGGTGGCTGGATATCTTCTGAAGAGCTGGTAGGAAAATTTTAAAAGAAAATTCAACAGCTGACCATGCAATTTATTCAGATTTTAATCCTAAATGGGAAAAAATGTTGCCAGATGAACTGTGTCCCTTATTTCCCTTCTCCAAGATATTATTTGAAGTAAGGTGGTTTCTGCTCCATGCATGTGCTCCTTCAGACTACTGAAGTGGTGCACAAAACTTAAAAAGTCATTTACTCTGCTAGGACATGAGCCTCCAGGCCAGAGGGAGTGTGTGTGTACGTGACTTTTGGAGCAGCAGTTCTAGGAGGAGTGATTGTAGGAGCTGGGGAGATTGGGGCTTGCTCAGTCTGTTCCTTTAACAATGCTGGTAGCTGAAGGGCAGTGTCAGATTAAGGCAGCTGTACCATCCACTGGGCAATGCAGCAGTGAGCTTTAGTCCCACATCAGCATTTCTAAATTATGATGTTTGATTGAATTTTCTACTTTTTTTCCTCCCATTTTGGCCCTTACTTAGAATGATGTATGTTCTCTTCAGTTCAAAGGGAATTTAACTTCCCTTTCAATGAGAAGTATTTCACAGATGGAAAAAACAAAGATGGACAACCTGATGCTACAAGGAGATTGCTACATTCATGTTCTAGCTGACTTTGCATTTGCAAAGGCACCATAAAGTAGATCTCCTGCTGCTGCCACATCAATGAAGGGCCCATGACAGAGAAGGTCTCAACACGCTGGGCCTGTGGGTTGAGGTACAGGGTGGATGGCACAGGTCACACGCCACAGATGCTTGGACTTGTGACCACAGCAGCCTATGGTAATGGGTTGAATTCCCATTTGTTGCAAGAAGTGCAGAGGACAAGGTCTGAACTGCTCTTTCTCAGGCCCTGTGCTGTGTTGATGATAGTGAGCAGCTGAAGTAATGTTGCTGTTGTAATTCCTCCTTCAGCAGTACTTCCCCATTGCTTTATCACTCTATGTATTTTCCTTTCATAGGTCTGTGTTTCCATCAGATTGCATACTTAAGAAATGAAACTGCATATAAAAGGTTTGTTTTCCTCTCTGTAGGAGGTGCGGTGCCCTTTCCTCTGCCCCAAAACATAAATCTTCCAACTCCAGCAGTTAAGCTGTAATCCAGAGCACTAACATTTGGGTTTGGAAGCATCTTGCCTGCACAGATGGGGCTCCACAAGGTGCAAAGCAGTGAAGAATATTGTAACTTGTCGAGTCAGGTTAAATTCTAAAAGCTAAAAGTGAAGGAAAAGGAACCAAAACCAAGGGAAGGAAGAGGATCCAGAAGTGGGTCAGATGGGATCTGTGTTCCTTCAAGACATGGGAAAAAGTCAAGTCTTCAGGAAAAGTTTTTTCTGGGGAGCATTGGAGGTGATGAGTTAGGGACAGGGTGTTTTGGACTCACCTCCTTCCCATGAGAACCATCTGTTGGGAGGAGCTCAGGGCCCATCTCACCAAGTTTCTTTCACGCCTGCATAGTGCTGAGGAGACAGCTGGATACTGGCTTGCCTCCCAGCCTTCAAAACAGGAAAACAGGAAGGTACAGGGGGAAGGGAGGGATGCTGCCAGGACCTGTAGCCCATACTGGGCTTTCTGGGGCCATGTTTGGCAGGACAGGAAAGACTCCTCTTCACTCTGTTGATGAGGTGTGGGCCAGCACCCCTGGCATGGGCTTGTTATGTGGGGACTGAGGAGGTTCCAGGCTGCCCTTGAAACAGAGACCTGAGGCCTCACCTCTTTCTTTTCTGCAGCTCTGTGTCCCAAGTGAAAGTGTAAAGTAATTGGCAGTTTGTCCCTCATATTTCATTTTAATACTGCAGTAATTCCATTTTAGACAAGTTGTGTACTTTTTATCTTCCTAAGGGATCTCAAATAAGCTTTTAATTTTCATCAAAACCTCTGCAGATCAGGATCAGAACTAATTTTTGTGGAGTGCTTGAGACATAGCTGTCAGGGAGAAGTTTGGGGAAAGGGTCTGGAATGGTCTTGGAATCTTTAGCACACATCCTGGTGCTCAAGCAAGGTGCATGGTGCAGACCAGAGTGGAAAGCGCAGCTCTATCCAAACAGCAGCTTCAGAAACTATTAAAACTCAGTTGTAATGAAGCAATATTGTCAGAAAAAGACGGAGCAATGGGCCATGCCAAGGGCCTAGTTTTCCTCTCAAGCTGGAAAGACTCAGTGGACTTGTCTATCTTCATGCTTGCAGCAATGAACAAATTTGTTTCTCCTTTCCTTTTCTGGAGTTGCACCAGTGTCTTGCATCTTGGTGCAAGCACAGAAGCCTTCCTCAGCTCTGAGTTTAGTGTACATTACCTGCTGGGGTAGCCATGTTGAATTCCTGCAGTGGGAGTTATGGCTTCTGGAGGGACCCTGTGTCCCAGCCCCAGCATCCATCTCGGGAGTCAGTCTGTTGTGTGATCTGGTGGAGTGCGGGGATATAACAAATGTGAATAGGGAGCGAATCACAAAGCTACCAGAGATGTGAAGCTGGGGTAAGATGACAAAACCAGCACTACCACCAAAATCCCCACTCCCCCAAAAAAGCCTGACTCCAAACAAAAAACCTGGAAGAAAGCTCCAAAAAGGTTGTGGTTTATGATGTACATGAGGAGAATTCATAATAAATTGCTACTATTCAGACAACAGAAGAGGCAAGAATTATGTAGAGCAGGAGAGAGTTTAAGTTGGAAAAATGCATTTGAATTAAGAGGAAGAAAAATTTAGGCTGCATCTCCTGAGAAAATAGACTAATTGTGAAATGCTCTGCTGTGCTTAAATCTGGACCCTCTGGGAAATAATGGAGAAGGCTGTTCCTTGGCATGTAGAGGCCCCTAGACAAAACACCAGTACTTCAGCAATAGGTTTGGCGTAACTGCAATATAGTTCAGCAGCGGCAACCCCGTTCCTGCACCGATGGGGAAGAACTAGCTAATTTATCAGTAATAAGTTTTTGTGTATCTCTCTTTCCATATGCTGAGGACACTGAGATTATTGATGAAGGTTTTTGGTTACAGAGGTGATTTTACAACAGGAGAATTTATCTAATAGGAACAGGTCTAAAACTAACGGTTCATTTTGCATGGGCTGCCCAGCAGCCAGCAGATAGTAATAGCTTCTTGCCTCTGCTCTCAGCTTAGGCCAGGTTTGAACTACTAAATTAAAGGCAAAATAAAACTTAAGGTATTTCTTTAAACTGCTTATTCCCCCTGGGAAGGATTTGCAAATGCACTTGTATTTATCATTTAGAAGCTTTCCTTTTGCTTACAAAGATCTTATTTTCTTATCGAAAAATTGGCTTGGTGTTTTTCATCATCCACTGTAGCCTGTTTTCAAAACAGAAGATGATATGCATTTTGAAAATATTTGTTCACAGTATTGTTTGGCAAACTTCAAAATGCATCTACAGTTTAAAGTATAAAAAACCCTAATCACAAGTATGATATGCAATTGGAATCAATTTCACAACTCAAAATGTTTCAAACTCCCCTGTCCATCTAAAACATGTCTGTAGCTACCCCCATTTCTACATCATTTATTTGCAATAAATGACAGAGCTCAGATCTTAGCTCAGTGGCTTCCTGTACCTTTCACCTGGGTAAATATGGTTGGCTTTGCCCCCAGTGTTAGCTGAAGCACTTTATGCCCTTGAAAGATTCAGGGAAGGACTGTTTCTCCAAGCTTGCTGTGTTTGACATTGGCTTTTAGTCTGGTTTGAGCTGGAACTTTTCTTAATGCTCTTTATCTCAGCTTTCCATCAGTGACATTTCAAAGCTGTTGCATGAGCTCAAGCTGATTTTACCACAGCTAAAGGGAATATTCCATTTTCTCCTCCATCTTCATTCTTCCACCCTTGCTCTCTGGGCTTATCTGTGCAGCTGGTGTCAGCTGTAGTTTTTATCTCTGCCTTTCCTTGAGCTGGTTCAACTTACCAGGCCAAAAAATGTAAAGTACAAGAAGACAGATAACTTTCTACTGGGTTTGTAAGAGGAATCAAGAGGCCAGGTGGTGCCAGACCTTGGGCTGAGGAGGGTGAGCTTGGAGGAAAGGTGGGGACCAAGACCAGCCCCTTCCATAAGCAGAGAAACAGGTAGCTGTTAGTGCTGGGTTAACAGTTGGACTTGATCATTTTACAGGTCTTTTCTAACCAAAACAATTCTGTGATTTTATTACATTGTCTCAGCCTCTCTGAGGCTGTTTTTAATTATTTCAGGATTTTAATGCTTATATTTCAAGTCCTTGTATACATTCAGTAATTGCACTGTTGAAAATGGACGTGTGTACCTTAAGCAAATGGCTAAATAAGAAATAAAAAAAAATCTCTAGTTGTTTTTGTCAAAGAATGGTTTATAAAGAAATAAAGAAGAATTACAGTAAGTGCATTGAAACTTACCATAGAAACTTGAGTTAACATACAAACATGCATATTGTATTCACATCAAATAAGTGAAAAAATACTTGACTTTCTTAAGGAGATTTTTCTGTAGAATTCTTGCTCAGAGTACAGACAGAACAGGATATTTGCATTTTCAGCAGTCAAATGGAAGACCAGTACCAACTGGTTTTTATTACATACTATATTTTAGTGTGGTGTCTAGTGTGTATTGCCTAATTTAAGTCTATTTCATACCACCGGAGTTAGGCTTGTAATATAATAAAAACTGAAATATAAATTTCCCAGTATTTTCTATTAAATATATTTTCATTCATTTAGAAAACAACCACAAAACAAAGCTGTAACAATGTGTAAAGTATGAAAAGAAATGTTAAAATATTGTTCTTTCTGGCAAGGATTCATTACTTGTTTATTTTCCATAGGGAAATAGCAGGAAGAAGAGGAAAATGAGACTAAGAAGTGGCATGCTGCCCTTTCTTCTACCTTGAAAACCATTAATCAATTTGAAGCAGTTGAACTGGCAAAGTTGACTGCAACATTCTTGTGCATATTTAGCTCAAACGATATGCAACAAATATGTATTAGAGTTGTAAATGTGCACTCGAGTAGACAGTTCACCTATGTTTTGACCACACAATTTAATTTCAGATGATGAAATGACACCAACCCAGTAATTGAAATAACTCTGTAGGTGATACCTACATTCCAAGAGTTTGCTCAGTGCAGGAAGGCATAATGGAGTTCAATTAGAAAAACAAAGCAAAATTGCTATGTGCTCGATCCAAAGACTGTTGAAGCTCAGAGGAGTGTTTCAGCTGATTTCTTTACTTCTGTATGTAATCTGTTATTGACACTGAATAAAACTTGGGTTGATTTTCCTCAAGCTTGGCTCATTGGGGTTTTCAGTAGCATTAGCAAAATAAGCAAGGGGGTAAAAGACTACAGTTTTCCTCTGAAAAACCTCTCTAAGACAGCCTTGAAAAATGGTGCATTGTTTCCCCACTTCTGTCATAGTGTGGCTTCAATTCAGGACCCTCACTTTGTGCAGCTCTGTAGACTGCAGAACTCTGGTGTTTCCATGCCATTCCATTCAGATTGTGAACTGTGTAAGACAGTTCTCATCAACTAATAGTTCTCTGTGACAAACACTGGTCTCATTTTTTTAAAATAATTGCTTGATTTTGCTAGAAAATTTCATATACTAGGCAGTATCTAGGAACAAAAAAATTATACAAGGGCTCCATTCTACATCCTTAACTGGTTAAAGGATAAAGTTAATGCACAATTATTTTTCACTGACAAATTAAAATGACAATTTCAGGTTCATCTTGACCTATCAAACACTATGCATTTTAACGTGTAAGAAACATTCCAAACTTTGAGCAGTGGCAAACAATACTCATTGAATTCATTCTTTTTTAAAGGAATATGTGAGCACAGGGCAGCTGTATAAGTAAACATGCTAGATATACCTGGATAATGTTTCATGAAGTAACTCTTGAAAGTGAACTGTATTAATGCAAATTATTTAAAGTTTTCAAGCAAGTGATTTCTTCTATCATGGTTCATTTTATTAATTATTCTTTTTTCAAGTATTTAGAGAGTCAATTAATCTTAATTTCAGATTGTTATTAGATTAAGTGTTGATGGCTGTGGGTAAGATGGCTTTTACTGTCTAGAGTGTCACAGTGTAATAGTCCTAGATTTGAAATGTTTTCATGCTATTAAATGACTATGCTAAGGCACCATGGAAAACTAGCAACTAACTGATTTTAATATCTCACATTCTCAGAGCTGTTTCTCTTCCTAAGTGTTTTTAAGTGAAAAAATGAGAATAAAAATCTATGATTGGTACTTTGCAGTTATATAGAGAAGACTCTTATCTATAGCTGACAAAACCCATCTTTTTTTCATAATGTAGTTGCATTTCTTTGTCTCAGAAAGCCAACATAATCTATACAGTGTAGTTCTGTGTATTCTTGTAAATCTTTGAGTATCAGCCATTCTGTAGGCAGTGCTTTACATACATCTGTCAAATACAATTTGTGTTCTGCTCACACATGGGTCTAGATTTAGGTGCCATTTATTCATCACTTGCCTCCTTTTGGCTGTGCAGCCTGTGTATCAATTACCAGCAATTATTGGCTATTTGATACTTTTGGTCATATTAGTGTTGTTTGTGGGCTGAACAATCTGTCTGGCATTAAAGCCTCTAAATGTTGCAATTAGGTTCCAGGAGCTGCGAATACCTGTGCATTTTTCCTTGCTTCTGATGTTACTCTTTAGATCTGTCATGTTTAACTAATTCTTGCTGTGCAGTACATAGTTGTGCAAAACTGCAGTGGAGAAAGTTCCCCTCCCTTCCTTCCCATGTGGTGTGAGGCAAAATGTAGGCAGATCATCTGCAGCATGCTTCAATCAGATCAACAGCCTTTGCTGTCTCTTCATTTTAGAAGCACTGCAACCAGTCTCTCCCTTCATACTGATAGAAAATCAATCCTCCATACATGAAAACAGTAATGGTCTTACTTGAGTTTAACCTGTACTGAATTATTCATTGTTGAGTTATCCATGGAGAATATTACCTTTGTAGTAGACTGCTTGAATTGCCTCTCATTTATTTTCATTGGGGCAATTTACTTGAATAAGGATTGCAAGAGCAGTTCCTGTCTGCTAGACATGAGAACATTTCATATCCACCATATTGTGAGATTTTTCTTTCTTGTTTGTTTTTTTTTTTGCTTTTTTTTGTTTGGTTGTTTTTTTTGGGGGGGATGTCCTTTTTTATTCCCCTGTTGTTTTTTGTTGTGGTTTTTTTTGTTTTGTTTAGGGTCCCAGCATGGAGTCTCAGAGTGAATGCTAATGCAGTTCAATCTCGATGGCTCCCTGTTGACATGCCATCTGCAGATGCTCATGTAGAGTATGTTTTAAGCAGCAAACACCTGGGGTGCTATATTAAAAAATGCTCAGCATTTCAAAATCCCAGTGATGGAGTGTAATATGCTCTTGATATGCTACTTGCTGTTAGGACTATAAGCTGGATCCTGCTAAGTCCTAATGTGTCCTGTTGAAGTGAATGATAGGGGATTCTTGGGAGGTGAGAGATGCATGACTTACTGGTATATTAAAAGGAGTTAAGCTCTGTCAAAACTCCTCTTGTTTAGACATAGTTATTCTCAGCTTATCTCCTTTGCTGTCTCTTTGAAGAACTACTTTGAGCAAGGGGATGAGCAGTAGTTGCTACTAGGCCTTTAGACTTATACGGTGTTCCTTATTTTAGTGACAGGATTTGCAAACATTCAAGTCATGTCCTTTAATGGTGTCAAGAAATTTCAGCAAAATTGAACAATTTTTGATGGATAAATTCTTCAGAGGTAAAACACAAGTCAAACTAACTGTGTACGAGTATAGTGTGTGTATAAAGGCAACAAGAAATACAATTGCTAACCTGATTTTTATAAAATCCTGTTTAATGGCAAAAAATGATAAAGATGAAGTCAGTAAATATTGAAACAATCTTCAGATTAATTCAGTGAGAAGTAAATATAATTTGGGTCATGTTGCTTCTGGTGACCCGAAAGCCCCATTCAAATAAGCACTATAGGTTTTAAAGATCTACCATGTCTTTGTTGATGTATTATTGATCATGGTTAGTCAGCAGTTCAGCTCTTGCTGTTCAAGACTGCCTAAGGCAGTAAGATCACTTGTTATTACCAGATTAGATTCTTCAGGTACTTTCACTGCCAGTTTTTTTTAAGGTATTTTTACTGATTATGAGAGAGGAAAGAACTTTAAATTAGTTAACATTGCTGCTTCCTATAGACTTAGGAGGCTGTTAACCTTTGCTAGAGGATGACAGTCTTCATAAATGCTAGAACAGTAGTGTAATGCTCTCTAACAGTGTATTTCTTTGTAAATTTGGCTTACATGACTAATAGATGATGAAGCAGAATTTTTTCTGGCATCTGTAGCATGGGCCTTCTAAACTCAGGGCTTGTACTTTCTTCCATTAAGTCTTGTACTGTGTTCAAGAAACCAATATCCTGATGTTAGGCTGGTCACTAAAAAAAATAAAAGACAGCATCCTGATACACTTTGCAGTCAGATGATATGAGTAATTCATTTTCATCGAAGTGATTTATACATATTACACAGTACAGAACTCAAGGCATTAATTATTTGGTGTTAATGATCTGTATTAATGATTGAAGAGTGTGCTTGAAGTTCAGAAATGTTGTAATGTTATCCTTGAGAAAGGAGCAATTCTAAGATAGACTGGTAAATCAGTGTTTCCAGGCTTATTCCTTTTTATTCCACCTTTTTGCTGGGATTAGCACCTTTCTCTTTCAATTCCTAGAAAACTGACCTGCCTTTCTCTTTATTTTTAGCAAATAATTTTGTGTAAATTTATTACTGATGTTAAGAGTGTCTTTGTTTGTTTGTTTAGACAGATCTAATGTTGATCATCTATAGAAGTTACATTTCACCTGCTTTACTATTAAGTTGGTAGGAAACATGGTGGACACATGCTAAATACAGAAGAGTTCCCCTCTAGCGTGACTAAGTATTGTGAATGCAGCTTCTGAGACTGATGCAAAATGTGTCATATCTGATAGGTTTTCAAGGGAATCTTCCAGCTGCAATGCTGGTGTGGAATTAAAAAGAAGAACAGTGTGGGTGATGGGAAGGTTTGGTGGGTTTGTTGTTGGGTTGCTTTTTTTGGTTGATTGGTTTTCCTTAAGTTTCTGATGTTGGTATCTTGGCTGACAGTTTGCTTCTTAACTTTGCTGCTGTTGGCTTGTGCAGTTCTTTTTTTATCAAAATATTTTCCTTTAATGAGACTGGATGGTCTCTGTTGTTGTAGTACTAATTAACTTCCCAAGCATTTCAAAATTTTTGCAGGGTTGTCATTTGGGTTTTTCTTCTAAAAAGCATTATTTGAATAAGTAAAACTGCACACACTGAAGTCACTCAGCCCTTATAAAGCAAGAAATTAAGCAGTTGTTGTTGCTTAAGTGAGGAACTCTAGAGGTAAGTACAGCCACAGAAACATTAGCAGCCTCCCATACCCAATTGTGCCATAAACAATAGGTGCAAGTAGGAAAGGAGTGGGTAGACAATCCATGATAATATATGCAGAATTCTCCTTTTCTTTTATAAATCACAATATAAGCACTTGGATAACATGGTATCTCGGCAACAACTTGACAAGAGACGAATAATACACCCTCAGAGAATAGAAAAAACATCATTTGTCTCCAATAAAGGTGTTTGGCATTCTGAACCTCTCAACATAAATTAATTTGCAGTTATACTAGCACTGTTTTTACATATGTATTTTTCATTTGCATCAAAGTATTTCCCAGTCTTCAGGAGCACTTACTGCTTTTCTGAGTATGAACTGTTTGAGAATATGAGTTCAGGTTAATGTGCTGTATGCCTTAGAGTCAGCTCTGGTTTCTCTTACATAGTGTATTTAGTCTTCAGGGGGTTAATGTTCTTCATGAACCAGATGAAAACGAATATTTATTAAATATTGTCAGAATATACTTATACAGAAAATGCAATGTATTATTTGAACAGTGTATGGGAATCTGAAGAAAACTCAGGAAAGCCTTTTATTCTGGTAGAAAGTTTGTATTATTTATTGCTTGATTTGGGTGTGCACTTTGGAAACAGGTAGAATGGAAGAAACCACATTTCTGAAGTCATCTTTCTTAAGAAATGACATGTATAGCAAAAAAGTTTCACACTTGGTTCCCAAATGATCTTGTTTGTGTGACAGATAACGATACAGTATCAAGCCATCATTACAGCCTGCTAGACCATCACCATTTTACAAATAACTTTTTAGGAAAAAGATTAAAGCAAAGGAAAAGATATCTGCTATTTTTAGCATTCATGGGTTGTACAATAATGATTGATCATTACTGAGCATTGTTTGTAAAGCTTTGTGAAGATGAAAAATAGTAGGTCTGGTGGTTTGATCAAAAATATGTAAACATTTACAATAGTAAAATGCTATTATTTTCTCACATCTGTTGCAGTAGTTGCAACATTGCATATTCTAAAAAAAGAAAAAGAAAAGAAAAAAAGGGAGAAAAAGGAAGTGGGGGAAGAGGAAAAACCTAACTAGTTCAGGGATCAGACCTTTTGCCAGTCTTTTACATATGTTTTTGACACTTAAACCTGAGCATGGCAACAAGGGACATGTTTCAAGACAAGCACAGAGACTGACTCTCCATTAAAGCTATACCCGCTGTTAAACTCGATGGTACTTGAGATGGAATAGGTCTAGTTGGATTCTATAGCCAATTTACCTATATTATGTTGAAGCTGTGTAGGCAGTATAGATCACAGCAAACTGACATCTTCCTTTTTAATTATAACCTCCTTTAAGTTTCAGTGTGTTTACATTGAATGTGTGACCTTGTGAAATAAGCAGCAATGCTAAAGCACATCTCTGAGAGTAACAAGCTGGAAGCTATAATAAACACACTTGTCAAGCATATGCAGACAGAAATGGGGACATGCTGGTGGGGAATATATGACCTGCTATAACTCTTCGTTTGAATGTGACGTGTTTATCAAGATATAGAATAAAATTTGCACATAGAACCCAGCAACTAAACATTTAGGGAAGAATGTCTTCATCTTTGGAAGCTGCTCCTCTCCAGATCTGTGGCTGACCCAGATGCCTGTCTTCTGGAGATGATGAGGTGCAGAAGAAGTGGGCAGATGCAGGCAGTTTGGTTGCTGTTGTTTGTACATATTACACTTTTGAAATTGCAAAAGATAAACCTGGCTGAAGTGCATTGCCAGCCTTTCTAGAATGGCTCTATGTTAACAAGATAAATTTAGTGTAGGCTGGGTCTTCACCTATGGTAGTTGAAGACAGTCAACGTTGTCACAGGCACTAAGCCTGTAGAATGCTTAAATCTAGAATTGGCAAGGGAAATACTGCAGGTGCTATAAAATCATCCCAGCTCAAGTACAATGCACACTTCTTTCTCCCATGTCTCTCTCTACTATGAAGGGCAGGGACTGCTGAAGGTCTCTCCTTAGAGTACAGCTGTTGTTTGGTGTTTCTATAGGGGCACATCAGGAAGGTAATAAAATCAACAGAAGTTGTTAAGGAAACTTCTAAAAGCATTGCTAGAGGATAGATGTGGCTGTGGAATGCACAAGGGGTGTGCAGTTGCCTTTCCTGTCCCTTGGGATGTGGTAGGCATTGCATGGCACCCTGGGCAATGCTACACAGACCTCTCCTGCTTCCAAATCCCCCTGTGGTAGAAATTCAAAGATATTTCAATAATAATAAAAAGTGAAGGTGTTCAAGTGCTATGCAAATAAACAACTGTAAGTGCATCATGTTAGAACTGTATCCTCATTTGGATTACACAATTCAATAGAAAAGAAACAATCCTTTGGGGAGCCTAGTGGAGGGCCTGGGATCTCATCCATCCTAGCTCCTTTAGGTACCTTGCTGATTCAGCTTATCTAGGATTTCAACAAACCTACAGAGTTGGCTCTGCCTTCTGTCTGAATAGACAGGGGTTGGAGGTGAGTAGCCTCCTAATTTATGGTTCTTGTTAGGTTGCAAAAGCTAAGAATAAACAGCAAATGACTGCTCCAGAGTTTGGCTTGGGCAACTGCTGGAGCATCAGCCACACTTGGAAACAGCACCAACAGATTGAAGGGGTTTGGCCTTCAAAACTGCAACAGATTGAAGGAGTTTGGCTTGGAAAAGCTGTAGGAATGAGAGCAGCAGTTTGTGAGACAGCCTGGCTTATGCAAATGTAGAAATGGCAGCAGCAGTTTCTGATGGGATGTGTTGCTGGTGCATCTCCAAAAATTTTTAAACTGGCTCCTCATGTAATACCAGGGCCCTATCACCTATATGCTCAATTTATCACTGTGTCTTGGTACTGTTCCATCAGAGTAGTAGAAAACAACTGTTATCCTGCTATGTAAGAAAGAGAGACAGCAAGCCCACTCAGCTTATTATTTACAGACCTATCTTGCTGCTTCCAACTCTATCCATAATAGATAATGAATAAATTGGTTCACAAGCAACTGTTTAAGTACTTGGAGTTAAACAACATACTGAATGATGCTCAGTCTGGATTTAATTCTCATTATTTCACTGTCATTGCACTAAGAACTTGTTGGAGACGTTTTCTTTGCTCATGGATCAAAGTCTATTTATAGGTGCCATATTTATTACCCTGTCAAAGTCCAATTTGACATGATTGGCTATTGTCACATACAAAAATTCATTTTAAACAAGTTCAAATAAAAGCAGACATTGTTTTCAGTCACATTTGGCTTCCAGAAACCAGCTGGTTTGCATTAACAATGACCTGTCATGTATGCAACATAATATAGGAAAGTCTTGTAATTGGGCACCATATTGGCTGTTATGTGTTCACTGAAAGCTGTTGTGCAAGTTAATAGGAAGATACAGCTTTTCATGGTTAAAACACATATAGTGGGCCAAATCTCCATTGAAATTGAAAGCAGCCCTGAAATCAGAGCCTCATCTCTTACAAACAAAACATCTCATCTTCTGTAGATAAGTTGATCAAGTATGGGTTTGATGATCAGGTAGTGAGGTGGATCAAGAACTGGTTGAAAAGAAGGAGGTAGAGAGTTGTAGTCAATGGGGCAGAATCTGGATGGAGGTGTGTGACTAGTGGAGTCCCTCAGGGGTCGGTACTGGGACCGGTGTTGTTCAACATCTTCATCAACGACCTGGATGAGGGTATAGAATGTACCCTCAGCAAGTTTGCTGATGACACTAAGCTGGGAGGAGTGGCTGACACACCAGAAGGCTGTGCTGCCATTCAGAGAGACTTGGACAGGCTGGAGAGTTGAGCGGGGAGAAACATGATGAAATTCAACAAGGGGAAGTGTAGAGTTTTGCATCTGGGGAAGAACACCACCATGTCCCAGTACAGGTTGGGGGCTGAACTGCTGGAGAGTAGTGTAGGTGAAAGAGACCTGGGGGTCCTGGTAGACAGGAGGATGACCATGAGCCAGCAATGTGCCCTTGTGGCCAAGAAGGCCAATGGCATCCTGGGATGCATTAGAAAGGGTGTGGTTAGTAGGTCAAGAGAGGTTCTCCTCCCCCTCTATTCTGCATTGGTGAGGCCGCATCTGGAGTATTGTGTCCAGTTCTGGGCCCCTCAGTTCAAAAAGGACAGGGAACTGCTCGAAAGAGTCTGGCGCAGAGCTACAAAGATGATTAAGGGAGTGGAACATCTCCCTTATGAGGAAAGGCTGAGGGAGCTGGGTCTCTTTAGCTTGGAGAAAAGGAGACTGAGGGGTGACCTCATCAATGTTTACAAATACGTAAGGGGTGAGTGTCAGGGGGACGGAGTTAGGCTTTTCTCAGTGATGACCAGTGATAGGACAAGGGGTAATGGGTGTAAATTGGAGCATAGGAGGTTCAAAGTGAATATCCAGAAAAGTTTTTTTTACTTTGAGAGTGACAGAGCCCTGGGACAGGCTGCCCAGGGAGGTTGTGGAGTCTCCTTCACTGGAGACATTCAAAACCCACCTGGATGCGTTCCTGTGTGATGTACTCTAGGTGACCCTGCTCTGGCAGGGGGGTGGACTAGATGATCTTTCGAGGTCCCTTCCAACTCTTAGGATTCTATGATTCTATGATTCTTTTCCATGTGCTTCTAGATATATATATACATACACACATACAGATATCCAGGGACAACATCAGTGGAGTTATGCTGTAGAAAGCAAAAAAACTAGGAGGAAGGAGAGGTTTGAGCAAGGAGGTGGTAGTCTAGCGTGACCTTAACTTCTTGCTCTCACCAGTATATTAAACCATCAAATATCCCAAACAGTTTTGTCACAAGGATAAGAATAGAATTGTATTTATTTGATCAAGAGTAAATAACTCACAGAGCAAAAGACAATATTGTTTTATTCTGGGACTTGACCTGTGCTGCAACAGGGACATTCAGCTGCACTACCATTTTCTGAATATATAGCAAGTGCCCTTTTCTGTACAAAATCCCGATTGGAGCAGGACTCTTCTCAAGGAAAATGTTTCTGTGGATGTGTCTTTAAAATCTTAAGTGATAAAATAATTTAGCTGCCATGATTGAAGTTTTTGGTTTAGTAGTAATATTGATGCAGTTGTTTGGTTTAGGTCAATAATAGCCAATTGGGGCCCATAAACTCACATGAATGGAAGAGCAGATTGGTTGTGAGAGGTTTGGCATCACTCAAGTCCCTCTCAATGCCATCACTTCAGTGAATTCCCTGAATCCTGTAGAGAAACAGAGCCTTGATGCTATGGTGAAGAAATGATAAGGAGGAGAGGATGTTGAAAGTCCTTTTGATCTCTTCCCTCTGCCAGTAAATTTATACATACAAAAAGCAGGCATTACAATGTGCATGTGCAGAATTACTAACATTCAAGTCAATCAAAGTGACTGACTCAGGCTCTTGTGCTGTCCTTCTAGCAGTAACAGTGTAGAAGTCAACGGTAGGACTGGAAATGAAGATATGGGAGGTCCATTCCTCCTGGATGGTCTGGGTTTTTTGAGCTATTGAGGGGGAAAGTCTGTCATGGGTTAGGGAAGGACAGGGAAGGATTGGCTGTGATGTCATATTGCCTGAAGGGTGGTAGAAGTGTCAGCTGTTGCTGTGCCAACACATGAGATTTGGAGAGGCTCTATTTAGTCTAATTGTTCTCTGAGCCATTAACCAGAAACATTTTTTAGTTGATTCATGGTCAATAAGACTTCAGCATAACACCTTGGCTGTAGTCTTAGACTGAAGAAATTCTGGGTTTGGTATGACTCAAGCAGGTTGTGAAGTGAAACTGAAATAGAGTTCAGAAATATAGACTGAAGGACTGGAGATTCAAGTGATGTTCCTGATTTTATCAGAAACTTGAGAAGCCTTTTTCCTGTCTTTTCTTTTTCTTTATGAAGTTTACAAGCCTATGAAAATCTAATACCATTTTGGACCTTTAAACTGGTATTTCCCACTGGCTGTCTGTGTGCTGTTGTGGGAACCCAGTGAATGAGTGACAGTAAGGGTTGAGACCTTTAGGCTTTTGGGCATTTGTCCAGGATTTCTCTGACACAGAATGGACACTAAAGTCATGACTCTCACTTGTAAATATATATAGAACTAATTTTAAGCATTAGGAATTATTCTCAAAAGTCTAAGGACCCTGATTTTTAAAGAATGCATGTTGCATTTCTTCCCCTCCTCTTATCCTCATGCACACCTGTAAAACGGGGTGGTGATAGTGGTGTGTCCTGCAGATGGACTGGTATTGCATTTAATTTCTACCTTTTCTCATTCTTTCAGCCTTTGATTGCAATTCAGACAACCTGTGAATAAAAGGAAATGCTCTTACAGGTTCCTTTGGCCTTGTGTTTGTACTCTCTTTGACTTCCTGAGGTCTAGATGCAAAGTAAGAAAGCACAATAATCTGGTAGCTGCACTCTCAAGTAAAGAGTATGGGAGGAATTCTTACTCTGTCTCACCTCCTTTTGGACAGAATATCTGGTTCTCTGCCTAGGAAAAAAAATAAATTAATACAAGGCAAAATCAAAGTACTGTTCCCAAGCACAGAAGGCAGAAATGAAGGGAAATGTGTGTCTGAAGAACAGTGTTTATTGGGACTGTGATTGTATTGTGTTTCACGGGAATGTTCCTGCTGTTGAAATCAGCAGTCCTCCCTTCTCAAGGCTGGTGGTTAGTTACAGCTGAGCCATGGAGAGATGAGGCTGCTGCAGCTTAGCCATACACATGCCTGCAGAAGAGCCACATGTCACACTGGAATCAGCAGAAGCTTTGTCTGAATAAAATACCCAGGACTGGGTCTTGTTGCTTAAATAATTTGGACTAGTAGGGTTTTGGTTTTATTGTTCTGAGTTTTTTTGCCAAAGAATAGACAGGTGATTTTTATTTGTCTGTGACTTGAGTTTGGACAGAAAGGATTCTTATGAGTATAGGCCTGCTGAAGGAGAAAGGGTCAGAATTGACCATCAAGGACATAGGGCTCATAAATTCCTATCTTGACTTTGCTGATGGAAATCAACAGTACCTGTTGTGTTAGAGTCTAGAATAAAGATGGAGACATTTGTTGAGCTGTTTGTCCCTTACGGACTGTGATGATACTGAGGGGACAAAACAAGAGATGTATTTTGGATTTTTTACTTCAGTTTTCCCTTTGAATCCTCAGACTAATTCAATAATACCTGACATGATTTGTAAGTTTATGCTTTTCTCCACTTTTTTATCTGTCACTGAAATATATATGCAACTGTAATGGCTTTCTGTGTAGTCTGTTTATCAGATCTCTTGCTTTGTGTTTTAATCATCTGCTTGTCTGTTTAGGCACCAACTAGAAAAGATTCCTTCTTTCAGACATCTATATCTGTTTGTTCTCTGAGACTTCATAATGAATCTCATTTTGTACTATCTAGAAATAATATGAATTGTAGACAAGCTTTGTTGGTTCCTCTTATTTACTTTCCCTGCAGTTGTGACAGTTTGCCTTTGATGTCATAAATGTCATAAGCTTAAACATCTTAAAAACTCATTTCGTGGAGTTTCAGTTAAACAATAATATCCTCTTATTTTTACCTAAGTTATGTAGTTAACTGTGTAACTTATGACGTGTTCTGTACTTGTGTTCTCTCTCTAATGTGCTGAAAGGACAGTTTTTATACCTCAGTAATTAATGGTAAAGTATGTTTAATTTCTTATTGAGGTGTTGAGTTTGTAATTGAGTATTTTGATTATGAATGTAGATGAGATCAAGCACCCAAAAGAGTCTAAATATGTGTTCAAAATCTAATCTGAAAATTGATTCATTTCCTCTGAGGAATCTCCATGCGTGGCTCCTCAGAAGGCGAAAATCTCAGGCAAGCTTTGGCATGGAGGCAGTCACTCTTGCCATGGTGGGTCAACAGAAAGACAGAACCAAATAGTTGACCAGGAGTCATGCAGAAATGAATTAGAGGCCATGCTGTTACTCAGAAGTATTTGCTAAACCACCAATTGTCTGTCAGGTAAAGAGGGACTATTGATTTTTTTCAACTGATACCCCATGTTACAGTGATTGTGGAATTTCATGGAGTAATTTTTCAGGAAAAGGAATTATTCTTCTCCACTAGCTGATGACAGGTTTTGTGTATCTTTCTGCAGTTTTCCATGCTTGAAACAGCACATCTGTCATCTTCCTTTTTGTAAAAAGTTCTGGCCAATAAGGAACATGTGTTTTCAAAGCAGACTCTGAAAATCTGATAGCAAGGAAGGAAAAGGAGAAACAGGAATTGGTTATGAACAATCATTTGATGCTGGTGAAGTGAAGGACTCTTCCAGAAGGAACAGAAGATGGACAAGCAGTGATAATTTTTTGTGCAACAGAATGAACAGTAGAATGTTTTGCAGTTCCTCATGAAATGGCTTTCTCTGGGACAGTCTAATCCCACCGCACATAGCGGAGGCTATACAGGCTGTATTTCTGCTTCAGCACTAGATTTTTTCATCCTTGTCTTGTCTATGCTTTTGGGAAAAGCTCACACTTCTTCTTTTCATATATTGAACTTTTTGCATATAGAAACTTCAAAACAAGAACAGAGGGTCAAGGAAGTGATGTTTCAGTGGAACTTTCTAGTTTTGATGCCTACTGGGAAACTAGTGCTTGGAGAGACACATGGAATTTTCATATAATGCTGCTGAAATATAATTTATGACTTCAGGAAAACAATCCAGATCACACCTTCCTCCTTTCTGGATTAGCAATTCCTTTGTATACAAATAGATGTCATCTTTCCAAACTTATGAAAGACTCAAAGGGTTTGTGGAATGGACTTTGGGAATTATTTCTTCACAGAACAAGTCCATGCAAGGGCATTTCAAATTTCTGTGCAGTCTCCTGTCCCCTGAAAACCAGATGAAAATACACAGACTTAGGAGAAAGGGAGAATCTTATTCTGCTTTTATGTTAACATTTGAGCTATATTATTAAATATGCATGAAATCCCTGAATATAAATCATCTGCTGAAGGAAGGATGGCAAGTCAAAATTCTGACTCTCATCTTCTAGAATTTCTTTCCAGGCAAGGTTTTTAGGGGGAAATAAAAATTTTTATTAGCCTAAAGGAAATAGTAGAAAGCAGTAGGCAAGATTTTTGGCATCTGAAACCTCACCCACTGCTATAATCCTAATATTCTCCAGAGAAGTATACATAGGACTTAGAAACTTGTAGACTTTTACCTCCAATTACAGATTACTAAAAAGACAAGCAAACTGTCAAACAGAAATAAAGACAAGGCTTGATCAATGCAGAAATAACTTCAGGGGCTCCTCTTGCATCCCTCAAAAGAAGCCAGCTCCTCCTGCTTCTTCTGGCCAGAAAAAAAGTGTTGCTGCCAGAATTAGTTTAGTGCAAACAATCTTCCCAACATGGTTTCACCTTCCTCCCTTGCTTTGAAACATGCAACAGTAGCTGTATGTGCAGATGGGGGAAGAAAATAGATAACAATCAGTTAATGATTACTAGTTAGTAACATACTCTCCCTGCCTGGAATAAAAACTCTTGAGAGTAGTGTGTTAACAAAGATTTGCTCTGCAGGTTTTAAGGTGAGACTATTTCACATCAGGGTAAAGACTGAACCTTAGAAATTAAGCAATGGGAAATGATGGGAAGTTTAGTATTTTTTAGATTATAGTTTCAAAGATTGAAAATACATAAATACATGTTTTTCCTGTTTCTTTCATCTCTGGTCCCATAGATAATGAGAACAGAGACCAAATAGTTTTTGCCATTGACTACCCTGGAAGGAACATAGGGGCTTTTGACAGGGAATAGACTTAAAACCTTACAAGCAACCATATCAACAATTACCTTCTCAAATGGAAAAATACAGCTTTTCTAATGTAAAAAACAACCATGGATGGTAGGTTGTTTTATTTCTTTCATCCCAGATATCAAACAAATTGAAGTTGACTTTAACAACTTTGTCCCTCTTGCTTCTACTTCAATTATAAAGGAGACACTCTCCTCTGTTAAGCCCCGTTGAGTACTTTGTAAAAACAAAAAAATCAGGATAAACAGTTGATAGCCCATATGTGCATGGTCAGCAAAGTGCTGAGATAACTCAGGTATAAAGTATATAAATCTAAGAATGTATGTTAATTTCCTTCTTGATGTGGTTATAGATTGAAGAATAATTTCTTGACCTGCTTTTCCCAATGCCTCATATTTATAAAGGTTATAAACTGTGGCTGAGCATAGAAGTAAATAAAATGTTCAGGTATAGTGGTTTTAAAATGTATTTATGGAATTAACTTTCTCTTTGATAAACATGTGCTGGTGTGTTATGAACTGGTAGGCAGTTCACCTTGCCACACATTTGTTCAGGAGTTGACCTTCGATCTCCTAAGTTTATTTCCTTCACAAAATTCTTCCTTCTTGCTAGCTGCTGTGGGGCTATCTGTATAAAGTCTTAAAGTTTTCATCTAGATTTTCCTCTCTATAAAACCACGGGAAAAACATGGATTTTTGTACCTCCTTGTAATCTGTAGTCAGTTGCTGGTGAAGATGATGTTAGTTCCTGCTG
>NW_009954321.1:720385-722502 GCF_000747805.2 Chaetura pelagica | reverse complement strand
CCTGCTGATTATTTCTGTGAAGGGGGATGCTTTTTCCCTTATAAACCCATTTGATGACAGTAATACTTTCAGCATAAAATTGCTTGATTTCCCAGAAGCCCAGTTGCAGCAAAAACAGAACATATACGTGGTAGTAGACTGTTATGTTACTTTACATGCTGTGATATTTTGCAATACAGGTCACACAAGGGACAAAGGTAATGAAAGTGTCCCTGCATGGATCCATCAGCACTTCTCTCCAAACAGGGAAGCTGCCATTTGCTATTCTCTCACTTTAAGGAAAAAGGGAGGAAAATACAGGGTGAATTCCTCAGCTGTGACTGCTATCACCTTCTGCTTGATCTATCACAGCTTGCTAGATGTGATGCCTCAGTCACTCTGAACCTGGGAACATGATTAATTTAAACTTTTAAAGAGACATAATAGCAATGTAAATAATTTTTACAGTAACCCATAATGCTTTTAATAGCACAAATGTTGATAGTGTTTTTCTACAGAGTCTCGAGGCACTTTATGGCTATGCTATTAAAGCAGGAAAAGGCATAAAATGAAGAAGCTGTGGGGAGAAAAAAAACGACCCTAATCCTGTGTGAATCTGAAGTGTAGGTCAGGGTCTTATTAATTGTTGGCTTCTGGCTAAGCTTATAAACATGCGTATGCATAAAATAGTTATTGCTGCTTTTGTGGATGTGGGCTAGATCTTTAAAGCAAATTTATTAATTATTAACAATTTCTTTGTACTGGAATGATTAAGTAGACAGTGATTAATCATAAATTATTTCATAAATTTCCACTGCAGAGTTTGAAAGAGGCAATGCCCAGAAAACGGAAGCAAAAGCAAAAGTCCAAAGAACTGTGTGGCTTAACTGGATGGTACAATGCTTCTGCTGAGGCTCCTGTTCTGTGGTGCCCAGTTGTATCTGTAGCTTCATAGAGGTTTTCTTCATCCTAGTCAAAGGTGTATTTTTATACTGACATATGGCCACAGGGCCCTGCACACGTCTCTAGGCACATCATCCAGCACTGCCCATGCATATATTTCTCTGGCCAATGCTGTGAATTGTCTTGTCATTCCAATATTCTACAAGTATGAGATGTTTGTTTCCTCTTCACTGTCCTTGGTAAAAAATCCAAAATTTGCAAATCTTTTCCTCAGCTTTTTCCTTTCCAAGTCCTGTGTTAGTGCCTAAATATCTGCTTAAGTTGCCTGCACAAGATCTATCTGCAGAATTTTTAATATATACCAGATTGTGACTTATTGTAGTAGAGCCTTAATGCAATATGCTGGAATATTGATAGAAAAAGGGATAAATCTTCTTCAGGAATGTCAGGTAAAAAAAAAATAAAATGGAACTTTGAACTCTATCATTTCACAGCTGCAATGTTTGGAAAAGGAAGGAGGGAGACAGGTAAAAAGAATTTAATAAATTCAGGAGATTAGAACCTTTCAGATCAGCTGAGGCTGCTGAACTTCAATCAAGGATGGCAAACAAATGGTCTGTAGTGATGTTTGAGCCATTAGTCACCAGGTTTAACAATCTAGGAGAAGGCTGAGGCACTAGAAAATGGGCCAAAAAAAAGTGGCATCTATGTTCAGAAATGATGCAGCTCAGCCTCAAGTCTCAAAACCAAATATAATTAAAAATACTCATAAGCAACTCTAACATAGCAGGAAAATACATAGCTGTTGGTGTGGGTTTACTGCAAACCCATCACACTGAGTCTAATTTTCGTTTACAATAGAGCATGTTTTGTGGGCAGGCAAGAAGGTGGAGGTGTTAGAGTCAGGGCTTTCCTGAGGCCAGCCTGCTTCCATGGCCTTCTCTACAAGCCAGGTAGGGAAATGCTGGGGCTGTGGTTGCTGGAGTGCAAGAAGAGCTGAATTAATGTGTTCCAAGCTGTTATCTGTAGTTCACTTCAAATTGGAGCAAAACTTGTCTTGAAAGACAGAAGTAGGAGTTATGTTGTGTCACAAGCCAGAGAGTGAGTGACCAAGATCACACTTGCATGAAAGAAGCAGAGAAGGCAAAGACTTGATGTGCACAGCTTGCAGTTATATCTGTCAGGGACAAGTATCTCTTGTGCTGGTAATAACTAAGGTGAATGTATAATGTTCA
>NW_009954321.1:708904-720326 GCF_000747805.2 Chaetura pelagica | reverse complement strand
GCTACTTAACAACTGAATGGATGACATAAACCCAAAGAAATTCAGAGGATGGAGGAAGGGAAAGCTGTTGGGGAATACTTAGTTTCTGAAAACCTTAAGGCTCTTGTGGGAAAGGAGGGTCTATGCTGTTTTCTGTATTCCAGGTGGTAGGACAGATTGCAATGAGCATAAACTGCAGCAAAAAGGATTCAGACTAGACATAAAAAAAATCTGCTACAAACTATCTAATGAAGCAGCTAAAGCATTATTGGAATAGATTTTCTGAGGAGGCTGTGAAGTGTCAGTTGAGATCTTTAAGGATTGAATTAGACAAATTTTTGTCAGATGCAACCTAAGTATATCTGAGTCTCCCTTAAGGCAAGAAGATACATGTGATGACTTTTCTTTGTTTTCCCTATTTTCCTGTGGCTCTATTAATTATATTAGGAGATCATAGCATACTAACATCATTTTAGTTGCATTTTGCTGGAGACTAGTAGCAAATCTTTCAATTCATTGTGCTGCCCTGAGAGCTTGCATTGATATCTCTCTGCTAAAGCATTTACAAAATGCAAAATGAATAAATAACCTTTTAATGAAATGTATCCATGAAATGTAGGCCATTTCCTCTCAGAATTGAGTTAGGCATTAGAGGTTATCAATAACTAGATTTCTGTATCTACTGAAAAGCACTACTGTACAGTTATATAAATAGTCCAGAGTAAGAAGATATGGCTGATACTTTATCACTGTGACTCTATGAAAACATCCAAATCCAGCTGGCTGTCTTAAAAGATTTGTGACTAGATAGATTGATCCTGTCTTTCAACTGTAGGTTACTGGGTCAAATTTAGCTTAACCCCTGAATTATGAGTAGTGCCTAATGCCACATGCTGTCAGAGACCTCTGCAAAAACCAATCAATCCTGTTCAGATTTCTTCAAATCTGGCAAGTATTTATTATCATCCCTTTTAGAGACGAACAAAAGCACTGAGACAAAATCTGCAAGAATGTAGGCACCTAATTCAGTATCCCAGCACACATGCAGCTTAACTTTAGATGCTGTGAGTATTCCCCACTGTGACTAAGTCTTCACCCAAACTGGATTAAAACACTTAGTTGTGGGTGTTTATTATGTGACTGTGGGGCTCCTTGTACTGTATGCCTTTTATATCCATAAAAATACTTCCAGTCTGTTGTTGCAGGGCACTGTTGACAAGTGTCACTGCAACATCTGGAAGTGAAGATGCCTAAAAGAGGGAATGAAAATGTGTCATTTTCCTCTGGCTTGTCAGCACTGGGCCAAGTCTTTCAGCTGGCACTGCTGTGGCATGAGATTCAGCATTCTGCCTCAACAAACTCATTTGTTGTAGTACTGTCCAGCTATTAACATTTATGGAAAATGCACTGTTCTCTTATTCAACCTGTAATTTTAGTGAGCTCTATGCTCCACTGTGTAAACTGGGTCTGTTTCATCTATTGTTATTTGTGTTTCTGTATTGCACTTATTGCTGTTAAATTAGTTGCTTGTTGTGCTAAAGGGACCCTCCTTGAGTCCTCAACTCTTCAATGCTCAGCCTTGTGCTCACACCCCACATAACTTTCCCAAGTGGGGCAGACGCAGTCAGAGTTGCGTGGGGAGGAAGAATGAATGAAGCATCTTTTTCTGTGTCTGCTTCAGCTTTGTAAAACCCTTGTCCATAATGATAGTGGACAGTTTAAAACCTGTGATCACACTCTTTAAAATAGCTTTAGCTAACTTCATCTTCTCATCCCCTTATTCCCCTTCTCACTCATTAGTGAACAGGACATGAGTTCTCAGAATCCTTTCTTATTCAGTTGAGAGCACTCCAGTCCACTAAGTTTTTTAGATTTCTGTTCATTGTTTCCAGCTGACCTGCACAGTTGTCTTTTCAATTGTTTAATGGTGTATACTAATGTGTTTTAAGCTACCTGACTATTAAGAACTGTCTATATTTTGCTACAGTGCTTCTCATTTTCATTTTTGTTTTGTCGCTGTTATAGCTGGAAGCCTTAATTAACCATGTACTTCACATGTGTTACCTGTTACCAAGGCAATATTGTCTTTAAAACTGAGGAGGTGGATTTGCTTTCTTTTTATCCCAAGTGTTCTATTCTGATTTCAGATCTGCACCTGCTTAGCAACAAAAAAACACGTGTTCAAAAGCTAGATGTAACCTCAGCTTAGAAGTACAGCTGAGTCTAGATATCATTGTCCTTAAATCCTATCAACCAAAGCTCAACCTCTAAGCATTTAGCAGTAGCCCTATATGGTATAATGAATTAGACTCCAGTGGGGTAGGTTTCTTTCTTTAAAAAAACCTTCCTTATTTTGCATACAAAGCAGTAGGGTAGATCTTTGCATAGAGTAATCAAATCAAATTGTTATGATTTGTTGTTAGTGGGGCAGTATACAGCTATATGCTGCAGTATGTACTGTGTTAGAAATACTAACCTTCCTGCTAGTGTGTAAGTGGCTGAAAATGGCAACATATTTTGCCTGATGGAGTGTAAAGGAAAGGCAAACATGCCTCTCTCCTCGCCCCAAAATATATTTATTTATTTATTAGTGTAAGAAGATCTTTTCTCCTCAGTTGCATTCTGTCTCTCTGCTATTTGATGCCATCCACATGGAGAGTAGCCCTGTGGAAAGGTACCTGGGGGTCTTGGTGGATAACAGGCTGAACATGAGTGAACAATGTGCTGCAGCAGCAAAGAAAGTCAACAGGATGCTGGGCTGCATCACCAGCAGATAAACAAGTCGTCATCCCTCTCTACTATGCACTTGTCAGACCACAGCTGGAGTATTGCATTCAGTTTTGGTCCCAGCTCTATAAATAGGATGGGGACAGGCTGGAGAGGGTCCAGAGAAGAGCCACAAGGATGATCAGAGGACTGGAGACCTTGTCATATGAGGAAAGGTTGTGAACACTGGGTTTGGTCAACCTTGACAAAAGAAGGCTTAAGGGAGGCCTTATTACCATGTGCCAGTTCTTAAAGGGTGGTTACCAAGATGTTACAAAGAATTATACGGAAAAGACAAGCTGCCATCCACCTTTCCTTCTGCTGAAGAACTATTCTGGCTTCTCCAGTTTTCCACCTTGAGGTCTTTAAACTCTTCTGTGCTCAGAAGAAATTCTGCACAGATCAGAAGCAGACTGTAGAAGGACATAATAATTATACTAGCAGAAAAATGTCAGCACACTAATGTCCCCTATAGGGGTTTGAATCATCTTATGAAAATTGAAGCCATTAAATAAAACAAAATGTTAGAGATTTTGTTGGGAGCGACAGAAGCAGCCAAGTGTTCTTCCTGCTGTATCTTTGACATTCTGCAATTTTTGGCTAAGTAAGAACAGCAGGCCATCTTCCTTAGTTATCAGAACTCAGATGTATATAAAGATTTCTTAAGGCTGTGAGATAGGAAAATGTGAACCCAGCCCTGGCAAAATACTTATCAGGTATTCTATTGTAAATTTTTTAAAAATAAAAAATCTGCAGCCCAGTCCTGGAAACAAATAACTTCAGAGGCCCTGTATAAACTTGTCAAGATCATCTGTTGCGGTTTTTTGGGGTTTTTTTTTGAATGCAGGCTCAATTGCAAACCCAGAATTACAAGGACAACCTATATGGTTTTGCTGATGGAAAAAAAAAAATATTAATGTGCTAGAAAAATACCTAGTGAGGTGTGACCCCACAATTATTATAGAATTAATATTCAGGATTTGTATACGTTTACTTAAGCTTAGCGCTTATAACTACTTATTAATGACTTACTTATAACTGTTTATTTTGAAACACTGTAGGCACTGCCCATGTTGCACTGATGGAGAAATGGAGGTTCTGCTTGCAGAATTTTTGTGAACAAGCTCTCATTTTTCTAAGAGGAAAAGACAATCTTTGACAAGTGTGCAAAGGAAAAAAAATCTGTCTATGAGTGGGACTCCAGTTTTCTACCCTGTATCTCACTGAAAGTCTGTAAGAAAGGATTCTTACATTACACCAATGACAAATGACATGAGAATTTTCTTTAAGTTACTTCTGAAGCTGGCACCCAGGAGACTCTTGTTCATGCAGAAGATATTTTTAAATTTTCAAAGAAAAGTCAAAGACACTAACTTTTGTTTCATTCTCACAGTTCCTTTGTAATATGCCGTCTCCTTTGGGTCCAGTGTTCTTACAGGTGAGGCTTTTCTGTCATCTTTTTTTCCAAACATAGTGTTAAATCACTGATAATAGGTCTTTGCAGAGGTCTATATAGGACAGCTGTTCCTTCATTCTATACCTGGTAGCATCAACTCACAAAAGACTTTGTCCAGAGACCAGTGATATACCTGTCACATCCCAGTAGCTTGGGTTGAAGCTTCCAGCTGCCCCTTTAAATGGTGTTTGTTCTGTGTGCTCTCTTAAACCAAAGTTATAAATGGTGAAGGTGTAAAAAACCTCCAAGCACAAACAGTGTCAGGGTATCTTGTAATACCCTCCACTCAACATAGTAATAACAAATTATTTAAGACAGTCTGTTACTATAGGGCCAGGTGTTACTAACTGTAAATAAGCTGTGGCTGCAAGGGTGCAGTTACAGAGTAAGAGATGCATATAAAGGATTGACATAAGGTGGGGACAGTGCCGTGTGTCTGTTATCCCACCCCACTGAAGGGAAAGATTAATTCTTAGTCTATAAGATTACGCATCCCAGAATATGAGGAACCAGTGGCCAAGTCTGGAAAACATGACCACCTTTCTTCTTGTAAGCTTTCTCTGGTTGTGTGCTTGGCTTTTGAGTATCACTTGATTTTTGTGTGTTACACCCTACTAGTAGAACCACCAAGGTTTGGGCAAAGAAAACCAAGCCCTGTCTGGGTTTAGTAAAAATCTAGTGTTTCCTCTTTTATCTGCAGCATGAGGTTTTTTTCTGCATTCTGAACTGATGGAGTTTAGAGCTGCAACGTCTTTATTGGCAGTGACTAATGCACAAGCCAGAAAGAGCACCATTTGTTTTGCAGATCCCATAATCAGCCCCAGTCTAATCTCAGCCACGCTTATGTCATCTAGTTAAATTCCAATCAAGCAAATGGCCTTACACTGGGTATTATACAAAGTGATTGAAATCAGGATCTGTCTCAAAGTGTAGAGTTCTGTCATAAAAACGCCCCACAAACAACCAAAACAACGCATTTTTAAAGTAAGCAGAAAATGTAACATGGGTAACAGCTACAATGCACACCAGGCCCATAATGACAGAGTAAGACATTTTCAAGAAAAAATTAAAAAACATTATGTTGTAATAGACCTGAAACTGTAACCTTTGCAACAAGACAAAACCTGAAAAGCAGCAGTTTGGAGTGACCTTATTTGTTCTTTTTGGAAGAAGGTTCAAATTACATCAAGACCTGGTGTGTTTTTGGTTGCCTGCTCAGAGACAGGACAGCCTCAAGTATCTTCCTGTTCCCATAGAAATAAATGACAATAATTTGCATGGTGTTGAAATGCTTGGTCATGTGCAATATCAAAATGCACGGCCTTAGGAGGACCTGCTGCACAAGCAGCTCAGCAATGCAAACAGAGACCAAGAGAGATTTCCCTGTGCATGGACTGAAAGGTGTTCCAATTAGAAACTACACTTAGCAGAATGCAGCTAAATAAAGAGTACCTACGTCATATTCTGCAGCTAGATATGTTCCTGAAGCACTTGAAACTGAAAAGCCTTTACGATTCTAAACAACCCATATGTCTGTCAGAGCTGTCATTGTGCTGCAGCAAGTAAAGGAAAGAAAACTTAATTTGTAATGAAGCTTCCTCTGTGTGAGAGCACAAGTCTCTGCTGTTCTTGAAGCCTCTGTTCACAATTTCAGCTTGCTCTCTGACTCCAGAGAAAATGTGTTGCATTTCCTTTTAAATCAAGTCAAGTTAATTTTATGGCAAACAATCTCTGTTTTCTGAAACACACAGAAGAAATATAATTATGGCTGGGTGAAGAAGGGTGAAGGGGAATTGGAAGTAGATTGAACATGTTGCTGGTAATTGTTTTTGGGCACTGGTGCTGAGAAGATTCTAGCCACCTAAGCAAAAAATATCTTTAAAAAAGTCATTAATTATAAATGGGAAGCTTTGTAGTATAATTCCAGGATCAGAAGGAGAAAGAAACGTCTTACTACCAAAAAGAATACTAAAAAAACCCCGAATTATTTAGCAGATGAGCTTTTTGTTAAACAAACCACTCTTTGCACTGTAGTATCTAACCAAAGGAATGTTCCCTTGTTTTAGTTTTAAAATTTGTTGAAGGGGCAAGGTGAGATTTTAGGATGTTTGGCTTTGACCTTGTTCTGCTCCTACTATAGTCAGTGGGGGTTTTGTCACAGGGACAAACTGGTGTATCCAAAATGACACGTTGGCAGTTCTTACCCCAAGGTGTGGTCCTCGCACCAGCGTGCCATGCTTCTTCCTCTAGGTCAGTCTACTTCAGTAAGTTCAGCTGTACCCATCTGTACAGAGACATGTGCCTTAGAACTGAAATATCTGCTTCCTTTCCTCATGTAGACCAAGTGTTTTCAAACCTGTTTGTTTTGGTGTTTTAAACATACAATCGTTTTCAAATACTTTGGATATAAGTTGCACTACAGGCAAGGGAGGCTGGCAAGATCTGCTCCTCACTTCAAACATTTCACAGTTGTAATCATCTAAATTGCCTTGTGAAAATGTTCATTAGATAAAGATTAATAAATTCTATAAATGAAATCCAACGTACTGTTAGGCTGTTGACATTAGATCTGGCATAAAAACATAGTTGTAAATTAAGTCATTTATACACACATTAATTTGGGGCCAATTTTTAAACCAGTGTTTACTCTGGCAAGTCTATTGAACGGGAGTAAAAACAGGGGCCTAAGTTAAGCTTTGAGAGCTGTATGTGAAGATTTAATTTCTTTATGCTGATCTCCCACCTGCTGTGTGCAACATACAGGGGGAGAATTCAGTGTCTTGATGAGGAGAGACTTCTCCATTTCCCTCTTTTCAACCACACAAGGAAATTAAAAGTACTATGACAATTACTTTTGTACAGAGCCAGGTATCTGGGGCCTTGGAGGCCCCCCCCCTTGGTGGATGGGAGGGTGATATGACACTAGAGCTGGCTGATTGCCCAAAGTTAGTGGATAGCACCCAGCACTGTATTTATATATAATATAAATGTAATATATAAATACATAATTATAGAAAGATATACAATAAAAATATTGTTGTATCAACAGCTTTGAAAACTGACCCTTGAGTTTTGGGGTTCTGAAGTCTCTTTATGAAAAAAAAAAAATGGTTATAAGTTGTCATGGATGAATTAAAAAAAAAGTTAGAAAACAAGCGATACTGTAAACAATTTCAGTCTGTTGCCAGATGGGAGAAATGGAGAACAAGTTGTAAAAGTATAAGCTAAAGCGTTATTAATATTGTATTGTTACTGAGCCAATTTGTAGAGGAACAGGAAAAACATCCTATTGGTTAAGTAATCACTACGTATATGCTTTTGAGATTAATACTTTGGACTTTCAAAGCTTTTATATACGTCAGTTCTGCCAAAGGGATGAAACTGCAAAAGTGCACAGGTAGCAAGTTGAAAGCATTAATAGCCGTGTCAGATACACTCTGAGGATAATCACAGCTCCTTTACATCTAGTAGACCTAGTAGTCTCAGATATGGACATAAGACTTTTGGCAACTAAAATTGTTTGAGGAAGTGGGGAGAGGCCAAAAATGTTGTACCATATTTTAAACCTGGGTAGCTATTTCATGCCTTGGATTTGAGTACTGTATTCTGTGTTGTGCATATTACAGAATCTTAGAGGTTGGAAGGGACCTTGAAAGATCATCCAGTCCAACCCCCCTGCCAGAGCAGGGTCACCCAGCGCACACGACACAGGAATGTGTCCAAGTGGGTTTGAATGTCTCCAGAGAAGGAGACTCCACAACCTCTCTAGGCAGCCTATCCCAGTGCTCTGTCACTCTCACAGTAAAGTGTTTTTCTGATGTTTGTGTTTACGCCTCCCAGTTTAGTGTCATCAGCAAACTTACTGAGGGCACACTCTGTTCCCTCATCCAGGTCATTGATGAAAATACTGAACAGTACTGGTCCCAGTACCGACCTCTGAGGGGCTCCACTAGTCACAGACCTCCAACTAGATTCTGTCCCATTAACCACAATGCCATACTGGACATCTTTCCAAAGAACTGCATAATCACTGTGGGTTCTTCCCTTTCTTATGATGGCAAATAGATTTTTATACTTTTTTTTAAAGTAATACCACTCCTTTATTCAAGGAGAGTAATAAGTGAATAAGTAACAAACTTGAAGTGTAAAGGTCTTCACTGCCTCCAAACTCCTGGACATCTGTGTTGTATTTTTTGTCCAAAGGTTGCGCATGAGG
The DNA here is from genome assembly GCF_000747805.2 of Chaetura pelagica. Classification (NCBI taxonomy): domain Eukaryota; kingdom Metazoa; phylum Chordata; class Aves; order Apodiformes; family Apodidae; genus Chaetura; species Chaetura pelagica. The sequence goes on along the minus strand of NW_009954321.1, from coordinate 711,909 downwards.
GTGTGAATTTGGAAGCTAAGCAAGTTAACAATTTCTCTTGAGTCATCCTTGTTGCAATTAATTTTCAGCATTCTCAGTCTCTCCTGGACAGTTACAAAAGACAGCTGTGTTATGCAGCTCTCTTTTCCCTTTTTTTTTTTTTTTTGCACATATCATTTTCTGTTTGTCATGTTTAGGGCACCTTCATTTCCTGTCTCACAGAAGCAGAGATGATTATATTAAGTGTGGATGTCTCCTCTCTTTACTCTTGGACAGTAAAACTTGTAAATATTTTCCATTTTTCCTCATAAATTTCAGTGGGGTTTTTCTGGTTGAGTGTTCCTGTGGAAAGACCCACATGGTAACACACCTAAAATTACAAGCCAGGGAAGGCTAAACTTGTATTACTGAAGTGACTTTTATGTTGTCCTTGTGAGATGTATTAGCTACTGGCTGCATTACAGCATCTTCACTTCTATATAAATCCCCAGGAAAGATGTAGGAACTGGAAGATATCTTCAATCCTGTTTAATCACCACAAGTAAAGGGAGGGTATTAGAAATACCCCTGAGGCTAATCCTGACAGATGACCTTCATTCTGGAAGGTAGAACTGATATGTGCAACTGGGTTACGTTCAAGTTTCCATCCATAAGAAAATGAGAGTGAGTCTGAAGCCTTCAGCCTTACATCTAGGCTTTGTGAACTTGGCCATCTGGATGCCCAGTTCAAAGCTCTTAAAGTATTCAGGTATTGCAGTGGGAAGTATTATGTAGATAACTTCCTGGCTAAAAGGTTAAACCTGCTTCTCAGGACAGGAATACCAAATTCATGATCACTTTAAAAATGTGTGTGACACCTTCCAGACATGCAGAGCTCTCCCCTACATCTCTCTGCCTATTCCCTTCATTTCTGCTCTAGCATGGAGCCCCTCTTGCTGCCTGGAGTGCTTTCTCCACTGAAGGTGAAGGGCTGTCCTCCCATTTTCCTAAACTGACACACCTGTACAGATTTCCACCTGAAATTCACATACTGCAGAAGGCTCTATGCTGTGTAGAACAGCTGCTCCCAGCCCTGTCCTTTCTCTCTGTTTATCTCTCTTTCTTCAAAATGGCCATGGCTTGACCTGAGCAGTGTGGAAGTGTGTGTGTACCTATGGCACAACATTATGTGAGGGATGTGTGTGGGGAAGGGGTTGCCTTTCCCAGAGACCTTTGTAGGTAGGTAGAGAGGCTGCATTTGTGTCATGGTTTGACAATCTACCAATCCATTTTGGGGGCACTGGCTTGTTTACTTCCACCCAGTGCCACATAGCAGATCAGAGCATCTGCCCCTGTTTTTGCAGCCATCAGAACAGTGATTAAAGATGAGACTGTATATTCCAAAATCACAAGCGTTGCTCCAGAGCATAAATCAAGGGTTTGTTTTGTTTGAAAACAGAGACAAACACAATATTCTTGTGCATTGAACTTCGCTGTTTTGAGACGAGCATCCTGGGTTGGAACCCTATTAGTCATACTGATTTGAGGATTTTAAAAATGCATCATGTATCACAGATAGGTGCTGCCTTTGGAATCTCTGCAGAATATCCAGATTGCTCTGCATCCAACACTGCCATTAAGGATTAAAACTGTTCTTCCACTTGCACTAATTTCTCAGGAACAGTATTTTGCTTTTACTGTAAACACGTCTGTCTGATTCAAGACTTGTGAATAATCTTTCCTGGTCTCAGCCTTAAACTGGTCCCTGCTTTTTTCTTCTCCTTTTGTCAGAGAAAAAAGTATTAGGAAAACTTAACACCCTTCAGTCCTAAAAATTCACTCAGAAGATACCAAATTTCTGGGACAGGATATTTATTTCCTTACAGAAAAAGTGTGTGAAATAGTCCACCACAAGGACATATTTTCCAGTTGAGGAAGTCCTAAATAGTTTCTCGGCCTTTGTTCTCTTCCCAGCCTTCTACTTGGCCTAGGAAGACCTCCCTGCACCCTTTGCCTCATCTTCTCCATGACTCTGCCTTTTCTGTACCCTTATTTAAGACTTGCTTTGAATCTCACACTTCCCTTTGAAGTTCTTTGACATCCGTGTGCTTGTACATCCCTGACCACCTCTTCTAAGCACTTTATGAGGGTAAAGCAAGTTATAAGTCCCAGTGCCTGTACAGTCCACATAGTGATCACTCAAGTGTGAGCCAAGAGATATGTGTTCCTTGGCCTTTTTCTGTCCTAGCTTGATGGGCCTATATTTTATCTCTTCCACTCAGCTGCCATTTTTTGTTTCCCAGTTTGTCAAGGAGAACAACAGACTGTTTTTAATTTGTTTAAATATGCAAATGATGTGACTATAAAATACTGTTAGTTGAGAGTTGAGGAGTTTTTGTTTTCCCTCATTAGTCTCAACTATAAGCTGGTAAAGACTCAGACTTGTGGTGGTATAAATGGGGGGGGGCGCTTACTAGTAACCTGGTAATCTACTGATACAAGTTGTTCTCATGGAATCTCTTCTTAAATATGAAAATCATAGAATAGCTTCTCTAGAGAAGTCTTGTTAAAAAAAGACTCATGCTGTTCTAGCCTCTGTTATGGTTTCAGTGTGTAATTTGGTGCCTATCGAGCCTTTGGTGCCTCTGTTTACATGTGTGCCATGGATTGATATTTGCCTAATGAAGTGCTGCTCTGGAAGATTTATGGGTGTACATTCATAGAATAATTAAAGGTATTTGAAAATCTGGGATGAAATGTGTCCCAGGTCAGGGCAAAAGAGAGGAATGGGGAGATGGTGTGGCTGTACCTGCTGCCTCTTGAGCTGACCTGACCTGTCATGGGGTGATGGGGGGTGTTGGAAATGCTCCCCAGGGCAGTCCTGCCTGGGCTTGTTTGTACCCATGGGCTTTGTCTGGGCTTTCCCTTCCTGAGAGCAGCTTCTCTCCCCTTCCGTATCCAGCCCTGACAGCCGGGCTGCCCTGGGGGGGGGTTTGGAAGGGGGGCAAGATGGGTGGGAGCGGGGAGCCCACCCGCGGAGTGGGGCC
>NW_009954321.1:680234-708856 GCF_000747805.2 Chaetura pelagica | reverse complement strand
CGGCGGCGCGGGAGGCGGCTGCTCACTTTGCTGACGGATGGATGGCAGGGAACGATCCCGCCATCCCACTTGCGCTCCCTCCATCCGTCTTTCCTCTCTGCTGCTGGTTGGGTTTTTATTCTTATTTTTTTTCCCCCTTCACAATCTCTCTGGGAATTTCGTATTTTGCAGCTTTTTTTCCCCTCCCCTCTCGCTCTCCTTCCTGCCGAGGATACGTTTCGCTTGCCAAGTTTGTAGTGACACCTCTCAGCTTCCCCCCGTCCCCGTGTTTTCGGATGTGTTGCAGCGCCCGTCCGTACCCAGACACACCGTGCTGCCGCCTTTGTGCCTCCTTTGCTCAAGAAAACTGGAATTCTTTGGGAAGCTGATGGATACTGAGGAGGACGAGCCTAAAAATCTCCTTTTGAATCTGTAAAAGGGGCGTACGAGGAAATTCTTAAATTCAGCCAGCAATTTAGCTTCTTATTAAGCACCTCGAAATATTTATGGTTGCAGAGCAGGTGCAAGCGAGGATTAGTCCTAAGGTAAGGGAGCGATTTCCATCTTTGAGGCAGCAGCTTTTGCTCAGGGTTATCAGCAGCTTTTTTTTTTTTTTCTTCCTTTTTTTCACACAATCTGGGCTAATTTATTTGCATTTTCAGGTCGGTTCTCCCGTCCTCCCGAGCCTTTTCTAACACGCCTGCTTGCTTTTCACCACTTAAACCAGACATCCCTTCTCCTTGCTTGCTCTGTGTTTGGGAGTTTCTTTGCTGTGCACATGTTTTGGCTGCTATTTGGGAACTGTTTAAAACCACCGAGCCTCTGTTGATAAACGATTTCTCATTTCCCCCCCCCAGCAGGATCATGAAAAGCCCCCCAGAAAACTGCCAACACAAAAGCTTGCTTTTAATTTGCGTTTCATAAGCAGAGAGTAGTAGCTAAAATTCCCCCAGGGGATAACTGGGAAGAGTCTGGAGGGGGGTGGAGGGGTGGGTAGCAATCAGGTTTTCTTTTTACAAGCAGCTAAATTTCCGCCCCCTCCTCGGGGCCGGGGCTGGTTTCTGGCGAGGCGCACCCAGGTCCAGCCCGAGGAGGGTGGGAGGGGGATGCTCGGCTTCCATCCCTCTTTCCCAAAGTTTCTGCTTCCCCCCCCGGTGCCCTTTGGTGGGGAGTGGGAAGGTGAAGCCCCTCTGAGAAGCACCTGCGTTGAATTCCAGATGCCTCTGGGGGCTGTGCCATGCGGGGCGGGTGTGTGTGTGTGATGCCTTCTGGGCGGCTGGAAAGGAGGGGAAGGATGCTCAGGCTTCCTCTGGGATGTTGCAGGCTCTTGCTCCCCATCAGCGTGCTTTACTAATTTTTGTTTTATCAGCTCCATTTAGTGATATAAATGGTAGGAGCAAGGGTATCAATTACCAGCTAACTGCAGCCATGGGCCGTGGTTTATGGGATTTAATGATTTCTCTTGTTTTGAAAAAGCTGCTGTGACGCTACCAATAAAGGACTCCATAAATCACCCGAATGAATTGTGGAGCAATAAGGGCAATTTTTAGTCTTTTGCTGCGTATCTCCTCGTCCCCATCATTAATTGCACTAGTGGTCGTGAACATGTTTGTGGTAATAAAGGTGCCGTTCCTAAGAAGTGGCTTACGTGGTGCAGATCCCATATTTACTGAACTCCCACAGTGCCTTGGCTGTAGAAAACCGCTGCCCTCTTGAAATACAGAAGCAACTCAGATGACTGAAGTGAGCGTGGTGTGTGAAGGTACCTGTTCTGTGAAGTGCTCTGTGCTGAGATGAGAGGAGCCCCATTTGATGGGCTGCTTCAGTGACTTAAGCTGAAAGCAGGAGGCAATAATCACTTAGGCCTCCTGATCACCTCTCTTGATTAAAAGGTGGAGAAAACTTTTTGTAATCTTGATGATTGTATCATTAGCTTTTTTAATCCTCTTAATTAAAAGCAGGAGCTGTGGAGTTTAGTCCCTCAGCAGAATACAGCAGTGTTCCTGCAGTGCTGTAAGGAAAGCTCCCCTTTCATGTTATTCTTTTCTGTTGCTTTATTTCTGCCTTCTGTGTTCATGATTGCATTTTTTGATCCATTATTTACAGTCAGGAGGTATTGAAAAAACTGGAATAAAATATTGCTGTTCTTACAGAGGGGAACATCCTCTGAGGAGAGGAATCCAGTCGGACTGTTTTAAGAGAAATATTAAGCCACAGGTTTACATTTACTTGAGTTTGCTTTCCATTGTCCTTGACAGTCTTTAACATGATCTGCAGCTGGTGCTCTAGCACATATCTATCTGTATGTATATTATCTGTGTAGCTCACTATGTGTCCAGCTGGAGCCCCATTTAATGCTGCTGACAAATCTTTTGCTGTGTAAAAACATTAATCAGCAATTATTCAGTTTGCCATATGATTACCTGGGGGCTGGTAGTTGTCAAACATAATATAATTATATAGACTTGTGGATTTTTAAAAAAATAGCCATATGCAAAATCTGGCAAGTTTGAATGCCTTGTGGCTACTAAGTAGGCATTTGAGTAAGGTTAATGGAATCCAAATCTAAGAAGTTATCAATATGTGTAGATTTTAATGCTTTCTCTGAGCCCCTCTGAATAGAGTGATTTCATGGTGTGAAATATCTCAGATACAGAGTTCTATCCTACTGGCCTTATTCAAGGAAAAATTGTCATAGACTTCATGAATATATATGTAAGGATGTTTTCAATTCATTTCTGACTGTGCAAACAGACAATTTAGATGGTAAATTTGATGCCAATAGTATTTATGTAGAGGTAAATTGTCAATGTTCAAGTGCTCTGTTTATCATAAACTGGGAAGAGCAAAAGAATGTTTCCTGATGTCACCAATACAGCCACAGTCACTCTCTCTTTGCTGAGGAACAGTTACTCAATGAGAAGAGACTTGGATTTGAGCTTTTAAAATGGCTTTCCTCTATGTCAGGAACATTTGAAAAACTGAATTGGTCACTCACTGGATGGTTGTCTCTGTCCCTTTTTACTGTTCATTTATATTGTGCATGCATTTGAGCATAAGGTAGTTCTTGAATTGACTGGTCAGTGTTTGAATAAATTGTTTTCTTTGCTATTTCATAGGATAATAGAATATCTTGAGTTGGAAGGGACCTGTATGAATCATTGAGTCCAACTCTATTTGAACATGGCTTTCCCCACATGCTGTAATAATAATTCCTTAAGTGACAGTGAGTTGTAAGCGAATGCTCGAGTTCATGGGTCAGTGCAGCGATTCATGATGAGAGAGAGAATATTGCTGATCAAGGGGTATGGCAAATTAAACATCCAACCATAATTTCTAGTAGAGATACAGCACATTTCCTGTTTAATTCTTCTTGTTAAATTAGCTTTGCAAGTTTTTTTCAGATTATAAACAGAATTACAAGAAGCTCTTGTTAAGATCCACAGGATGAGGGTCTAGAATTTGCAGTGGAACATCAGATAGAGTCTTACAGTTACTGATATGACTCTTTGAGTCCACTTCAACTTTTACTTTAAATCTCATGATACTTTTTGGAAGTGAGCAGCTATCAATAACCTAATTTTTAATGATGGGTAAAGTACCTGAAGCAGGTGACTAATCTGAGGTAATGCAGCAAGTCAGTAGCAGGTGTAAATAGAAGATCTGAAGTGTTCATTGATCAGCTCCAGGTTGTAGCCACTAGATGGGTGTTAAACTTCTGCAAGAGTTGCAAGTGTTTCTGAGGAAGAATGAAAGTTATACCTGGCAGAAATAAGTTTAACTGAAAAAAATAAAGGTGTGGATAACAACCTTTACCTACTTTTGATAGCAGCTTGTTACAGATTCCATGAATGGCGCCATATGTCAAATGTACACCTATTGCCCAGGGTGATGCTGGCGCTGTCAGTCTGGTCTCAGCAGGGAGACTTCCAGGTGGTAAGTCCTCCATTACCTGGAGCAGCAGAACCTGCCCACTGTCAGATCCCTTCAAGCCTGGAGTCCTGCTGGCTGTGAGGTCCTCACTGTGATGTGCATCTCCATCTCTCCCCAGGATGCAAGAGCAGGAGGTTCAGAGCATCCATATGCAATATGTGGCTAAGTTATTTTTACAATCTCATCACAATCAGCAGGATGAGCTCAATAAAGTACACTGAAGCTGTGACCATTTAAAATGGTTCTCATGTTTGCTTAGAAATGCCAGAATTAATGAAAGCTGCTTTCCCAGAGATTTCTGTCTTGTGGAGAGAGACTCTTTTGCAGTTGAAACACTGTTCAGAACTTGCTCTCTCGTTCATGTTTCTTGTGCCTGAAAGAGTATTGAAGCTTTTGTTTTTTGTTATTTTTCTGTTGAGTTTGTGGGAAGTTTTCAGAGCCTTGCAGAATTTCTCCTGGATTTTCTCTTTTCAGAGTTTTCCTGTTTTAAAGATATGTTGGACTGAAATCACCAACTGATTAAAAATATTGGCATAAGTGCACACAAAGCATGGTTGCATAGATCTTGCTGCTTTAGAAGACCAGGCTAAAAGTGCAGCCTCGTATAGGTGATGTATTTCCTTGTGTAACAAGTTGGTGAAGTGGATATCTTGCTTCATTGCTTTTCAGTGCATGGGATAAGAGCTTACTGCTGCTGACAGCTAGTGAGATTTCTCCTTGGCCCCATGTATCGAAGGTCCAAACTTGAAGTCTGATAATTTCTCTGTGGAGTTCCATGCAGAGCAGAGGAGTGATTGCCAGAAATCTGTGTATCCAAAAGGTTAAGACTATGGTTTTGTCATAAATAGGATTAAGATTTCACAATAGAACAGCTTTAGTTATGAAAATGGCCATATTGTTGTGATAACAGATGTTGGGGCGATTTCTGCAGCTTTCTATGAAATGGCAATATCTTCTCATGTGTGCTGGAAAACTTTTTGTAAAGCCAGAAAAACTGAATGATTTGAAGCCCTTTTTTTTTTTTTAGTTTTTTTTTTTTTTAGTTTTTAAGTATGCATCTTCCTCAAGGTATATTTCCAAAAGGAAATTTTGTATTAGTTTTATCAAAGTGAAGATGTTGAAACAAATCCTTGAGCATGCTCTGTTTTCCTCAGCAGAGAAAAAAAGCACCATGCTTTGGGAGGGGCACTTGTTCTGGGGGAAGGTTTTCAGATACCTTTATTCTCTGGAGGAAGAGGTTGCATGAGCTACCTGCACAGTAGGAGAAGGAGCATGGGAAAGATGAGGGTACTAAAAGTATAGAAGAATGAAGTTAGAAAGAAGATATGTATTAAAAAAATATATCTTATATCCAGTGATGATACATTGCTGTTAGTTGAGTATAATAAATGCTTCTGTCTACAGAGCTGCATTTCAAACAGAAGTAGATGTGTTCAGTCCTGAAATGCCTCTGTGAAAATGCAATCTGAAGTCCACCTGATTGTGTCCATTTCAGTGGAGTTGCAATAGTTTACAACAGGGCTAAAGCAGTGGAGAACTGGGATTTTACTTTTTGCTTGTCTTCATTCTTGCTGAGTTGAGAACACAGGACTTCATAATGCAAGTTAATATTGTGTGGAAAGGAAGTAAAAGGAATTTATCTGCTATATTATTAATCAGCTTACTAACTGCATATAAAATGAGAAGACTAACTTCATGTACTGTAAAGAGGGTAGAAACATTGGGAAATGAAGCACTTCTATTTATGCATTTCAGTAAAACAGTATAAAACCAACTATAAGATGTTTTCCAGAGCCTTAATAACAGAACTGCAATTAGCATAAAATTTCCGAGGACTGGGATAAATAAATAACAGATGTGCTTATTTGTTTGTTTAGGATTTGATCCGTTTCCTATTGAGGGGAACTTTATTATTTGGAGGAAGGAAAAAGGGGGAGGGTGTATTGTTCCTCTGAAGCGAGTGGGAGGCTTTCCATCCCAGTTGTCAGGAAACTGCTTAGAGTTTCTGAATTTTGAAATGGAAATTTGAAGTAGCAATTTAGTTAATGTTCGTGTCATTATTTACAAACAGTCAGTAGGGTGAAAGTTCATTTGAAGGAAGTAGGAATATACTTGCAGGTATTTATTTTTGACTTCTGTCTTTTCATTTCCATGAAAATATGTTCTGGTACTCAATCTACTTTGTTTTCCCATCCATAAATTGAACTAATACCTTGAGATGATGTGAGGATTATTGACTTCTTAGAAAGCTCAGTGCAAATGGAGAAAATACAGTGCTGTCTCTTCTGATCATTGTGTATAACACTGTATAGTTCAAAAGTTATGAGAATCATAAGAAAGGCTCTGGCAGTTTAAGCCAGAAAATATTCAACTTCTTTTTAATGGGGGGAACTGTAGGTCTGTCTTTGTCTGCTGTCCATTTGTGATTTGGAGACCAGCACGGCAACTCATGATTCTGTTCTTGTGAGCCTTGAAAATGAGGAGTTGCACCTGGGGAAATCTTGTTGCACCTCTTATGGACACTGTTCAGCTTTTGTGAAACGCCAGTATTTAACTCTTTTCAAAGATGTTTCTTCCAAAATAACGAACCATCATTACGTATATAGGCCTGGCTATTATACAGTGGTTTGTCTGTTTGTTTTTAAGTGAAATTATTACTAGTAACTCAGATGACATTTGTGAAAAAATCAGCATTTGTTATGAGTTGGAGTCCAGTTACATTTCTAATACTTTATAACAAAATATTTGTTTCATTTTCTCCATAGATACAAACATTTCCCTGAGAATTACAACTTCCCAGGTAGAAATCTATAAGAAACGTTTCCCCCACAGTTTAAAAATAGTTGTGAATAATTAGGAAAAAGTCATGAGAATTACAACAGACCTTTAACTGTCATAGAACTGCGATGAGAACATTGGTGATGCTAACTCTTGTACCTCTTCTCCTACTCTCATGTTTTGTCTGCGGTCAGGTAACCTGTCAAATTCAGAGAAGTAGTAACTGTGGTACTGCATTGGCTTAGTTTCAGAAAACAGTGTGAAACTTCTAGGAGAGCCAAAACATATGTAAACACCAAGAATATGTAATCTTAACCAGAAAGTTGCGCCTGGTGTTAGCAAAGCAAAGCTCCTCAATGTTTGGCTTATGGCTATGCTTGAGCTGCCATTCTGCAATCCCACAGTAATGCAGAAAATAGCTGATATTTCAAAAATGCGAGCTGATTCTTCATCAGAGCAGTAGGAAATGTGTCAGTGCTGGCAACAAGTCCTGTCATAGCTTTGGTTACCTCTGAATATGATGCCATGTGATGATACTGTATTGAGAGCTGTGGTGCTTTCAGAGCTAGCTCTTTGAAGACACTTTCACTGCTTAACTAAACTATATGTATGAAAACAAGTTATTTTGCTGATAACCGAATCCAGCCCCGCATAATGCTGAGTTTCCATAATCGGGTCCTAAATTGAAATAGAGCAAGATCTGGAAAACCTCGAGAGCAGTATTGGTGTCAGCAGCAGAGGGAGCCGCTTGCCCAGCTCTTGGCCGTGGAACGGCTCAAAGGCTGGAAGGAACCGACAAAATGGCATGGGGAAAAAAAAAATTGTAACCTGTTGGGCACTGTCTATGCATGAAAAATATTTTCAAGTTAATGCTGTATTGGGTGTTTTCATCTTTTGGGCAAATCTAACATTTTTCCTACACTGAATGCTCTTAATTTACAACATTCAAATTCTAATTTAGCCATTTTTCCTAGACTGTTGTAATAAAAATATATTGCAGTTTACAAATAAGGTGTTTATAAATTATAATTTTAAATTAGAGCTGTAACTTTGGATCCTGTATTTGTTATAATAATGTAAATACATTTTATACTTCGCACTGGGCCCTTAAATTTGTGTTCTTAGTTGGGACAGTGTGATAGTTGGTAGGAAAAGAGTTAAGGCTAATTATTCTTTTCTTTGACCACCAGCCCCCCACCCTTTTTTCTCTCCTAGTAATCCCATATTTTAGATGGCATTAACGAATATTCTCTTACTTTACTGAGAACTGAAATGTGTGAGATATAACGATTTTGGGCTTCATCTGCAAAGTATAATTATTTAAGTAATTTTGGTACTAGTGAAGTTCATAGGTTGCAAAGTGAAGTTAGGGCTGAGCTGTGCAGGATGCTGTGTTTACCCACAGTAAAAAATCCAGAGTAGCACACCATACCCCTCCCCCCACCCCCCAACTGCATCCCAGGCACTGGTGTAAAACATTTGTAATCTGTGTGCTAGGACAGACAAAAGAGGAGAGAAAGGAAGTATTGCCCTTCGAACAAAAGATGACTTAAGCATTTGCTTAACTGCTTTTGCAAGTAGTCCAGGGACACAGAAGTAACCTTTGGCAGAGTGAGGAATTGAAGCTGAACTTCTGAAGACCTAGTCCAGCACCTTGTTAATAAGATATTCCCTCTTCTCTTAACCTTACTGCCATAAAAAGTGATCTCTGCACACTGAAGATAATACTTCAAATACTAGATTTGTGTGTTCTACTATTGTTGTAGTAAAATTCATTTATTTACAGGCATGCGCACACAGACACACAGACACAAATCCTTTCCTTAGACAGGGGCTTTGCTGATAAGGCAGTATAACAGTGCTAAAATCAATTCATGTGGAGCTGCAAAATTATTAAGCTGTAGCAATTTAAGTGTATTCAATCTGTTTGCTTAAGAGATTTCCAAGACAGGTACCTACTCACAGAAGTGTATGTAGAGAGTGTGTATGTGTACTCATGCATACAAATATTTCTGGAGTGTATTTATATTTATATACATGCAGTTCTTTCAAAGTGGAAATTAGAAACTGAGTTTAGACTTTGTTAGAAATGGAACAGTTGAGAAATTTCAGTACTCATAGAGCAGTCTGTCTGTCTTTTACATAAGAGAGATCAGAAAAGCCCCATTTATTTGCCACTAGGGCCGAAGTTAACTGACACGCTTCCCAGTTTCTCATTTAGACTCAATCTGCTAACAAAATTCTTCTAGAGTTCAATATTGTACAAGTGATATTGCCAGAATTAAGTGGCAAACTAAACTAGTTTTCAAGTTGCTTCTTTGAGAAGATACAGAACAAAAGTTTGTTTCAACAGTGTGTTTTCTCTTTATTACATCCTGAAATTTCTTCCTTATTAAATGATTTGCAAGTATGTGTAACTGATGATTCAAGTATTTTGGCTTACAAATGAGGAATAGGGAGGTATAATGGTCTGACCCAGCAGTGAGCTGCAGCAGTTCAGGCTCTGTCTCCATGTTGCCAGGCTGAACCAGGTGGGCAGAGGGTCAGGGGTTGCAGATGAGAAGAGGTATTTAGGTCTCAGTGACATCTAAATTTTGAACTCAAGTGTTGAAGTCCATAAGTGACTTCACATAGAAAAACTTGGCCAGAGCAAGAAACTGGCCATAAGCACCGGTGAAATCACCCAGCTGGTTCCCTTGCTTTCCAAGATCTCCTAGAAAGCTCTGTGTGTGTGTGTGAATACAACTTTCCTTGCTCCTGGATAGTACAGCAACATTATGATCAGTAGTGAAGGATCTGCAGATTTCATTACCTTTTCAATCTTTTATCAAATTTCAAGAACTAAAGTTTTGCCACTTGGTAACAAAAGCAAGATACAGTGTTTGACAAGGTGTAAAATAAAAAAAAGAAAAAGTGAATCATAACCTGAAAGCTGCAAATTTTGCCATTAGGCCTTTCAAACAGATACTTTAACTCTGTTTGCAAGCTCAGATGCAAAAAGATTGTCAGGAGTGCCCCAAACAACCTGAAACAGTTGACAGATGCTCCTTAGTATATTTTTCATGGGATCAATTTCATTATTGTTTTTTTAATTAAATTTTTACCTTATTTTTTTGTTTCAAAGACCAAATACAAATTATGATTTAGGTGGCTGCCTGAAGGACATCTGGATTGGAAGTTCCTATAAAAAGGAAACAAAGTTTTTCATCAGGTCAAATGCAGTGTTTTTAAAGCACCTTTTGAAACTGCATTGCACTTTCTCAAAGGCTTTTGTAAATATGTTCTCTAAGTGAGGCTATTTATCCAAGAACCTTCTTTCAGCCAAGCGTTTAGAAAACAGTAGCTGTTGTTTGCATCCTGAAGGAAATTATTTATTACTAAGACAAAATGAGTCTTCACTAACTCATTTCTCTGTGCAAGGTGATATATTAGAACCTGGAGAAGGATGAAAAATCAAGGTGGAATAACTGGGCAGCAGAATGGTATTTGCAATCCAGTCTGTGTAAATGGAAATTGATGCATTTTGGAAGAAATACCCTATACTGTCATAACATCTGGTTTGTGGGTTGTCTGGGGGATGGGCCTGGGAATAATCCTGTAGAGCTACAACCAAAACTAGGCAGTGTGATTTAACTGAGGCTTAGTCCAAAGTCCATTGAAATATGTGGAAAATTTCCCATTCATGTCAGTGGTCTTTGGATCACTTTTCAGTAGCTCTGGCAATGTTATGTTCTCCACTAAATAATTACAATCTAATGAAAAATTTGACATCCCTCTCTGTAGTGTTTCTGTAAATAAACATTTTTCATTGCTTCCTTTTAAGAAGATGTTTTTTCATCTAAATCTCTGATGAAGCTTCTTACCAACAATGCACTGGTGAAGCTCAAACGTACTGTTGTCAAAGAGCAAAGCACACAGAAGATGTGTGATAGGAATGAATGCAGGTGGCCATGTGATAGCACTTAGATTAAACAAAGAAACGTTCTGGAATATGCTACATACAGAGGTCATTAACTCAAACTTTCAGGCTGGATTTTTTTTCTTAAAGGTTGGATGGTTTTATGGCTGTTAATAGTATTTGTAGCTTCAGTACGCAAAGCAAGACAAGAATAATCAAATCTCATGCTTCAGGGCATCAGCTAATCACCTACTGGGTTTGGCATAATCAGTTTAGTGCATTATACTAGGAAAGGACGTTCACTTTCTCTGAAACTTTGAGCCTTAGCCACCCTCAGTGAAAGCATTTGAAAGGCCAGTGTCCCCTTTTGACAGCTTATTTGTCCATAAGATGAGGTGTAACTAGGGCCAGTGGACATTAATTTTAGAACCTTGGCTTTGGATTTCCTGCTTTAAGGTTGAGTTAGGAGGAGGTACTGCATTTTTTGATGGAGACTGTGTGTATGTATTCTAGGGTTCAGTGGTTTTTTGCTGGCCTTACATCATTTGGGAGCTTTTCCATTTTTGAAAGAGGCAGACCTTGTGATAAATTGCTGAATCGTGCACACACAGAGAGACAGACACACACAATAATTCACATGTTAAATTATAAAATAATCATTTTATCTATCTGTCCCAGAATCTGGATGTAGATAATTGATGTGCTAGTTATTTATATAACTCAGAAATGTTTACAAAGCTTTGCAGGCCCCAAATTAGGCAAGTAATAAGTTATAATAGCTTTTTGATTAACTTCTTGGCAGTAGAATTCGGATTTACCTGATATGGAGCCTGTTTCTGGCAGTTGATTCACCAGGAACCACCTGGTCAAAAGGATTAATTCTGTAATTGAATCTCTGCTAATTTTAGTGAATGTCTTTTGTTATCTTAGGCCCAGTTTCTGGTGGATTCTGGCATGTGGTTATGGAGCAGGGAAGCATAAATATTTTTCCTTTCCAATCCACTCAATGGAAGCTGACTGTGTCTGCAGCCTCTGCACTCTTAGTGAGATGACCATTCCGGGAGTAGTGTCTTTTAAAAGCAAAAAGAGCCCCATAAGCCTTAGCAAATGCCAAGTAACAGGCAATGAGATACCCTGACCAGAGTTCTCTAGAATGTTCAAAAAACCCCAAACAAATAAGATTAAATTGACTTTTTAATGTATTCATATCATGTACCCCAGAGATTAGGAGAGAGGCTACAAGGGACCCAGGAGGAACATGCCTTCTGCCAGCCCTATGGGAGGCATCTTTCTTGAAACCTCAGTGGCAGTGCAGACAACCCTGTATCCTGTCCTGCCATTCAACATGTTGGCAGTGACCTTTGCAGCATGATGTTCCCAGATTGTGTTGGTTTGGGTGTTTGGGTTTTTTTTTCATATATATGCACTTTACATAAGTGGTGTGGGTTTTTTTTTTTTAAGCTGGGGAACAGAAAAGTATAATATTGTATTGGGATTTTCTGCCATTCTTGCAAGGGAGTAGGAGCTGGGGCTAAAGGGAGATCTGGAACCTCCTTAGTGCCTCAGTTCAGCTCAACCTGCAGTAAATCTATACCTGTCACTAGCTGGAGATTTGAGCTTAAACCAGCACAGGAGTAGTGTTAAATCTTCTGTTGGCTCACATAGGAATAAGAAAGAAAACAGCCTTCTCTTAAGAAAATAACAAAACCTCAAGCAAGTTCATTATCCATGTGGAGTCCTTCAAAACCTATGACACTGCTGAAATATATGCAGCAGGTGCTATTTTTTTTTCAGATTAATACCTGTATTAAAACATTTTCATGATTTCCACACAGGGGTAATCATTTTATTGCTTTTCTTTATCTGTACCTATTACCGCTTATAGAGTAGCTGCTCAGTTCTGATAACCTAGTGGAAATGCATTCCAAGTGTAACTGAAGATTTGCAGAATTTCATAAAATTCTCTGAATTTCCACTTCAAAGTGCATTGGCAGAGTTTACTATAGCAGTTAAAAAGACATTTTTCGTTTTAGTATTTTGATCTGAGAACTTAGTTATTTCATTTCCTTGTGATTTATATGTTTCTCTTCTAAAGGAATATGGAGTTTTCAAAGTTATCAGTCCATAATTAAGATATTATAATTAGCTAGCCCATCACCATAGCAGCAAAGTATTGGTCTATGGGATTACAGAGAACAGAACTGATTACAAAAAATCAGCCTTGCAGAGCCAGACCCAACTGCACAGGAAAGATTTTGCTCAGCATTTCAACATGGGAAGTTGTTAACAAATCGCATATAAATAACTCTTGAAAAGTAAATGGATCCAGCACAGGAATGTGTTTATCTATAGGCATGCATGCACTGGTTTTATTCAAACTTTCTCTTCATTCCATTAACCAATCCTTTAAATGGGGTCTTTAGTTTTAAGCTGGGGCTTTTTACCTTCTTGAGGTATAGCAGTCACAAAAGAAGTTATCTGAAATGTGTGGAAGTGATAAATACAATTCCCACTGTTCGTCACTGATCTATCCACTTCTGTTCAAGACCCCGTGTTGTGTTGAAATGAATTCACTGTGTACATTTTCAGAAGTCAAATACTTTAAAAGTACAGTTTAATTTATAAAAGTGTGCTTGTACTTGAGTCTACAGCAGGCTGTTAATGATTGTAATGGTAGAGTTTCTTTACAATAAACCTCAGAATAAAGTGTTTTCTTGAGCTGGCTGTTCTCAGAATATCTTTGAAAGCTTTTTGGTCTATGCTCAGGAGCTTTCTGTTGCCTTAGAGATACTCTTATATATTGTATAGATGAAACAAACCTAACAAAACTGCTTAGGGATTCTGCTACAGTCAGTAAAATAACACTTGGGTCCTACCACACATGGTTCCATCTCTTCATGGTTTGCCAGGCTGGTTTTGATGTGCTACATTGTAGATAAATTGAGGCATTTGTTCTGTATTTTGGGGAAAAAAAAAATTTAAAAATTAGGTATTTATTGTGATCCAAAAGTGAACAGATGAACATTGCTGATCTACAGATTTATTTATTTTTTTTCCCCAAGGTTACATTTGCTTTGGTTGGGTGCTAGAAGTTATTTTGTACTTGCCTGTATTTTTGGTACCTTGGATAGAGAATTTTCATAGTTCATGCAGCCATAGAAATCCCCAGAGAACAGAGATAAATCTATATATGATACTGCCATGATGAGTGGAATAATTTGTCATTTTCCTTGATTTTGTTTGTTTCCACTAGAACTCCTTTAAGGAAAAAAAACCTACCCTTGTAACTTGTGAATCAAAACCCAGTAGCTTTTATTCTCTACCTGTGCAACTTCACTGACTTTACTTGTACTCATGTAGTGCCATTAAAAGCAACACTCAGCTACCATACTTAATTTACATGTATCTTTAGTCTCATGATATGAGGATTGAAGGTAGCATTAATATCTACAGTTCATCCTTAAGAACTGGAAGTGCTACAGTAGAGCTTGTATTCTTAAATTCATGTTTTTTAGGTGTGGAAACAAAGATGCAGGGAACAAGAGCATCCACTAAAAGTCCCATAGAGGATAATATCCAGTGTCCCAAAGATCATGTCTGCTTGCAGGGATACATTAGATACGGTGTTAACTCCTCCATCCACACACAGTTCGATGCAGCTTCAGTTTGAACTTTACCTTTTTGATAAAGTGAAGTCTGGAAAAATAGGCATTTAAAGACTTCACTTTTGCAGGAAAGTCTTGCATTTGCACAGAGTTCCTCCATAAAATATGAGAGGCTAAAATTTGCTAGAAAGAGGGACATAAATAATTCTTCCTTCATGAAGATTTTTCTTTAGGGTGCTCCCAAAGAGATAATAATTTGTGTAAGATTTCTAAGACCGTATTGCTAATAATTTAAGTTTCTGAAACATATTAAAAGTCTTCTATTGATCAAATATGGAATAAGGTGGGGGGTTTTGTCAGTTATGGAACAGCTGGCAAGTCTTCAAATGAAATTGCAATAGGGCAGGATTCTGCAAGGCATCAAGTATCCTCAATGCATTTTTGGTAAATACAAAGATTTTTACTATTTTTGTAGAAGACTGTGTAGTTTTCTAAGAGACTATTTATGGTGTCTATAGGATTTATTCCTTATAAATATTTAAGGACTGCTTCAGCACAGGCACATGATTCAACAGAAGTACAAAACTTTTAATACATAATTAGTCAAGTTGTGGTCCAGGTTAGATATGTGGTACATAAGGGTCTAAATATTAAACAGCTAAAGTCAATCTGATTCTTATGTAAGTAACTGATTTAGTTCTTTCAGGAGAAACCTCTTTGTTTCTCTCAGGTCTTACACATATTTCTGGCTTTGATTTTTTTTCAGTAAACTGTGTGCACGAGAATCTGATTCTCTGAGTCCACATGTATAATTTAATTTTTACAATAAATTTCATTCCTTCTGGCTCAAAGTTAAATGTATGCATATATGCAGAATCAAAGCCTTAGATGACAATTGGAAAATTTTATTAGGTGGGCTCTGCAATGAGTTATAACGTACCCCATTTATCTGACCTCCATGTTTATTTTGATATGCTGAAATACTTCATGCTTTCAGCAGGCTTGCACTGGAAATATCCAGCTCCTGGATTATTTCTGTCTGGATTTATTACAGGAACTGCAGAAAATCTGGTTAGGCACCTGTGTGTTGTAACAGTATTTAACTCTAAATACTAGAAATTGGAATAAAAATGGTGATACATAAATATAAAAGCTTAGCATTCAATGTATATACACTACGTGAATTTGTCGTTGATTTCTGAAGGGAAATAAACATCTAGCTCTTTTCACACTCCTGTAGGGAACAAACATGAAAGTTTGATTTAATGTACCATGCTTCCCAAACAGTCTGTTATCCTGAATCCTGGTTGCACTGGAGTTAGAGTAAGTGGTAATAGCTATTAACAATGTTTTGGGGTCACAAAAAAAGTCTTCCAATGAGCAGAGTATTCAAATTTATCTAACACATCATGTGACACTCACCCTCTTGGAGTGATTCTACAACCCAACTGAATGGACCTACTAACTATTCCTCTGCTTCGTACTGACTTTGCTAGAATGATAAATTCGTGCCTGTGACCTGTGCAGGTATGGAGTTTGTCCCCTCAGAGATGTGATTTTAATATATCATCAAGAAGGTATTTGTAGCCAGCTTTTGTGCAGTAGATTATTAATAGTGTCTCTTCCTTTGTGCTTAGGATGCCAAGTGTGTGAAGCAAACCTTAAAGAATTTCAACGGACTGGCTCAGACCTCTCTGAAATGGCAAATAAAGTGCACAGTGGGTTGTAGTCTCATATATTTTGTAAATGCTACGGAGGAAAATAAATCACCACAGATACTGAGATGTGTAAGTTTCAGTCTGAAACGTGGACTCTTTTCCGAAACTGCAATAAAGATCTGTCCTTTGTATTTGAAGATGTCAAGGTGCTGGACTCTAGTGTGAAGTGAGGTTGTCTAACATTGGCTTCGTTATGGCTCTTTCCAGACTTCTCATATTTGTGATTGAAGCCGTGTGCTCTGTACAAAAGACAGTACCTTGGGCAGAATATGACAGATATTAGCAAACAGATTAGAGGAAATTTGAAGTGACTTTCTGCTCTTTTTGATTCCTTTTCTGCATGTGGTCTCATACTGTTGCAACACCTGGAAATCCGTTGGTGCACCAGAACTTCCAGGATAGAAATGAAAAGGAGGAAAATGAGCATAAAGTGTTGTTTTTCTTACATGGAAATTGCTGAAAGACCTGTTGTTGGTGATACTCTAATCACTTTGTACTCTGCCTTATCAGTAGCAATGAACAGGGATGTAAATTGTGGTTCAGTTTAAGCAACATTATTTTCACAAGCAGAATGGAAAAAACTGTCCCGTGTACTTGGCTCAGCGAACAGAATTTCCTAATGAATACTGTGGTTGCTGTGCATTTGCTTCTTAATTTGCATGTAGAGTGTCAGAAATCCATTTCAATAGAAGAAACACATACTTCAGGAGTTTATACTTCTGAGCCTGGGTTGTAGAAGTGCTTAACATTTCAGGTGAGACTCTGGAAAACTTGCAGTGAGGGTTGGCTGTATAGACACCTTGTGTATCTTCTGGCATTGCACTATTTCTCTTTCTTACCTACCCAATAAAAAGAGCTATGCATAGCATCTGGCACAGTGATTTGTTGAAGATCTGCATGGGACCACCACAGGAAGATAAACCAAGGCTAATGTATCTATTGTAGTATTTCCCTGGAAAGTTTTGTTCTACAGGAGTATTCCCATTATAACATTTGTGTAATCTATGAACTGAAAAACCCACAAGAAACGTAGTTCTTTAGTCACTGAGTCATTAGAAGGGCATACAAAAACAAAAGCAAGAACAGAAACTGCAAAACAACCAATCAGGACTATCCAGTGATGTCCAGAACCACTTGAGGTGCCCCAGGATGAACAAGACCTTCTCATAGTGCTGGTTGGTGTAGTAAAGAGCCTGTGGAGAACGACATATGTCTTGGTGTGGGAGCGGAAGTCTGGCTGGGCTGGCCAGCACAGCACTGCACACCTCTGTCTGGGTGGTGTAGTCCTCTCCTGTTTGCTTGGATTGTCAGAGAATAAATGTTAACTCAGGTGCACTGACCAAACTGAGTAATTATTTCATTAAGGGTGCATTTGCTTTGGGCTATATGGAGAACATGTGTCTGTCAATCTAGATTACAAACCATTGTTAGCAGCTGTAACCCCAGATAGAGGTGTGAAATAATTTTTTTTAAATTTATTTTTTATTCAATGAAATAGTTTCAGATTTTTTTTGCACTATTGCTAGAAGATATTGTGAGGATGAAGCCTCAGGTGCAGCTACAATGCAAATTTCATTCCATTGCTCTTTATAATAATGTGGAAATTAATATCAGTTCACCAACAATGATCTCTCCACAATGTCAAGACTGCAAACAAAGAAGACATCCACTTAGGGATTGTGGTTGAAACATAGATACCCCAAAGTGGAAAGTGGTCAGACATAAGCAAGTTCATTTCCCTGTATCCCCAAGCAGTTATTAATGGTGACACTATCATTCATTATCTCTTGCTGTATTTAATCTGGAACCTAGAGGAAAAGTGCTTTATCATCAGAAAGCTGTTTTTTGACCAATCTAATCCCAGCTGGCATTTTTGAAACTATTTATACTCAATTTAAAATATTTGGTTAATATTTTTTTCCCATTAACAGCATAGTTCTACAGTTATGTTGTAATTGTTAATGGGCAATTAAAGCAGAGTAGGATTTTTCAAAATCACATTTTTCAAAACACTAAAATAATGTATCAGTATAAAGATTAGATCTTATCATTTCAGTTGACACTTAATTCACCTCACCATCTGATGATATATTAAGAACTTCCAAAAAAGATACCTCAGCAGGTGCGATACACCCAGAAATGAATAAAGGATAGCAGACATTTCTATCAAGGTGGCATATGTTTTGGATAGCTCTGTTTCAGTAATCTTCCTGTACTGGAACACATTGCTTTTGCTAGTCCTGTGAAGTTTGCAGTATGATGGATAATGCATCATGAATAATTAGACAATGTGTGGCTGTAAATCCCGACAGCAACAATGCATCTCTCGGATTAGTTGCTTCGTCTGCAAAGGGCAGTACACAATGATGGAACAGAGCCATTCATTTTAGATACATTCCATTTGCAAGAAATCTTTCATGTGAAAGAAAAACAAGATACATGATAGTTTACATGTCAATTAAAGCATGTTAGGAAAGAAAGAGCATTTTCAGAAGCCTGAAAACAAAGTTTTTCAGATGAAGAATTAGCTGTTGGCTAGAGACTAATACCTGTGCAAAAATCAACAGTGGTCTTATTATGAACCAGCCTTCCTTGGACTCATGCCATTAACAAAGAAAATTAATGGGAAGGACTTGTCTTATAATTAGTGCAAGTTGGGACATCTGAACTGTCCCAGCAAGAGCATCTGAACTTTCCCAGTGCAGTGAAAGAAAACTTCAAAGAAGTCATTATTCTTTCAGTTCAGTTGGCTGATTGGCTGATGGTGTTGGGATTTTTTAAAGGATTAGCTCCCTGCTGTGGCAAATAAGTACTGAAATGCTGGAAATACCAATTTTCAGAAAGACTGTTCCAAATGAAAGCTGCTTTTTCTTTCTACTAATCTTATTCCCATGTGTCACTAGAATGCAGAAGGTGCTGAATTTGGGAAGGAATCTGCATTATGATAGGGGTACACTTGGACCTTCTGGTGATACTGTCTCTCCTTTGTTGGATTGTGGAGCTCTCAATGTTAGAATGTCAATCAGTTGTCTTAAATTAATGAATCTTTGAAATGATTGATGTGGATGAAAACGCACCAATTACCTATATTCACAAGTAGAAAGTTCTTTATTAGTTGTTGTTGCAGGTCTCTTTAAAGCCACCCTTCCCTCCCTCCTGTCTGAAGAAACCATTTTCTATAAGCATCTCTAGGTTTTTGCCTTTAGTCACAAGGACATGCATGCTGCATTTTCCAGTGCTGGTACCATGCCAATAAACTAATAACAGAGTGTTCTTCTTAATGAGGTGGCAGTTTTCCTACCACTGAAAATTAAGAATGTCAGTCTGCAGCCATTTGGCATGAGGTAGCTCTGCCCATATCACTCTCTTCCAGTAGCAGTGAGAACAAAGTGCTGTTATTATCCATAAGCCCAGATCGAACTTGAAGTTCTATATGTAATACATCTCTAGCTCATCCCCTAATCAGCAGTCTTCCTACAGAAGTCAGAAAGCCCTTCTCAGGAGTATTTCTGCCCAGTATCATACAGCTGGCAGACAGGAAGAAGTAGACAAGAAATAAAAGGTTAATCACTGCCCCTCTGCAGCTTGTAGATATTTGAATAATGTGAATATTATTGTGTAAGCAAAATGGAAGAGATCAACTTCTGAATGTGAAAAATGAAATCAACCTTTCCTTAGAAGAATTACCTGCACTTCTAGACTAATAAGCCTCAGAAAAAGCAAGATGCTGCAAAATGCAGTGTATCTGTGCCAAGAATTTTCCATAGAGCTCAAGTGCTTTCTCTGGCAAAACACCCCTTGAGTAAGGACTGCAAGTGCTGTGGCAAGTGAAAAAAAACACACATTGTTATGCTAAAAAATGTATGTGATCAGAAAAGTGACTGTAAGGAATGACAGTATATCTATGTCCTGTGTATTTCCACTCTATCTGCTGACTCTTGTGGAAAAATAAGTGTATGCTATTCTTTACACCAGTTAGCCTTGCACAGCCAACACATCTCTGGGAAGGAGTGAGCTGAATTCTGACCTGGCTCTATTAATTAAGTTCCAAATGTAGCCTCTTTATTATAGATGATGACACATGGATCATAAACAGCCTAACTTGATGTTCAGATTTCAGGAAGATTTTTAGTGGTGGAAATGAGAAAACCTTGTAAGTCAAGTGAATCTCATCAGAAGTCACTCACAACAATGAACGTTGAACTCACTGACACCACTTATAGCCTCACTTTTCAGCATACAATTGCATTTTAACACAAATTTGTTTTGGTCCTTGTCCTTGAAGTCCTATTTGTTCATCTATTAAGCAGATGCCCTTTGGGCAATGGGGAGATCAGCTCAGCATGATGAAGACATTAATGTTTCTGTAACCAGCTCCTTTCTAGCCTAGCCTAGTCCTACCTTCAATTGGTACTTGAGTACTGACCGACATCAGAATAACTTCCCTTTTTTATTGAACATTTTTCTTTTCTTTCCTCCTCCCATGGTTTTTCCTCTCTTTTCCTGGCTGTTCAAAGAGCTCAAAGTTAAGAACATGTTTTAAGGATGTGGGACTGTTTCTGAGGACACTAGGAAATTACTCTGTGATTAAAAATGTGCATTTAGGTTTCTCCACAGATAATGTTTGGCTTTAAAGCAATTTCCTGTCCTGTTAAGGGCTGCTTTAATTTTAACAGATGGCACTATTTTTCATCATCAAAACCATAAAACTTTTAATAATTTACTTAAGTGTAATTTGTATTTATTTCCTGGCAGGTTCTTAATTCTTTGAATGTAATAGCTCTCAGTGGATTCTGCCATGTGCTGCTGCACTGTGCCAAAAATTCAACATTGATTTTCCTATTGACTTACATCAATTGTGCCATTAGTGTAAAATGGATGGGAAACACATCAACATTTTCAATGTTTTCATTCTCCAATCTGATATTAATAATTCAGAATGTGTTTAACAGGGAATATGCATTTAAATCTCGGCCAGGATTTGAAAATAAATTTACCACAAGCCCTTGTGACTATGTTGGTTATATGTTGGCTTATTCACTGTAATATTTCCTTTCTATCCCTCTGCCATGTGTATTCCCTTCTTCTAGCCTGTCCAGAGCACTGCTACAAAAGTCTGTCCTGCTCAACCCCATGATTCATTAAACAGAATCACTCAAGGTCCCAGCTGATGTACAATCTCAAATGATTCCTACTTGCTCTTGTTCTACCACTCACCTTCTGTTCTAGAAAAAAAAGCCAGGCTTTTCACAGCAAACTTATTCTACATGAGGTGGCAAGTCTCCTAGAGTCTTCAGCCCTCTTGTGAGGCAGATGGAAAATTCTGTGACAGCTTCAGTTAAATTTAAAATAAAAGTTTTGGATGAACTACATATGAAGATGAAATCCAGACTGAAATAGTAGCTCTTCTGTTTTTGTTTTCAGCTTAACTTGAATTGGGTTTACACTAACCTCCTATTTACAGTTCAGCTGTGTCAATTGGACTCAGTTTGTGTTTTTCTGCTGCTTTACTCTACTCATTGCTACTAAGAAACAGTTTACAAATATATGTATTATTGCTCAAACACAAGCTGAATCTAACCCTAAATTCAATCCCTATGGTGCAAACTTTTCCAGTTTACAGACACTTTACTGTCATTAACCTCTGGTTCAGATAGGCTTGGCTTTTATCATTGCTGTGCTCTGCCTGTTATGTACAGCTCTGTGTTCATAACCTATCGTTTCCATGTTTTTTTCTCAAAATGTAGTTCTGCCAGAAATCTTTCCTCGTTAGTTGAATGTGCCAGTAATCACTCATCATTCAACATGTTCTGACTGTCATGTTGTGTTTTCTCTCATGTTGGTTCTTCCTGTCCCCTTATGCATTCAGGCATTTCATGACAGTGGGTTATATCATTCTATATTGGTAAAACACCATGTGAATGTATAAACTTATATGCATGATTTTTAAGAATCATGTAGATCTGAGGAAGTGATATTTTTAAATTCTTTGATTTCAGTGTGGCATGTGTTGACTTGTGCTGAAATTACAAATGTGGTTTTCAGTTGGTTGATGCTTGAGTCACTCAGATGGTGTATATCAGCACAAAGACCACTAAAAGCAAGGGCAGGGGATGAGTATTTGGAGCAGAGGTGTGAAAATATTCAGCTGTATAGATAATACAAGTAAATTATATTGTGCTGGTTGCTTTTGGCTTACATGTTAGACCAGAGCTCTACATGTCCTAGCTTCTTCAGTGCATACGTGGACTTTTGCTGTTAAGCCTATCTTTGATGGATTTCAGACATGCTTTGTCTGCATCTATTTTAAAAGCCCACAGTCTCCTATTTTATCTTAATAGTATTGTAATATTTTTCTTTTAATGTTGGATAGGCATTAAGCTAGTGAGTGTGTTGAAGTTAAAGGGATGTTTTCGTATTTCTGCACGATTTATTTGTATATTTTTCCTTATAGCAGATGGAAAGTGAAGCTTTCGAGCCTTTTTTTGTAACTTATCATTTATCTGTTATGCTTTTTCCCACCTGCTTGTTTTGCTAAGTCTTCATATTATTTATTTTTTAAACTTATGTTCTTGTGCCCTAATATCAGAGATAATAATGGTGCTGCTTTGGGAACTGGGCATGACAGTTTTATTCAAATGTTATTGCTACAAAGCAAGTGTGTTGGCAAATAAGAGCTTTTCTTCTGCTCTCTACTCTGAAGGATATCTATGAGCACTGCCACGCATACAATGGGAGTCTGTGTTAGCAGCATCTTTAGAAGATCAACATGCCCATGCATGGTAGAGTGTGTGGGTTAATCAGTCTGATAATCATTCAGCACCTGGATGCATCAACAGTAAGAAACATCACACTTGAAACCACAGTATGGGAGAACATGTGCAGGTTTAGATGACAGTGATATTCCCTTACTTAAAGTAACATGATTTAGTGTAGAGATTCCTGAAACTGGGGTATTTTTGGGGGTTTGTTTTTTTAGAGCTAGATATACTGCCAGAAACAGGCTAGCTCTGCCAATGTCAGATCTTTACAAAATCTGATATATAATGTTAAGGTATGAGAAATGCAGTGAGACAAAAACCTTGCTGTACAAAATTCTTAGTCTTGAATTGTACAGAACCTGGGATATCAGCTTTGAATGAGATGCCTAGCTCTTCTCAAAATCAAACCTTTGTAACAACTTAGACCAGATACATTTGGCCAACAGTTTTTTACAGCCACAACTTCTCATCGGGTTACTTTGAATTGGCAGAAACACAGATCCAGTTACTTCTGAGCCTGGTCTCCTGAGAATAAAAATCAAGTAGAAATCTGCTGCTTATTAGCCACAGTAAAATAGCTTGAGTCTCAGCTGAACGTTTCTAATTCTGTTCCAAATTTTTCCTGATAGTATATAATATAAGTGCCAATATTAATCTAGCCTTCAAAAATAAGGAGACTGGTAAGCAAGGTATATTTTGTTTCTGTAAACTGTAGTGTTACATTAATGTGTTGGGGTTTTGTCATCTTTATGATGAAAACAACTTTCCATCACGCGTGTGTTTCCTGCCTGGTTTTGTTTCCTGATGTGCAGTGCCATGTAGCACAGAGTGCAGCCAGAGTATTTACCTTTTTTGACAGGGTAATACAGAACATTTTCTAACTTATCTCCGGAAAATCTCATAGAGATCTGACAAGATAATAGCTTTTACCCATATCCTGTTCCTTTTTCTCTTTAGTTATTAAGTTTCTTATCTAGTGCTGTGAGCTCCTTAGATAAGTGTTACTTGATTGTTTAATAACTAAGGTGCTTTTCATCATGCCTATCATGCTGCCAGAAACCATGCTGTTTATTTCATTCATGTTCTGATCAATTGGGTATTAAGTAATTACTATTTTGGGCTATCTCCAAGGGCTCTTTGCCTCTGCAGTACCCTCCATTACGAAGATGCTGTATTTTGGCACTCAGTTGTGTTGGGGTGTGTTGTAACTAATTACTGGAGAGCTGTAACAAATACATTTCTTGGTCCATAGGACCCAAGTTGTGCCGAATTGCCAGCAATGCTGAACCATGCATATGAAAGTGCTCTGTAGATCTTGGGAATTATTATGCTTTTCCTTATGCTGAATGTGGCATGATTCTGTTTAAAATATTTAGTTTGGTGCCCTAGGCCAAACATCTTCAGCAGACATGTCGTTAGAGGCTGTCCAAATGGCCGAGCACTCGTTAGGGGTGGAGAGCACTTACTCTGCACCTGCAGAAGAGCAAATGGTTTCAATTCGTCTGCATGGGGCCGAATTCAGTCTCACCAAATGATGCTATGTGAAGTGCACCAGCCTGCAGTAAGTGGGGAAGATCAGGGGATTTGCTGCAAAATTGCTCTGCTGCTCTGAGGAAAAATGGGAATATAGAACCAGCCTTTGTGCCTGTACCTCTGCTATTTTTTCTCTTTCTGTCTCTGTGTTACTTAACAGACAGAGGTGCCTTTGTGGTCACAGACATGTTAACTGTGGTTTGATTATTGATTGGCTATAAGGAACTCTGATGCTAGGAATGGCTCTGAGGGAGTGTTATATCTTGTCTTGGAAAGCATATGCTCTTCTTCTGCTTGTTGTGAAAGAGCGGGAAGACAAAAAAGCCCATGTGATTACACCAAATCCTCAGTCAGGATACAGAGCTGCAAGGGGCAACTGTAACCACAAACTGTTTGATAAATATTTGTCCTGCAAATGGTAGGAAGAGCAATAGTAAAAGCAAGTCAAGGATTGAGACCATTGGAAAGGTGACCAGGGCTTGCCTTTATTGACAATGATTGTGCTTGCAGCTACCATGGAGAGACATGTATATTAACAACTGAGACTGTAAAAGAGATGTTGAAAACCAAGCCCCAAACCCTGCACCTTATTAACAGAATAATGACAGAATTCTTAATGGAAATGCAAAACACTTTGAATTTACTTCATTTTCTTTACAGAAAAATCTAGTTATCTTCTTTCAGACAGTTCATACACAGGCTGCTAAGAATAACTGATGTACGTTATCACCATATTCAATCTTGAAGCCAGTAATTCTGGTGTCAGCCTACAATTAGAGGCAATCACTGCCACTCCTCTGGTTGTTGCAGTCTGTTAGTGTTTACAGTGTGTACTTACCTCATGTGCAGCGCTGTGCCGAGTTGATTCTACTTGTGTTGTAATTAGTCAGCTATGATATGTTTTCTTTAGGATGTAATGTTAATTCTGTGGAAGACTGCAGACAGATGAAAGTGTTGCTTGTTAAAAGAGGAAAGAAATAATCTTTTGGGTCTTTTCTTGCTCTCCACTTGCTCAGTAGCCTCAGAAAGATTGCATGTGTGAGCTTATGACCTAAGAAGGTTAAAAGAGTTTCTTGCTAATATAGGCATGATAGCCTCCAGAAACCCCATCAGTGCATTCTACCTGCTTTGAATAATGCTGGAAGAATTTTTGAGAAGCACTGCCACCGAAGCTGGAATCTCCAGGCCACATCTGAAGACGGTTTGCAGCCAGCCAGAAGCTGGTATGGGCAGCAGAGGCACCTGCACCCAACGCAGCTGGTGGAAACAGCAAGGAGTGGTTGGAAGCCACGGCCCTCCCAACAGGAGAGGGGATGGCAGAGGTTCATAAAGGAGAAACAAAGGACATGGCACTTGCCAGATTTCAGGTTGGAGAGAGCATGCTATGGGATGAGGCCTTCTCTTTCTGTATCTAAGAATTAGATATATTTTTGCCCCCGAATTTTTGAAATGTTTTTTTACCAAAGTTAAACAATTGAGTTTGAGTATTACAAGCTGTATAATTACGTTTCTTTCATTCTTGCCAAAAGTAAAAAAATGTTTCTAGTTAGTTTTGGAGCATGGAGACATTATTGTGTCCACACAGCTTGAAGAAAGGGCTCTCTCCATTCTGCCCTTCTGGTCCTCAGAAAACCCAACCAAAAAACCCCAATAAATTACTGGATTGCTGATGGTCCTAATTGCTCATAGATTTGTTTATTTGCTTTGCTTAGAAACATAGTGGGGTTTAGTTCAACAGCAACACTTTTCTCTTGCATCCTGCACAGGTCCTGGCTAGACATGTGAGTCTGGGGCTTCATGTGACCAGGGACCAGCCTCCTGAACCAGGCAAAGTGGTAGCACTGGCATCTACACAATATAGGTCATGTCATTAAGGGAACTGCATCAATGATCAGGCTGAGGCTGAAATGAGACCAAGAAAATCTTCAATGCTGCATATTGCCAAATTGGAAAAGCTCAGCTGCTTTCATGTGAATCATTTCAGTGCATGGTTTTAAAAGTCCTGGCAACAGCTTCAGTCTTCCTTTAGTTGTATGTGTTTGGAGAAAAAGTGAGAAAATAAAAAGATGCAGGTTTTAGGCTTTTCAGTGTAACAGCTTACAGACAATATTGAAGTTTTTGATAATTACTGAGAGTTCTTCTGTGTGACACTTCTGATCATTATATTGTGAGAAGAATTTCTGACTTTCTGAGGAACAGAGACCTTTGTGAATTCTTGCTCTTACAGCTCTGGGTTTTAAACAAGTCCAACCTTTTACTTAAAGTTTCTGTAAATTCTTCTCATTAGGCAAAATGTGTTGAATTCATTTAATTCATCTCCTTGTATGATATGGCAGTCACTTCATTAAGCATCTAGAAGAGAATAAACAGAAAGCAAACTATCTTATGAAACGAGATCTCATTTAATGTGTTAAACTGTATTAATCATTCCAGTTTTTCACACTAAAATATAATTAGTGCTCACAGCATAAAAATTATGGTATACAAAAAACTAGAAACATTTTTACAACAGGCTCACGCACAGATATGCACACTTAATCCTTGCACAGTGACTAAAACCCAGTTATATATCAGCTGATATTCTCACATAATTTCCTCTTAAATAAATTCTCATCTTCCTTACCCAGATCTGCAACTCATAAGTTATTTAGTGGAGCACTATGAAAGTAGGACCATGCAGCATAAATTTAGGCAGAAGAAATATAACCTTGTAGTCAAAGTACAGCACTCTTCGGGGAGCTATACCTACCTAGAAATCTGGGGAGGGAGAGCATGTGGCCAGTCTATGGGGAGGTTTGCATCATGTCACTGTTGGGAACAATGAGGACAACACACCCTCGGTAGTAGCTTCTCAGAAGAGTAAGGGTTTCTGGGTTCTGGCTCTCAGAAATGGATGTTCATAGTGTTTTGATTTTTCACAATCACTTTGGTCCACTATTCCTTGCAGAGAGATGTCACTGTGTCTAGGATATATTGCTACTCAAAACTGGGGTGCTCCTTATTTTAGCCTTCAAATCTTATGAGTATTTGACTGGTTCATAGGGGACGAGTGGAGACAATCTTAAGTCAAGGAAACTCAGCCTTTGAGGCAGAAAATAATCTGCAAAACAGGTAACATAAAGGTACTGCAACTAATCCATCCTGAAGCACCTAAGAAGACATTTTGTAATTAATGTGAAATATTCATACCTTGCCACCCATGTAGCCATCTGAAGTCCTTTGTGATATGATGCCTACCATGCTGATGATCCTTTATACATTTTTTGGTGTTTCAAAGCTGAAATGACATTCCAGCTCCCTCTTTGATAAGGCTCTTTCTTAATTTGCATTTAAGGCTCTTCCTAAATTTGCTGTTGTGAATATATATGCAAATGAAGCTCTAAGGGTGATCATGATGGTCTTGCATTTGGCCAAGATGGATTCTGCAGTGACTGTTATGTAGGTATATATTATCAGATATTGACAAGCCAATAGTTACTAGAAGTGCTTACTGATGTAGTGAGCACTTTTACTTTGATCTTCATCTTGTCACCATTGAAAGGTTGCTCCCATGTTGATGAATGTTCTGTAAGTATCTGTAGTTTGATGCAGAGCAGGTACTATATGGTGAAGGATGAGAGAATCTAGTCCCCTGGGACACAAGTGAGGCGTTACTGCAGAGCTGTGAAGCAGTGAAGATAAAATGAGCTAAATTACAACTTTTTTAAAAACAGGTTGTCCTTATTCTTCACCTACACAGACTCCCTCTGGACTGTTGTTACTGCTGCTTAATGCTAGGAAAAAATTCTGCAGTCTTGTATTTTTACTCCTTTCCTTTGTTATTGTTTTTTTGTTGTTGTTGTTTTTGTTGGGAGAATAGGAATGGAGTTAAGGAGGTAGAAATAAAGCCTCTTAGTTATATAATTATATAATTATGTTATTAAAATAGAAAATCCCCCCAAAAGAACAGTACTACTTTGTCTTCCTTTCCTGGAGGGTGGTGTGGTTTTTTCCTATCATTACCATAGAAAGAGCAAACTGTTAGCAACTCTTCCTAAACTGACTTGTACTGGATGATGCATTTCAGGATTTCATCTAATCAGGGCATGGAATAACAGGAAGCCTGAAAAATCATCTCTCGAAACAGAATCAAATGATAATTCTTTTTATCTCTTCAATCCCATTCAACTTTTCAGTCCAATTCCAGCAGATAGACCTTTTTTGGCTGTAAATGAAGGCAGCTGTTGGCTCACGATACCAGGTTCTAGGCAAAATTATCAGTTTGGCAGTTTAATGAGCATTGAGAGTGATCTTAAGCTTTTAAAAAGGCATAGAGATGTATGGTAGTTATAATGCAAAAAGTAAAGATATATTCCCTGATTAATGGGAATTGCTCTAAAAATCAGAAACCTTAACTAGTTTGGGTGAGTTTCTGTAT